>NC_083580.1:72587610-72896610 GCF_027579695.1 Neoarius graeffei
TTTTAGTAAAAAAAAAAGGAAAAAAAAGTACCTTTGACCTTACAACCGCTAATCTAAACCCACATTCTTGTGCCCATGCCTCTACTTTCTCTATTGCTTGTTGTAGTTTCTTCACTATAAAAACTGGGGGAAACCAGAACAAACCCGGGGAGAACATGCAAACTCCACACAGAAAGGCCCTCGCTGGCTGCTGGGCTCAAACCCAGAACCTTCTCGCTGTAAGGCAACAGTGCTAACCACTACACCACCGTGCTGCCCAACTGTAACAATAAATGTAAATAAAACAAAATTAATTAAATGACATTTTAATTACTTGATGTTTGCAAACATTTATATATGAAGCATTTATATATAAGAAATATCTTAGATGTGAAAACTAATTTATTACAATTTCATTATTGGCCCTTTTAACAACAAACTGTCAGACTGCAGCTTTATACAAATCTAGATGTTCATTACGATCCTGAGGCTAGAGCGGTGAGGATCATCATTACTCTTATACAACTATATGCTGTGAAGTCAAACAGTACTGTGTCTCATCTTTATGTCTACAGCAGCAGTTCATAAGTACAAGTGTAGACTGTCCATGTGAGATTATTCAGTAAAGTAAACTGATTTGGGAATTAAAATTTAACAGCAGCAGAAAGTGAGGCACATGCAAAAACTCAATGACTGGTCTGCTAAATTATCCCACGCTAAAGCCTGAGGTACGGCTTTTTATTTTTATCATTATTGACCATTTATCCTAATTAGTCTCTACGTGTACAAGATGGATTAATAAACTAGGTGTTTCTAATAAACCCTATGCACTATGTTGAAACGATACGTCCGTGGACCTAATAAACAAACACTTCTGTGTATATTGATAAACTTGTTTTATTCAATGCTTTTTGGGTTACTGTTAAGAACAGAGCCAACTCAAACATATTTTCAGTATAAAACAGTCAACCGTAACATTAAAAGCACCTGCCTAATATTGTGTAGGTCCTGCTTGCGTCACCAAAACAGCTCTGACCCACTGGTGCATGGACCCTACAATATCTCTGAAGGTGTGTTGTGGTATCGGACACCAAGGCATTAGCAGTAGGTCCTTTAAGTCCTGTAAAATGTGAGGTGGGGCTTCCATGGATCAGACTTTTTTGGCCAGCACATCTGACAGTTGCTCAATCAGACTGAGCTTTGGGGAACGTGGAAATATCAACACCTTGAACTCTTGGTCATGTTCCTCAAACTATTCGTGAACAATTTTTGCCTTGTGCGAGGGTGCATTTTCCTTCTGAAAGAGACCAAAACGCCATTCGGGAATATTGTTACCATGAAGGGGTGTACTTGGACTGCAAGAACGTTGAGGTCAGTGGTATGTGTCAAAGTAACATCCACATAAATGCCAAAACCCAAGATTTCCCAAGCAAAACGCTGTCCAGCGTGTCATACACTCTCTACTGGCTTGCCTTCTTCTTATAGTGCATCCCCAGGTAAGTGATACACACACATGGCCATTCACATGATGTAAGAGAAAATACAATTCATCAAAACAGACCACTTGCATCCATTGCTCCATGGTCCAGTTCTGATGCCCATGTACCCACTGTAGGTGCTTTCAGCCAACACCGGCACTGTAACCAGTCTGAGGCTACACAGCAAGCTGCAACACACTGTGTTCTGACACCATAGCCAGCATTCACCTTTTCAGCAATTTGTACGACAGTAGCTCTTCTTTGCGGTTTCCCCAGATGGATTAGCTTTTGCTCTTCATGCATACCAATGAGCCTTAGGAGCCCATGACCCTGTCAGTGGTTCACCAGTTATCCTTCCTCAGACCTCTTTTGGTAGGTATTAACCACTGCAGACGAGGAACACCCAACAAGACCTGATGTTTTGGAGCTGCTCTGTCATCTAACCATCACAATTTGGTCCTTGTCAGCTCAGATCCTTATGCTTGCCCATTTTTCCTGTTCCCAATAAAACATCAAGAACTGACTATTCTCTTGCTGCCTAATATACCCCAGTCCTTGACAGGTTCCATTATAATGAGAATCAAAATGTTATTCACTGCATCCGTCAATGATTTTAATGATATGGGGCTGGTTGGTGTCTCAACAGCAGGAGACACTAGGTAGCAAACGAAGGCAAGAGCGTATTAATCAACTGCATATACAGAACATCCGATTTGTTTAAGGTAGAATAGCCACAATGACATAGGACTGATTTCGTAGCTATAGTCTAGAACCTAGCTTAGAGACATATGCACGTAATTTAGGACAGGATAACTCAACTGTTATAGGCTAATTTGACCACAAGGAATAACTTGGGACGTGTACCAAAAATCACGATCCAGGGCAAACAGCCTGAAAATTATCAATCCAAGATGGCCAGCAGTATTATATTATTGCATTACTTTTCATGTTCCTGACCCTAGTTTATGTGACACAAAGAGTAGTAATGTGATGTTAAAAGTTGTATTGTTGGCTGTTAAACAACATTTAGCCTCTCAAGATATTGCTGCCTACTAAAATAAGTTTTGATTTGTATTTTTCACTAAGTTTCCATTCCATTGATCACAGCAGTAGGATTGAAAATACAATTTCTTTATATTAAATCCACTGCTTGCTTTCTTATACTCTCCTCAATTATATGTATAGATCTCCCAATTCCATGAGTGAGGTAGGGTTATTCTGTTTTTCTCATGTTTTCTGTAAAACTACAATTTTTTTTTTTACCTTGCCCTTGACCATAGCTTGTTCCCTTTTTCTTCAGCCATGAAAATGTGACTACTGGATTCCCCATACCCAAAAAAAATTAGGTATTGCACATACTTCTGTGGTGAGTGGTTCAAAAATTTATATTTTCAATACAGCTACCAGGAGCCATCTTGGATTGGTAATTTTGGCTTGTTTGCCCTAGATAGTGATTTCGGCACACATCCCAAGTTGCTCCTTGGGTTCAAATTAGCCTAACAGTTGAGTTATCCTCTCCTACATTACAGTGGCTTGAAAAAGTATTCATAGGCTCCTTGAACTTTTTTCACATTTTTCCACCTTACAACCACAAACTTAATTTTTTATTGAGATTTTATGTGATAGACCAACACAGAGTAGCACATAATTGTGAATTGAAACGAAAATGATAAAAGGTCTTCAAAATTTTAAACAAAAATCTGAAAAATGTGGTGTGCATTAGTATTCAGCCCCCTGTACTCTGATACCTCTAAATACAATCCAGTGCAATCAATCAATTGCCTTCAGAAGTCATCTAATTAGTTAACAGAGTCCTACTGCATGTAATTTACTCTCAGCATAAATACACTTGTTCTGTGAAGGCCTCAGTGGTTTGTTAGAGAACACTGAAGAACGAACAGCATCATGAAGACCAAAGAACTCACCAGACAGGTCAGGAATAAAGTTCTGGAGAAGTTTAAAGCAGGGTTAGGTTATAAAAAATATCCCAAGCTCTGAACATCTCAAGAAGCACTATTCAATCCATCATTCAAAAATGGAAAAAGTATGGCACAACTGCAAACCTACCAAGACATGGCCGTCCACCTAAACTGACAGAGCGAGCAAGGAGAGCACTGGTCAGAGAAGCAGCCAAGAGGCCCATGATCACTCTGGAGGAGCTACAGAAATCCACAGCTCAGGTGGGAGAATCTGTGCACAGGACAACTATAAGTCGTACACTCCACAAATCTGGCCTTTTTAGAAGAGTGGCAAGAAGAAAGCCATTGTTGAAAGACAGGCATAAGAAGTCCCGTTTGCAGTTTGCCAGAAGCCATGTAGGGGACACAGCAAACACGTGGTGCTTTGGTCAGAGGAGACCAAAGTTGAACTTTTTGGCCTAAATGCAAAGCGCTACGTGTGGCGGAAAACTAACACTGCTCATCACCCTGCACACACCATCCCCACTGTGAAACATGGTGGTGGCAGCATCATGCTATGGGGATGCTTTTCTTCAGCAGGGACAGGGAAGCTGGATGGAGCTAAATACAGGGCAATCCTGGAAGAAAACCTGTTGGAGGCTGCATAAGACTTGAGACTGGGAAGGAGATTCACCTTCCAGCAAGACAATGACCCTAAACATACAGCCAGAGCTACAATGGAATGGTTTAGATCAAAGAATATTCATGTGTTAGAATGGCCCAGTCAAAGTCCAGACCTAAATCCCATTGAGCATCTGTGGCAAGACTTGAAAATTGCTGTTCACAGACGCTCTCCATCCAATCTAGCTGAGCTTGAGCTATTTTGCAAAGAAGAATGGGCAAAAATTTCAGTGTCTAGATGTGCAAAGCTGGTAGAGACATACCACAAAAGACTTGCAGCTGTAATTGCAGCAAAAGGTGGCTCTACAAAGTATTGACGCAGGGGGAATGAATACTAAGGCACATCACATTTTTCAGATTTTTATTTGTTTAAAATTTTGAAGACCATTTATCATTTTCGTTTCACTTCACAATCATGTGCTACTCTGTGTTGGTCTATCACATAATCTCAATAAAAAAAACTTAAGTTCGGGGTTGTAAGGTGGGAAAATGCGAAAAAGTTCAAGGGGTATGAATACTTTTTCAAGGCACTGTATGTGCACGCATATCTAACCGGGGCCTTCTACTGTTAAGGGATTTTGTTGAAAATAGCAGTACTACAGTGAACGTTTCCTACAACCCATTTAATTCTGTACGAATAGCAAGAGTGTAATAGACCTTACATAGATTTGAGTTCAGAGCTGAGGAGGCAGAAATGATTGCAGGGTAACAGCAGCCACCCTCATGCTCATGTAGGACCGCTCTTAAAAGTGGGTTAACATTTTATAAAAGTCATGTTATAAGGGTGTCATTAGGCCCTTTACTTTCATTCTAGTAATTAACATTTTTCATCCCTTTTCAGTCAATGATGCATTTATTTACACACACATACCCAATTGCGTTGGATCATTACTGGTAGCAGAACACTAAAGTAGTGTGTGCAGAAGAATGTGAAATTGCCCCAGCTTACTTGAACACGGCGTGTACATAAGCTTCCTTAAGACTTTCATGAAATTACAAAAACAGTTGACCCCCAAAAAGACTGATGTTCCCTGTTCTGCACTTCTTGCATCAAGGCTACCATGTGATGTGACCAAGAATACTTTAAAACACACCCACGCACATAGGCACCAACTATAGATGTCAGCTTTAGGAAGACCATTACTACAATAAGATATTGGTGTAACCCATCAGTAGATATTGCCCCAAGGTGAAACAATTCTCCTTGATTTCAGTCTCACCCTTTTCAGAATCCAAAGATGTGCAATTCTGGTTTCGCCAACTAACTTGTGCTGATTTTAAAAGGCAACAAGGTAGAAGTCGTATCTAGACTCAAGAAGCTTGGACAAAATTTTGATAAACTTACAGAATGTCCTGCTAATTGGATATCAACAAAATCCTATGCAACAATGGGCTTAATATCCATAAAAACAATTACAGATAAAACACTAGCATTACAAATATAGGACAAAAAGATAGACAATTATAATACAAAAGGTTTATTTCTAACAATTTATCAATTACACTATAGGAATGAGAGCTCAATAAAGGCATAAAAGCCACCTTGTTACAGGCAATAAGCTGAATCTTACTGGATACTACCATTTAAAGGCTTACCAAGCTAAAAACGTAAAACTCAAAATGAATCAAAACTGCCAAAGTGGAAAACACGATCTAGATGCTGATATTTTTACTCAACTCCAAACCAAATATCACTCCCCTCGGTTCCCCTCCTCCTTTACTCTGTGCATGTGGATTGCAGCAACAAAAGAAATGGTACATCTTGGAAACACCGGAAAAAAAATTACTCAAACATTTTATTTCAAAAGCTCTGGCAGCTCATGATCCTCATATGCTGTAAATTCAGTTGACATGTAAAATACAACCATACAATACATTAGCTTCAAAAAAGGTACCAAAAAGTACAGTAAAAATTACACTTCCACAACTGGAAATGTGGACAAAGAAAATAAAATAAGAGTGTGGAACGTGACAGTGTCCCCATTCATCTGTTGTCCTGTACAAATGGAGAACGAGTCCCATCATACCCAAAAAAAAAAAAAGAAAAAAAAAACCTAAACAAAAAAGGAGGAGAGTCCCATTCTTGTATGACCTCTTGCTGCTGTTATGGGTTCTTGGATTGAAAATACTTATGGCCTGAGGAGAAGAAAAGGTGTAGGAATGAGTGCAAAACAAGGCAGGAAGTAAAAGAAAGAACATGCTCCTAAAGAATAAGCAGTAAAGAGCTGAATAAGAGTTCTTGTATTCCAACAGAAAACAGCACCAAGCAAAGCAGAATATTCTACAACATATAATTGAGGAATATTTTAATCTCCAACATGCAGTGAGCAGTCCACCACCACCTCAACCCTTATTGATCAAGTAGTGTAGTTCAGACGCACATTTTATAAATGCTAGTAAGATTCACTGGCTTCCCACAGCCCTTCTTATCCATGTCGGTTTAAACTTTTATAAATCCAGCGAATAAAATTGAACCGGGGGATCCTTTAATAATTTCCAAACAAAAGAAGAAGTGTCTACGCTTAACCACAGGGGGGGAAAAAAAAAACCCGCATACCTGCACTACACGTGATCAGTATGGCTTGTAGCTACTCTGGTGGCCTCCACGTCTTGGAGTTTTCCCATAGCTTGTATTGCCCTGGTCTGAAAGACGAGAGAAAGGATCTGAGCACCTCTGTGCAAAGGTAAGTGAACCATGGTGATCAGGCAAGCGGAAGCAGACAGCCTGTGCACTTACTGTAGTCATATCCACCACCATAGCCATAGTAGCCAGAAGAGTAGTCATAATTGCCATAACCCCCATAGCTGCCATAGCCTTGCTGTCCACCATAGCCATATCCCTGATTGCCATAGCCCTGGTTCCAGTAGTTGTTGTATCCCTGGTTCCAATTCTGGTGTTGGCCTGAGAAGGAAAGTGATCCACAAGGCCAAATTAACCAAGGTGACCTTGTAAAAGTTAAGCATGTGTATACAATGCACCAAGTAGTACTCAAATTACACAACCCTTAGTCATACAGCACACATCTACAGGTTTAAAAGCAACCAATCACTGCAGTACAACTCTTTCAAAATCCTTAAGGCAAGATAAACTCAAACTACAGCCAACTCTTAAAAAGGAGTGCTCTGAGAGCACAATATTCCCCCTGGCAACTGTGCCATAACTCTGGTAAAATGCGACTAAATTGAACAAAATTACAATATGCATATTACCGATGTATAACAAAAAATCCTGCAAAGTTCCATGAAATTCCTCCAAGAATTGAGAGGGGAATTAAGTTCAGAAGGCGGAGTACCTTTCCTGGGACAGACATCGCCATGACAATCCCCCTTCAGGCCTTTCAGCCAGCGGGGGATTAAAATACCCCCCCAATTACTTGAAAAATTGTGAGGGAAGTTGATTTCAGAAAACAAGCACACCTTGATGAAATTGTCAAAGTATAAGGCCATAACTCTGATAAAATTTGCCCATATTAAACAAAATTTCAATATGCGTATAACGGCCATGTAACAAAGCCTTTTGCCAAGTTTGGTGAAATTCCTCCACAAACAGTGAGAGTTGATGATTTCAGAACATCATACACTCATGAAATTGTCAAAGTCATTTAATCAAGGGCCAAAACTCTGGTAAAAAAGTTCACAAGTGAAATTAAGTCACAATGTGTATTACCGTCATATAACAAGGCCTTTTGCCAAGCTTTGAGATCTTCCGTCCAAAAATTGCAAGAGGAGTTGATGTCAGAAGGTGAGCACACCTTCATGAAATTGTCAAAGTACAAGCTTGTTAATCAAGGGCCACAACTCTGGTAAAATGCAACCGAATTGAACAAAATATGCATACTACTGACATACAACAATGATTTTTGCCAAGTTTGGTGAAATTCCTCCAAAAATTGAGAGGGGAGTTGAATTCAGAAGGGGGGGGGTTGGGAGATGACACACCCCTCCCTCATGAAATTGTCAAATTATAGTTTTGTTAATCAAGGGCTGTAACTCTGGTAAAACGTGACCGAATTTAACGCAATTACAATGTGTATATTACCGACAAAGAATCCTGCCAAGTTTCGTGAAATTCCTCCAAAAATTGAGAGAGAGGAGTTGATTTCAGAAGGTGAGCACCCTTCCTGAGACAGACAGACAGACATTGCCACGACATAATCCCCGTTCGAGCCTTTCGGCCAGCATCAGATAAAAATGACCACATGCCAAATAACTCCACACTGATATCACAACACAACTTACCACCACGACCCCTGCCACGACCTCCGTACCCACCACCACGGCCACCATACTGCTGTTGCTGGTAGACCTCCTTAGGCTGGGCAACTTTAATTTCGCACTGAAACAGAAAAGAATCATTAATTATCAAGCAGATCCATTACACTTGGGCCAACTGAAACTTTACACACAAGAGCACAATGTCATCCTGTAGATACCTGTAACCTGCGCAACATGAGGTGCGTACAAGGTAACCGCTACAAACCCTGAGCAGTAAAAAGTTTCTCTCACACAAAAATAAATAAAAACACTTTTTATTACCTTGCTTCCGTTAACAGTATGGTATTTCTTTTCTAGGACTTTCTTGACTGGCGACTCCTCTTTATAAGTAATAAAGACGAAACCCCTCCTCTTGCTTGTTTTTGGATCCGTGGGAAGTTCGATGGATTCAATCTTTAAATAAATTAATAAAGCAAACAACTCAGTATTCAGACACTTGGTTGAAACATGTCGTTAAGATTCACTTTGCAAGTACTCACCTCGCCGAAGGCCCCAAAGTATTCCCGAATCTTTTCTTCTGTAGTCTCAGGGTTGAGGCCACCAACAAATATTTTCTTAACAGGGTCTTTCTTCATCGCCATCGCTTTCTTGGGATCGATCTGTCTTCCATCTAATCGGTGTTCCTTTTGCTGCAACACCTGCAATCCACAAAAAGTTGACAATCCTTCCAAGGCAAGTCTTGGAGCTAAGAAATATGGCTATTGACGCTGCAATGTAATTTCTCTAACACGCTATCTGTGGTGACTCAGGAAAAATGTTGCGACATTTCCAAATTTGATGGAATGAAACAAGTACCTGGTATCATTTTTGTACCACAGCTTGTCCCCTCCCAGAATAAACAGTTTTCATACATGATTCTTGTCGGCAAATCTTACTGAGCTAGACATGAACAGATCCAAGTATGGCTACCTTTTAGCCACATCTACCATGTCCTACCCTAAGTAAAGAATACCCAATCGCAGGTGTAATAAAAATACCTTTTCCACACTTGCTGCCTCCTTGAACAGGATGAACCCGAAACCACGTGACCGGCCCGTGTTGGAGTCCATTTTGATGGTACAGTCCATCACCTCACCGAATTTTGAGAAGTAATCCTTAAGATCCTTTTTGCTCGTGTCCCAGCTAAGACCACCAACAAACATTTTGCTGCATGCAAAACAGAAAATAAAAACCCACAATTTTAGATCACATTAACTTAAGACATGAACAAAATTCAGTGGAGTTTTTTTTTTGTTAACAAGTAAGCAACTTTACTTAAAGTGTAATACAGTTTAAAAAAAAAAAAAAAAAAAGTGTACAGGGTACTGTTCTTGCTTAAAAACAAGGGAACCCCCACCTCGCCTGTTTGGTCTTTGTTTTAAAGTCTCTTTTGGGAGATATGACATTTTATAAGTACTAAAAGCAAGTAAACACTTTCCTTCATGGCTAGTCAGCGTCGCTGCTTCTTTTTTTCTACATTCTTGACCAAAAAAAAAAAAAAAAAGTTTAGTATCTTGTATATGCACAAGTTTTCATTCAAAGGGCCACGACCAAAAGGGACATCTTTTCACAGGAAAACTTATTGAACAAATAAATAGCCCATTATTTTCCATTCTGATAAAACCGCATTCTATTAAATCCCAAGTGAACATGCACCTTCATGTTATTTGCAATGTGATATACAGTACCATTGATCATCATGAATAACTAGTATGCAAATTTGTACACGATTTAAACACCCAAGCAACTTCTTGAGCTAGCTTTAGCTACTTTCCCCTCAAGACAACTCTGCTCATTTAAACCTCTGCAGCAATCAGCAGTATCTGGTATTTTAGCCCCATCTTCATGTGGTTTAACCGCCAGTGTATTATTATTAGCCCCCATCTTCATGTGGTTTAGCCCCATGTGAATCAAGCTGAGCAAACATGTCTCTCTGATCATTCTAGATTTAAAGCGAACAGAGCTTTTTTTTTTTAAAAGGAAAGTTTGAACTTCAAGATTTTACCTGGATTTTTCCATTCGAGTTATGCAAACTAATGGCCCTTTTCCACTACCCTTTTTCAGCTCACTTCAGCTCGCTTCAGCTCACTTCAGCCCGACACGGCTCGCGTTTCGACTACCAAAAACCAGCACGACTCAGCTCGTTTCAGCCCTGCTTAGCCCCTAAAACTCGCACCGTTTTGGAGTAGGGCTGAAGCGAGCCAAACCGTGCCGACTGAGGTTGGGGGCGTGAGCAGACACTCCCCTGTGCACTGATTGGTGAGGAGGCGTGTCCTCACATGCCCACACACGCCCCGCGAGCGCGCTGGGATCTGTAAACACCGCAAACCCGGAAGGAGAATAATTATGAATTACGAGAATTTCTGAAGCCTTATGCGCCTCGCCTCATCTATACGCTCTTGCCAGTATCTGTCCGCGTTGTCGGTGACAACAAGCCACAGCACCAAGACCAGCAACATTAACGACTCCATGTCCTCCATGTTTATTGTTTACTATTCGGGTCGTGAGACTACCGCTTAAAAGATCACTGAATCAGTGACATACAGAGCATCGTGAACGAGTTCGCGGAGCGCAAGGCTCGTCGTATGCCCTTCAAATAATGCGCGCAGTAGGCTATTGATGTTTTATTATGAGCCATGTACAGTATGTCGCCTAATGTTTTTTTGTTTCTGAGTTACATGTTCGTTTGAAGGACTTAATGTACAAAATAACATATAGTTGCACCCTGTAGTGTTGAAATTGGTAAACACAGTGCATTCAGTGAGGTTTGCACCGCCCTCCTTTTATTTCTGACTCTTCCTGTCAGCGTTGCAACCTCTGAGCGCTCATTCGTATGCCCTTCAAATAATGTGCGCAGTATAGGCTATTGATGTTTTATTATGAGCCATGTACAGTATCCTAATGTTTTTTGTTTCTGAGTTACATGTTCGTTTGAAGGACTTGATGTACTAAATAACATAGTTGCACCCGGTAGTGTTGAAATTGGTAAACACCGCAGTTGTGGACATTTTGTAGCCTAAAATGATGTTATGATAAGCTTTAATAAAGGGTCCGGTCATTTGCCCCGCCCCCGGCTCGGCTCTGACTTGTTCCGCCACTGTCACTGATGTCACTGTTTGCGCTGCTTAACGACATCACATGACGTCCACCCACTTTCACTAACTCCACCCAATGTGTCCACCCACTTCCAGCCAGCACGGTTCAGCGCGGTTGTAGTCGAAATGCAACTCCAACAGCCCCGCTCAGCCCGACTCAGCTCGACTCGGCACGGCACAGCCGCGTTTGTAGTGGAAAAGCGGCATAAAAGTAGTCGAAGAAACCAACTAGTGAGCTGAATCAAATCAAGGGTTTGCATGTTTAAATCTACGCAGCTCAACAATTAGCCGGACCACAAGGGAAATAAGTGTTGCGTCAATTAAGATACATGGATATTTATGTATTTTGTGCATTTTTTTTATTAAATAAATAAAGGTCAGCAGAACAGCTCCAAAACATTCTAAATTTAAATTAGAAGAATTTCTAAAAAGATGCAATCATTCTCAGAATATTCTGAGAATATTATGGTTCGCCATCTCCAATTCATTGCAAACCTGTTAATTTATGCAAAATTTGTTAATTCGTCTCGTCTCGTCTTCTTCCGCTTTATCCGGGGCCGGGTCGGAGAGGCAGCAGTCTGAGCATGGAAGCCCAAACTTCCCTTTCCCCAGACACCTCGGCCAGCTCCTCGGGAAGAACACAGAGGCGTTCCCAGGACAGCCGAGAGACATAGTCCCTCCAGCGTGTCCTGGGTCTTCCCCGGGGGACATGCCTGGAACACCTCCCCAGGGGTGTGTCCAGGAGGCACCCGAAAGAGATGCCCGAGCCACCTCAGCTGATTTCTCTTTGCCCATGGGGCCCAGCCCGAAGCGGTGACGGGGGCCCGACCTCCTGTGGGTTCACCATCCACAGAGATAGCCGTAGGGGGCTGGTGTAGTGTGGATTGGGCGGCAGTCGAAGGCAGGGGCCTCGACGACCTGATCCCCGAACACAGCGGCTAGCTGTTGGGACATGGAAAATTTGTTAATTTTCTCTCTAAATTGGTAGTTCATTTCTTTTATAAATATGCGCTTTTTTTGTATACTTAGTACTTTTGCACTACTCCTTCACTGCCTTATCTTTCTCCTTTTATATATTTTGCTGCTGTAACAACATAAATTTCCTCTTGTGGGATAATAAAAGGCTCTCCTATCTTATTTTTTGAATTCCTCATGTTCAATAGCGTCACACATCAGATGTTTAAACAAAAACACGAGTAATAACCCTTCCTCCAGAGTACGACGAAAAGCCAAACTGAAGTGCTTCACGTCAGGATTCGGTTACTGATGGAATTAAACTTGGACATGAAATTGACATGAGTGTAAACACCAGAATTGAACCCACTCATTTTTCATAGCAAAATTACAAAAGACAAAAGTTTGTCCTTGTTATATTTGTTTTACTGATTACGAAGAAGAAACCTTTATTTGCCACATGCACATTTTAAAGCACAGTGAAATTCATCCTCTGCATTTAACCCATCTGAAGCAGTGAGCACACACCCAGAGCAGTGGGCAGCCACACCAGAGCACCCAGGGGAGCAGTTGGGGGTCAGGTACCTTGCTCAAGGGCACTTCAGCCCAAGGCCACCCCACGTTAAAGTGCATATTCTGGACCAATTTCGGGTTTGTTTGTTTTTTTTTTAATATGAAAGTATGTCCCTTTACACACTCATCCAGAAGGGTAATTTTGCACAAGGCCACCAGTCTACAGCAGAAAAAAATAAAATAAAATGCATCTGGAAAAATCCCAAGGGAGCCAGATTCGTGGCGTTACCTGCGGAAGCGCCAGCAGGCTGCGAGAGCTTGCACGGTTTCTGTGCACAGCCTGTGTAGACCAAGCGCTCCCATTTCTCCCTCATTGTCTGGTCTTTTGGAAAACCATGAGTACTAATCCCATCAAGATTGGTGTTGCTACATCCTCCTACAACACATCTGTTCACCATTTTAATAATTATGCGATAACGTTGAAGAAATTTGCAGAAAACCACCAGGTCGTTTTCTCATAAACAAACCAGCGCTGACGTAGGATTCAGAAGGAGGCGTCCCGCACGCGACGTCATGAAAATCAATGTTTCCTGGGAAATCCAAATGCCAAGTTTTTTTCAGAGGTGGACCAATTCGCCTCAAATGGCTTGATTTCAACTGAATTTTTCCTGGTATTGCACAAGATAAAAAAATTGCACAAAATGCAACAGACATTTAACCAAAGTTTAATATAAAATAGGAGAATTACATTGAACTTGCCCCTAAATTTACCCGTGATATGCACTTTAAAACTGATTACCGCTATGATGTCACGCACTCAGGGCTGGCTGGCTGGCTCAGCGGGGCAGCTCAAATGCCAACTTTGCAGTTGATTTTAACTCTCAAAAATATATATTTTTAAATTCTCATTTATGCAGCATACAAGATTCAAGGATGGAGATACTACCCACTCAGAAATTAAATTTAAAAATAAAAGGTTCTGCGTATATCCTTTAACGAAGAGACAGGAGGCAAAGCTGAGGATATTAAGGTTTGCGATAGAAGCGACAAGGTTGGACACGATAAGGACAGCACATGTGGCGAGCTTGGGAATTAAGCTAAGAGAGATGAGACTGAGATGGTACGGGCACATCCTGAGAAGAAATGCAGAGCCTGTTGGAAGGAGAATGTCGAGGATGGAGCTGCTTATCCTGTTCTACAGGGTTGCTAACAAGCTGGAGCCTATCCCAGCTGACTATGGGTGAGAAGCGGGGTACACCTTGGACAAGTCGCCAGGTCATCGCAGGGCTGAAACGGTGGTGTAGTGGTTAGCACGGTCGCCTCACGGCAAGAAGGTTCCGGATTCGAACCCAGCAGCTGGCGAAGGCCTTTCTGTGTGGAGTTTGCATGTTCTCCGTGTGGCTGGGTGTGCGCACGTGCTCACTGCTTCAGATGGGTTAAATGCAGAGGATGAATTTCACTGTGCTTGAAGTGTGCATGTGACGAATAAAGGTTTCTACTTCCAAAAAACAAAACAAAACGTTTACGCTCACATTCACACCTACGGTCAATTTAGAGCCACCAATTCACCTAACCTGCATGTCTTTGGACTGTTGGGGAAACCGGAGCACCCGGAGGAACCCCACACAGACACAGGAAGAACATGCAAACCCCATACAGAAAGGCCCTCGCCGGCTGCTGGGTTCGAACCCGGAACCTTCTTGCTGTGAGGCGACCGTGCAGCCTCAATTTATTTTTACCAGGAGTGGGGTGTTAGAAGGCAAAGTTATGATCAAACTTGGTTCAATTCAGTGATGGGACTAAAACACCTGAAGATGGGGATAGAACACTGCGGGCTAAAGCACTGTGGTGTAAACCGTCGTAGTGATGCTCACATGGCCCATCCCCCATACACACACGAACAAAGAGCGGCTGAACAAAAGCCTTTAAACAAATGATCGCAGCCCGAGAGGCTCGTCTCACCCGGCGTCCTCCTCTGCTTTACTGGCTTCGATCTGTCCTCCATCCGACGCCCCGTTCTGAGACTCGGCCTCAGCGGCCTCTCCTCCCGCCCCGAGCTGTGTCTCCGCACCCGCTGCTCCGTTCAGCGAGTCTCCTTCATTTCCGTTCTCCGAGGTCTCCATGAACTGCTGTTCACTGTCGTCGGCCATCGCGACTTTCCTTTTTAACCTCCTTCCAAAAACAAGGGACATGAAAAACACAGTCAAATGCATGCAGTCAGCGCCCGCGCATAACTGATCTCCAACGATAACGCTGATTAGCAGATAATTTAAAAACAAAAACCCCACACGTTTCTAACAAATAAAGCAGAACAACCTAGAAATATTTCCACGCGTCAAATATCCAAATATTTCGCTGCAAATTAAACACATCCCAGTCGGTTTTATACACTTATAATGGCGCACGTAAGTAACAAAACATACATAGCTACATGCTAACTAGCTTAGCTAAGATGCTACACTCGCGGCCTGCTCATTTCATACACTTACTACAGATAGCACAGTTTCAGAAATACCCTTTAATCTATTTCTAAAGTATGTTTATGCAACACTAGGAGCAAATTATGACTGACTATTAAATAAAAAATATATATAAAATACACATATATATATATATATATGCCGGCTTACTGTTTCAGCTCTGCAAGCCTGCGATTACTGTTCAAGATGGCCTCTCGGTCACAGCGCCGACTCGTGGCAGCTTTTATATTGCCGGATAGAGACGCACTGAATAAACCATGTTCTGATTGGACAACCAAAAGGAACAGCGCATTGACGGGAGCTTGTCATTGGTCAGTGCCGCTACTGCGTCATCTGTTACGCTCTTCAGGAGCAACTTCAATGCCAGTTCAAACCGAGGGCCCACACCAAGCACAAAATGTCCCAGTCATCTTAAACTATTCACAATCTTAAGACATCAACTGACGTACTTACAAAATTTTCACAAGCATCATGATTAATTTTTTTAAGCCGTTTATGATTGTAAATATTATAAGAGACAAACAGGTCAACAAGTAAACAAAAGCAAGTTCTCATAAGGACTATTAAATGACATGTTAAACTTTTAAACATATCACATCTTTAAACTTATCAACACTGGAACCAGATTTAAACAAGCAAGCTTTTCTAGCCTGACCAGTAGTTTTACAGTCAACATGTATAGAGAAATATGCAAAAACTGGCATGCATGTGTCACATTTTGTTGGAAATTATATTTATATAAAAAATGTATGTTATCTTTTTTTATACACACACACACACCTTGTAAAATAACTATAAAACAAATACATTTGATTATTTAATATACATTAGTTCACCATGGTATGAGAGCACATCCTTGTTTAACCTGCCAGATCCAGTTTAATAAGAGTTACAGACACATTGTAACCTGAGACACGGGGGTTTAGCTATACATTATATCTGGTTTAGTTTTATAATACAAAGCTATAAGTTAGTTAAAATAATAATAATAATAATAATGCAAATTAATTTTACATTCATAAATCAGACTAAAAAAAATAACCAATCTTCAGGACTGAATATTCAGTCTAGTCATTTATTTGTTGTCCTATTATGATTCCAGCTAAAATGTTTAACCATTTGAGGTGTTGAGTAAATACATCTGAAGGACAAATACTTCGATATCTCATTACATTAACTCTTTATCAAGCTCGATAATACTTTACTAGTCTGAAGGTCTGATGAGGTACACCAGTGCCCATGCTACCATCACCACCATCCTCATGTTGCTCTATTAAATGGTGTACTATTTAAAAATTAAAAAAAAAAAACTTACACTATTAAAGGAACAGTCCACCGTACTTCCATAATGAAATATGCTCTTATCTGAATTGAGACGAGCTGCTCCATACCTCTCCGAGCTTTGCGCGACCTCCCAGTCAGTCAGACGCGCTGTCACTCCTGTTAGCAATGTAGCTAGGCTCAGCATGGCCAATGGTATTTTTTGGGGCTGTAGTTAGATGCGACCAAACTCTTCCACGTTTTTCCTGTTTACATAGGTTTATATGACCAGTGACATGAAACAAGTTCAGTTACACAAATTGAAACGTAGCGATTTTCTATGCTATGGAAAGTCCGCGCTATAATGACAGGCGTACTAACACCTTCTGCGTGCTTCGACAGCGCATTGATACAGAGCTCAGTATCAATGCGCTGTCGAAGCGCGCAGGTGTTAGTACGCCTGTCATTATAGTGCGGACTTTCCATAGCATAGAAAATCGCTACGTTTCAATTTGTGTAACTGAACTTGTTTCATATCACTGGTCATATAAACCTATGTAAACAGGAAAAACGCGGAAGAGTTTGGTCGCATCTAACTACAGCCCCAAAAAATACCATTGGCCATGCTGAGCCTAGCTACATTGCTAACAGGAGTGACAGCGCGTCTGACTGACTGGGAGGTTGCGCAAAGCTCGGAGAGGTACGGAGCAGCTCGTCTCAATTCAGATAAGAGCATATTTCATTATGGAAGTACGGTGGACTGTTCCTTTAAAGCCCGTATCGTAAAATTGTAAAGGGAAGATGATAAATAAATTAGGATAAATATAAACCTGCAGCATGTTAGTACATATCTTAAGTATATATATATATATATGAGTGATTCCACGCTTATGGGTACTGAAATGGGGACATGAACTTATTTTTAAAAATTCACCTAAAACCATTTTTTTTTACCATCAGGTCACAAAATATGTAATCTTTAATGAATGATATGTTAAAAGATAACTTTAATTTTCTGAGATGTAATAAAAACATTTATATGCCAAAGTCAGAACGTAACAGAAGTGTTGTGGACATATATATTCTCAATTTTAACAATGTAGAATTACTTTTTGAAACATAGGAAGGTGATGTTTTAGCAAATATAATTAATAAACATGTGTAGTAGAATAAACATACACATTCTTTCAATAAGATTAACATGGTATATAGCTAGATTGTAATTAATTTGTAACAGACGCGAGATGGACAATCGTAACAGAAGTAATGTAACAGACATCATTTTGGAACTCACAGGCTTGACTTTGGCATATAAATATGTTTTTATTACATCTCAGAAAATTAAAGTCATCTTTTAACATATCATTCATTAAAGAGTACATGTTTTGTGACCTGATGGTAAAAAAAGAAATGGTTTTAGGTGAATAAGTTCATGTCCCCATTTCAGTACCCATAAGCATGGAATCTCATTATATATATATATCTCCATTAATAATTATACACAGTTTAAAAAAAATTTAAACACACATTCAGACTTTACTTTGTATAGCTTTCGGAGACATTCAGTCCATTTCAAGACCATCCATAACCAAGAACATACACAGTGTGTTCTGTCTACAAGAAAAAGATCAGATTTATGAAAAGGGTAAAGTCTGCCTGAAACGCATGTAAATACTGTGCTGCAGCAATTGCAGGTTTTGATGTCGATTTAAGTGTTGACCACAATTTAAAGATGGATAGCTCATCTTATTTTTTTTTCTATTATGCTTCACTTAGCCAAAGCTGAGTTTCTAATCTTTCAACCCAATCCAGATTCTTTTAATTCAAGTTGCTAAAATATTATACACATTAAACGCAAACTGATGGGGATTAAAGAAAAAATATATTTTAACTAGACTTAAAATAAAAAAATAAGTCTCTAAATTTACCAGTGCTTGCTTCCTATTAAAAAAATACTTTTAGGAGTGTTAATAGAACTGGTTAATGTGTGAAAAACACCGCTGCAACAGTTTGGCCAAATGATTTTAAGAAACAGTTAGTATTGACCATGTGACAGGAGGAGTTATTGCATCACAAGTTCCAAGTCAGTCGCATTATAATATGCAAATACAGGCCACATGACATCAGTTTACTAGTGAAAGGGGTATTAAAGCTGACAATTTACTTAAGTAATTGCAAAACTTAAGTAATTGATAACTTAGTGATTAGATGTTCTCATACCAAAGCTGATATTTGTAACAGCACATCTTGAAGCATTTGACAAATTGCTGACAATCTCCCAAAAATTGTTAGACTTGCTGTGTCAAAACACAACCATGCCAGCTCAGTACATTTATTTAAAAAAAAAAAAAAAAAAAAAAAGAGCCCAGCTCATCTCCAAAGACTGCGCCGAGGATTGCATTATGGGAAAATTTGCAACCATAAGAACTCTAATATATAATTGGCAGAAAACTCAACAGATTCTTCAGCCAGTAAATTTGAGGCAATTGATCTTCCATGCAAAAAAAAAAAAAAAAACATTATTGTATTAATAAGCTAAAATGTGTAGTGTTTCAAACAAAGAATAAATGCTCTCTCATTCAAGTTGATGGAATAATGGCCTAAGTCTTATTTTCCCCCCTTTAGTTAATTTTTGTTTACATAAACACAGTCACTAAATGTTACCGTCTGCTGTACTTATTCTCTTTCAAATCATACAGGCCATGATGAAGTCCAGTAGCTATTAACAAAAATAGATGTTAACAGGATGTGGTTGCTGTTGCATTTTAGGACAAAAAAAAAAAAATTTCTTGCTGTTGTTCTACACATGGTATTTTTACCTTGTCACTGCAACCTGTATCCCCCGACCCCACGATTTTCTCCAGAATTCCTCCTCCATCATACCACCCCCAGGGAGTGAAGGCTCTCATGTGCTTCCTCCGAGACATGTGAAGCCAGCCGACCATAACCTTTCAAACTGTGGCTCTTGCTGCTTCACGGGGCTGAGTAACGCACTCGAAAGAGAGTGCTATCCGCCCCCTTCTGCATACGAGCTTCCAGATTCCAGAAACAGTATGCAAGTAGATACATTTGTAACTCACTTCCATTAAAGAGTGATAAATTTCACGTCACAGAAACCCTCAGCCTGAAACCCTAGCAGATAAACGATCAATACAAACAGCGCCAAGGGACTAGAGACAGAGTGTGTAATCAGTCAAGTACAGACAAGATGACGTTAACTTTAACCATATAACATTAGACATTACCAAGACAACAGAAGAAAAAACACTAAAAAATAAAAATAAAAAATACCAAAAACATCCGATTTTTATTACTTTATTTGTTTTTATCCAAGTTCCATTCTTAGCATTTTGTTCTTGGAATTAAGGTGTCTATCGGGTTCCAATGGTAACCTGCCACACTCTGATGAGGTTGTCAGTGTAGCCAGCAAACAGAGTCTGAGAAAGAACAAATATGAAACATTATGCTTAATACAGGTGCTCAGGAGCTCACCCGGCTGCTGCATTTACATGTCACATCTAACAACCCATTGACTGAAAAGACAAGAATGTCTTACACAAACACGCGCGTGCACACTCACACACTCACTCTCTCTCACACACACACACACGACAAACCTGAAGCAGAGTCTACTTTCTTACCTGTCCATCAGCAGACCAGGCCAGGGAAGTGCACTGCGGCGGCTCGGCCTTGCTGCTGGTGCTGATCACCTCCTGCCTCAGCTCATCAACAATGATTTTACCCTCCAGATCCTGCAGAGAAAGCAGCAACACCAACACAGCTCAGAAAGGGAGAGAGACGCTGATGAACAGAGTTGGTAATGACAACAGCTGAGCTCATGGAGTATAGACTGAGGCCCTGTCCACACGGCAATGGATTCAGGTGACTCCGATACAACTGCTTATCGTTTAGGCCTGGCGTCCACACGGCACCGGCGTTTTGGGTGCCCAAAACGCAATCTTTTTGAGAACGGGTTCCAGAGTGGAAAGATCTGGCAACGTTGCTGTTGCGAAGTCGTCTGGATGAGTAGAACGGATTTGTTTACGATGACGTCACAACCACATGACTGTGAGTGCTTCACGCTGGGTAGAAGTGTAACGAACTCGATGCAAGTTGTCAACAAATCCTATAACTTGGTTCATGAAACGCGCTTACAAAATATTTTCACTGTGAATATTTATTGTGTAATGGTGCAAAGTGAGAGAGAGAGAGAAAATAGCCCCTAGGGCAGAGTCAATCCCGCCAGCAAAAATAGGGGAAAAAAAGGAGCGATCTCACCTCTTCAGATGTTGGTTTAAGTCCTACAATACATTCCTCAAAAAGGGCGTAGAACAACAAATTAATCCATCAACGTGTAGCATTCAATTTATTCCGGACTATTAAAGACGCCGCCTTCCGCGTAGAATCATACATCATCCTCGCCGCCATATTGGATAGGTCAAAGCGGAGAATAAAGATGCCTCATTCATGTGCTGCGTTTAACTGTACTAACAGGTTTACTGTCCAAACGAGATCACATGGGATTACCTTTCACAGGTGAGACTGGAAAAATACTTTTCATTGTATTTGGTCATTATAATGTAATTTTACGAACAGATTTTTCTGACTTTGTGGCTAATATGAAGTCTCGCGCATAATAGTGTATGCGCATGCGTCCTTACTTCTTCTATTGTTCTGGTGTCTCCGAAGGGACCGTCTTACAGCGCCCCTAGAGGTGTGGCATGTGTATTGCATCGTTTTCAGCAAGCGTTGCGTTGCCATATGGACCTGATATTTTACTGATCGTTGCCCATTTGGACACGATATATTTTTAAATAACATCTCGTTGCCGTTGTCGTGTGGATGTAGCCTGATAAAGGGATGGTAAAGAAAATAATGATGCAAGCAAACAGTAATTATAGCACTCTGTATACGTCATTAGTCAAAGTGTGAAAATCGTCACTGCAGTGGTTTTGTTGTACCTATTTAAGAAACAGGGCTGAAAGTATTTTTGATAAGTTGAAAATCTGAGTTATACAGACTGTGCATATTACAGGAGCGTTTATGAAACCTTATGACACCATACGTAGTCTTAGTACTACTTGACCTATCTGCCACGTTCGATACCATTGACCACACCCTCCTTTTACAAAGATTACAGAATCGATATGGGATTACTGACCAAGAGGTTTCAATCGTACCTGACTAACAAAGAACAGTTAGTTGTGATCAGAAATGCCGTCTCTTCTAGTAAGACCTTGCAGTATGGTGTGCCCCAGGGTTCAGTTCTTGGACCACTTCTGTTCGCTCTTTATTTTGCGCCTCTGGAAGCTCCGATTAGGGCGCATGGCACTGACTGTATGACGTATGCAGATGATACACAACTATGCGTCACCATTGATTCAGCTAGGAACTGTTTTGCCGAAATAGCAAAACTAGAGCTCCGTGTTAAGGATATACTTATCTGGTGCACTGCAAACAAACTGGTATGTAACACTAGCAAGACTGAGATTGTCCATCTCTCGTCTAGGTTTAAACAGTGTGAGCTTATACCTAGTATTTCTTTTTTTTTTTAATTTTTTTTTAAGATTATTTTTTTGGGCTTTTTCCACCTTTATTAGATAGGACAGTGTAGACAGGAAATGAGCGGGAGAGAGACGGGGAGGGATCGGGAAATGACCTCGGGTTGGAATCGAACCCGGGTCCCCGGATTTATGGTATGGTGCCTTATCCACCTGAGCCACGACGCCCCCAATACCTAGTATTTCTATTAGTGACACTGCTATTGTACCAGTCCCTGTCGCCCGCGATCGAGGCATTGCTTTGGATAGCCACTTAAGGATGCACTCACATATCAATAATATCTGCGAATCTGCATCTTTTGCGATATGAAACCTTGGCCGAATACGCAAATATTTAAACAAGGATGATTGTGAGAAGCTAGTACATGCCTTCGTTACATCCTGCCTAGACTTCTGCAATAGCATTCAATTTGGTCTTCCAGACTCTGATCTCTCTAAATTCCAGCAACTGCTGCTTGGCTTGTTTCAAAATCAAAGAAATCTGATCATATCACACCTGTCTTGCAAAAACTCCACTGGCTTCCAATTAAATTTTGAAATCAACTCAAAGTTTTGCTATTGACTTACAAGGCACTAAACAACATGCATCCTGATTACATTTCTAGCCTACTCCATCCCTACAAGCCTGCTCGCACTCTCAGATCCTCTAACCAGAACCTATTAGCCATACCTAAAGTAAAACACTGTAAGCTATGGTGACAGAGCTTTTTCCATCTGTGCTCCAAAACTGTGGAACTCTCTGCCTTTCCATGTCAGCAATGCTGAGAATATTAACGTGTTTAAATCTAAAACTTAAGACTTATTTTAATCAGTTCTTGCATTAAATTGTGTGTATTTGTTCCGTTTATTAAATTTTTAGTTCTATAAACTTGTAAGAGCATTGAGCTTAGATAACGCTCCTAAAACATATATTATTATTATTATTATTATATGGAAAGGGAGTGAGAGCAAGCAGGCTTGGGTTTTTAATCAGGGTTTCCGCAGAAATCAGCAAATCTAATTTAATGCTTTTTAATGCCATCAACAACCCATGACAATCCACGGATATACATGTATAGTAAAGAGGGGGGGGGGAACCCTCTGGAAACTCCTAATTTGTTGTAAAGTGCCTTGAGCTAAATGTATTTTACAATTTGGCGCTATACAAATAAAACTGAATTGAAAAATTTAAAAGTCTGAAGCGTAGTATATGCAACTAGATAGAACTCGACGCCAACAGCGTCGATGGGGATGCCTCCGCCTGGTAGACTACACGCCTTATTGAAGTTGTGATTTGGGGATGGACATTTGACCTCACAGTAATCTTGACCTGGTGAAATTACTTGTATCAGCCTTGGAGATATTGTGTTCAGAAGGCTTTCGGACAGACACTTGACCTCACAGTGACCTTGACCTTAGACCTTTTGATCTCAAAATCTAATCAGTTCATGTTTGTCCCCAAGCGCACAAATGGTGAAAGTTTGGTGAAATTCCTTTCATTAGCCTTTGAGATATCGCGTTCACAAGGTTGCGGCACAGCCGCACGGACAACCCGAAAACATAATGCCTCCTGCACCTTACGGTGGCGGAGGCATAAAAATCAAGCGCTACATAAATTACACAGAATGTGTAATTTTTGATTCCAACTTTGACTAGACATTTTTCAATTCACTGCATTTGTCCTTGCATCTCTTCCTTCAAGTATTAGATTTTGTAATCAATCATCGACCAGCCTCTCAAAATCGAACGTGGACGTCTAGTTGGTTGTTTTTTTGCTGACTGGTTGAAACTTTCATCAAACATCAGTACAAATGGTCCTGTATTGCTAACTGCAGAAATCAGTTCATTTTTGAAGTGTGGGGCAAGTCCAAACTTTAAAACGTAGCTGGTTTTGTCCTTTCCACAGGTGAAAGATTTGGCCATTTCTGAAGTCGGAAACATCGCCTGGAACATCTGAGAAACACCTTCGTTGGATGCGTACGAGTAGTGCCACACAGCAGTGTTCAGGCACCAGAGCACTTCCGCCTGCAGCGTCGCATTCGATCCAAATGATGCTCGAAGGTCGCTCAATTTTCCGACGGTAGCGGCTCTGCTGGAAGTGGTGGTCATTACAGCAGCAGTTGTGTTGTTTGTGGTGGTCGGAGTAGTTGCTGAAGATGTTACTTTGCTGGTCATGGAAAAGTAACTAGACACAGTTAACTGCTGCCTGCCTTTTACAGCTGATTTGTGGCTATCGGACTGCATGAGAGATTTAACGGTGTTGACACCCATTGTACCTTTTTTTTTTTAAACAAAACACTGCAAAATCCTTCTCCATTTTGACCACCAACAGGCTGCAACCATGTCCTGAATTCTTCATTTTCCAGCCACTTTTGCAGGAATTTGCATTTCCCCCGATTTCTTCTCTGCTCCAAGTTTTCCTCCTCCTGGTCCAGCCCGCTACATTCGGCGTTACGGCAATTCTGCACGGAATATACCCTATGTACTCAAAATAAATATATTTTTATTCGAACGTATGGAGGGAATTTAAATGGAAGGTAATCGTGAGGTTCTTTCGGACACCTGAAATTATGGCTAAATTTAGCACTACACGCTCAAATAAATGCTGGAGAAACTGTGGCCCACACATTGGCAATCAGATCCACACACTTTGGTTATGGACCCTTTTCACGTGACGTCACGACAAACGCGGTCACCATTTTGGACATGAACTACCAGTAGTCTACCACAGCCAACAACGAGGAATGACGGCGACGCATCGAAAGGAATATAGCCATCAAAGAAAGTTTTTACTTTCAGCAAGACTTCCATCATGCCATTATATTGTTGTGCACCTGGATGTAGTAACCATCAACACACAAGGCAAGATTTATCATTTTATCGGATCCCGACAGATGCTGACCGACGGAGAAGATGGATGGTCTCTAAAATAGTGGCAAAATGATGTTTATTGACATAGCAATCGTGTGTAACGGGAAGCATTTGCATATCCGAAGTGTCGTGTTTACATCAAAGATAAAATAAACCGATATGACAACGACTGCTGCTGCCAGGTTGGGGACACAAACTAGTAGAAAGGAAGTGTGCCAACAGACTTCCTTTGTGGTCGATTCTGCTTTAAGGTAAGATGCATTTAATTATTCGTCTGCTGTGGGTTTGGAATCGGTAGCCTGACCGATTCGTTCATGTTTGTGGTGCCATTTGTTTGTTGACGCGTGTTGAAATGGAAGATTGGTTGTTGACATGATTTCCAGTGATGCTTTGGTGCTGCTGTGGATCAGATGTCTTGAGTAGCCCGACTGTTTTTTTTTTCTTGCGTGTGGTATCATTGTTGACGCGAGGTTGTTTTTTGAACATGCCAATGCGGACACGATTTCCCCTGATGAGTTACCATATGACTTCAGACGCGATGCGTGTGTGGAGGTGTGGAGTCCACGTGATATGTGCGTAAGATAGGCTTCTCATGTGTTTGGAGATCCGCGCTCTGAGACGAGGCAAGCACCCCCCCCCCCCCCCCCCCCCCAGGGAAAAAAAGGGACCCCCCGAAAATATCGCCATAGTTCGAACACTGGGTTGGAGAAAGTAATGGCAAATAGTGAGTGCACAAACCATAGAAGGTAAACTGTACACAGCGCCAGGGCAGTGTGATGGTATGTCTACTTTTAGATTGTGTTAGCTTATCAATGAACACACTCGTCACTCGACGAGTTTCACGTCTTTACGACGGATACTTAAACGCGTGTTAGGTATTATTGTTGCAGTCTAAGCAGTCATTGTAGCAGCTAGATGAGCAAGAACCGAAAGGGTCTGTGCCATAAACCGTTATTTCTTCATGTCCAAAATGGCGGTCGCGTTTACGAAGGTCACGCGAGTGAAAAGGGTCTATACCCGAAACTGAAAACGTTCTGGGAGGAAGTGTTTGAAACGCTTAATAAAGTATTTGGTGGAAATATTACAATGGACCCGATGGTGGCTCTACTAGGTCTATTATCAAGAGGCATCGAAGGAAGAGCCAAAAAACATCTTTTCCAGATACTGCTAGCAACAGCAATTAAATGCATTACAGTAAGGTGGTTGAAGCCTGACCCTCCAACATACAATATGTGGACAGAAAAAATAAAGGAAATATATCAAATGGAACAAATAACACATTCCCCGAGACTTCAAAAAGACATTCACTAGAAGGTGGATCCCTACCATGGGTATACTGTTATAGTGTGGAACCCATACAATATGAATCCAATCTGTATTATTAATCTTATTTTTTATTCTATTTTGTTTTATATTTTTCTTTCTGGCATTATAGTCTCCGTCTCCCTTGTTGCATCATAGTTGTTACCATGTGTATTGAAGAACTTGAAAAAACAGCAGTTATGATGAATATGATTTTGTATATATGATTTTAGGGCGGCACGGTGGTGTAGTGGTTAGCGCTGTCGCCTCACAGCAAGAAGGTCCTGGGTTCGAGCCCCGTGGCCAGCGAGGGCCTTTCTGTGCGGAGTTTGCATGTTCTCCCCGTGTCCGCGTGGGTTTCCTCCGGGTGCTCCGGTTTCCCCCACAGTCCAAAGACATGCAGGTTAGGTTAACTGGTGACTCTAAATTGACCGTAGGTGTGAATGTGAGTGTGAATGGTTGTCTGTGTCTATGTGTCAGCCCTGTGATGACCTGGCGACTTGTCCAGGGTGTACCCCGCCTTTCGCCCGTAGTCAGCTGAGATAGGCTCTAGCTTGCCTGCGACCCTGTAGAAGGATAAAGCGGCTTGAGATAATGAGATGAGATATATGATTTTAAATGAAATTGAAATAAAAACTAAGTAAAAAAAAAAAAAAAAAGAATATTTTTCTTGAAAACTACCGAAAGAATTTTTAATGCTACTGGAAATCAAATTTAATGTTTTTTAAACACCATTTAACACCTTAATTTTTGCATAATACACTTAATGACTTTTAATGCCCCACGGAAATCCAATTAATATTAAAAACTCCAACATTTCTGTGTCTTGTCGGCTACTTGAGGTTTTTCATGGAACTGTCACAACAATTAACTCATTTCCAACGTTTGTATGTATGTAGGAATCATTAGATCAATAAAAACATGTCTTCCACATAAATTTCTGAAGTTTTATTCTGAGCTTTCGGATCTACGGTCCATTATCGGGGAATGCGTATTTACAAACGTCAACAAACTAGTTTAATCAAAAATAACTACTAAACTGTTACGATGGGTTATGTGCTTGTAAAATAAAATAACTTACAAGAAACACTGAACTGAGGGGAAAAAAAAGAACAAATAAGTAAATGCTACGAGAAACTAAAACCCTTACATAACTTTCAGGTATTAATTGATTAATAATTAACTATCACTTAGCAATTCACTTATTATTCAATATCGAATATACGTTCACAAATCAATTCACTATAAAGTTTTAAATTCCTGACTGTCTGTCCTGTACTACTTCAGCGAAGCCTGCAAGATTGTTCTGTTGCATTAAAATGCAACTCAATCGATAGCATGATCTCTAAAGTCTTCACGTGCGGTCAAGGATGTGCTACTCTGCAGACTCGTCTCCAGCTCTTAGGACACACCGATTTGAACACTAAACACACCTGATCCAGCTCATCAGCTAATTTTCTTCACAAATCAAGCCAAGAGCACGAGGACAAGTGAAGCGCTCGGATTGCTCATTAGTCAGGCCCTCAATCTGGAACTGTGGAACCTTGT
This sequence comes from Neoarius graeffei, assembly GCF_027579695.1. Classification (NCBI taxonomy): domain Eukaryota; kingdom Metazoa; phylum Chordata; class Actinopteri; order Siluriformes; family Ariidae; genus Neoarius; species Neoarius graeffei. Next base: position 72,615,464 of record NC_083580.1, read on the forward strand.
TACGTTACATTACAGGCATTTAGCAGACGTTCTTCTCCAGCCATTTCTGCTGGTCCAGGGCTTCTTCCCTGGTCGTGAACTTTCTCCTGTGGTGTTATCCATCATGCTACGCTGATTAAATTTGCACATGTTCATGCTGTTTCGATCTCCAGTCTACCCAGACAGAGGTCTCTTCCCAGACGTGTAGCCCAAGAGCATTAGCTCAAAATTGAGTCCAACCCGGAACAAATTAGTAACAAGCTGAATTTTTCAGAATATGTTCAGAATACCCTTAGGAATAACATACTAAAAGTCCCCAGGAATCCACCTTGTGCTCTCTGAGAAATTCAAGATGGCGTCCAAAATGGCCGCCGATTGGAGATTTTTCAATATCTCAGGGATAAAACGTAATATAAATGCAATTAAAATGTTAAATTATAGGTTCTCTCATACAAGCAATGCAAATTCACCATTGTCACACTGTTAAAATTAAAATTAACCAAGATTACAAGGTCATTAATGTGGAAATTACATGGAATTTGATGGTTGACATGATTGACAGATTAGCTTAGCAGGCTACCTACATACATGAACATAATGTAAGACAACAATTAGGCATCAATTTCCTTAATATTTAGTGCATCTTTAAGCTTTGATAAAATCTTAAAGGGAAATTAAATTTGAGAACTCTATCTTCTAAAACTACAACGGCAAGCTGTTTCAGTACACTTCTTCAACATTCCGGCGACTTTCATGACAAAAAGGTCTGCCTCAATAAAAGCTCTTGCTTATAAACAATGAGTAGACTTAAACACTTCTCAGTGCCTCAGTTGTAATGCTTGGACCTTTGTTGTACCATCAATGAAGTAGGGAATTTATTCAAGCTTGTTTAAGGGTGGAAAAAAATTAATCTTTGAGTTTCTAGCGCCAGTCTTTACTACTAGCAATGCCAGTGTGTTCGGACAAAAAAATGACTAAACTCAGCATGACCTTTTAACATGCCATTTTTCATTTTACACCACCAATTTACTTTAATTAATATTAATGAAAATAAGTGCTCCAACCCCTAGTAATTGTGTTTGTTGTTTTGTGAACAGAATAGGATGATACGGAGTGAACGAGTAACCAATGGATCCACACTATACACAAATATACTGTTATAATAATGTGTATATTGTTATTATATAATGTTAATACTAGGGCTGTAACGATATGCGTATCGAAATCGAGATACGCAGAGCCATGATCCGTATCGCGATACAAGAAGGCAGAATCGCGGTACACCCTTTCAAACTTCTCCTCAGCCCAAAAACAGAGGCGCTTCCAAACTTCAATTTACGAATACTTTACTTTTTATTTAAATTACATTTTAAACTTACTTAAATTACTTTTATTTTTTTATATCTATTAGTAAGTCATTTTTTCGCCGACCTGCGACAATCTTCTGCGAGTCACACAACGTCCACACTCGCCACTGGCAGAGCATTCATTTCTTTTAAGCGGTCGCCATTCTGGTTGCGACGTGGGGAGCGAATCTGTAAACAAGCAGCTCATTGGCTGGCTAGGTGTGCCACAAGCCAATCACAATCACTTGACCGGAAAGGCATGCAGTGTTGCCAGATTGGGCAGGTTTAGGTGCTTTTTGGCTGGTTTTGAACATATTTTGGGGTGGAAAACGTTAGCAATATCTGGCAACACTGAAGGCATGTCTGCTGGGGCGGAAGCCTTCTGCGGCAGTTACATTTTGACACGCGAGCAATGTTTCGCCATAAAAATTCCGTAATTTCCATCTGTTTTCCGCGATCACAGAAAATCATTGGCCCTATGAGAGTGAGACAGTGAGAGAGCCATCCCCCCCAAAAAAAATCTTAACGGATTTACACGATTTGGAAAAATGACTTTTTCAGAACCGAAAAAAACAGAGCTTCCGGCTCAACAATATTATTTTGAGAAATAAAACAATCTTTGGATATACATTTGTTCATTTTTGCATACATATTACTCATTCTCTGCAGTGGTCTGAATTATTTGTTATTAAATAGTTAATGTAAGTAAGTAAATGTTAATAAGTCAAATTTACTACTTTTAAAAAAAACATTTAAAAAAAAAAATCGTGGGCGTATCGAATCGTGGGTCAAAAATTGCGATACGAATCGAATCGTGAGTTGGGTGTATCGTTACAGCCCTAGTTAATACACAATGTAATTAATACACACATGTCGGAATTTACTCTCCTACCCTACAAAACATATATTCTGACCTTTTAATTGCATTAATATTTTGTTTTGGGCCTGAGATATGGGCAGATCTCCATTTGGCGGCCATTTTGGACGCCATCTTGAATTTCTCAGAGAGCACAAGGGGGATTTCCGGGGACTTTTAGTATGTTATTCCTAAAGGTATTCTGAACATATTCTGAAATTTTTAGCTTGTTACTAATTTGTTACGGGTATAACTCTATTACTCCTGGGCTAGTGCTTTCTTTCATCATTCTGTTGCTCATGATTACACTGTTCAGAACCTGTAAAACCCATGTGTGTGTGAAGGTAATTTTTCACCCAATGTGCATAACTGCTGTCTGATTTAACTTCAGTTTAAGATGTTTTAATTAGAAAAAAAAAAGCCTACATACCATAAACATCTGGCGCAGGCTATGTTTCAGGTTAATTAAAAATAACTGTCCATATACGTTCGTGTTAGCCTCTTCCGGCGATACATCAGCACTCTACACTACTCCAAGCACCAAGTTTGGGAAACTCAGCATGAGGAAAACGCCAAGTGCTTCGTATTAAATTCTCAGAACCACTATTAAGTGAAAATGAAGCAGAACAGTAGCAATACCCAGATCTTGATGGAGGGCCCGGTGGCTGCGCAGAGCCAGTATCTGTTTGGGCTGAAGCAGAGAGCGTTGATGATGTCGCCACCATCCAGAGTGTACAGGTGCTTGCCTTCATTCAGATCCCACAGCATGGCCTGCCCGTCCTACACGACAAGGACACAAACGATCAGCGCAAAGGCGTATTAGTACGAATCAGTGTCACCTAACAGCGGCGTTACCTTTCCACCAGAAGCACAAAGGGACCCATCAGGGGAGACGGTGACCGTGTTCAGGAAGCCAGTGTGACCAATGTGGTTGGTCTTCAGCTTGCAGTTGGCCAGATTCCACACCTAAGGACCAAGAGGGGGGGAATAAGACACCAGGAATACACTGACATTTAAATGCAATTTCTAAGAGATTTTATATGTTGTCCTTTTTCAGACTCGACAAGGGCTGCACCAGTGTCAATCATTTTCCAGTCCTGATCTGGGACCACGAATCAGAATGAAACTAAAAAATGACCAGCGGTTTGTTGGAGAACTCATGAGCACACATGAATGAGAAAGACCAACAGTGTAATAAAGGTTCAACAACGACCCTTCATAAAAAATAGATGATCAAAGTTACCATAAACACGAGCTCACCTTGACCAGCTTGTCCCAGCCGCAGGAGACAATGATGGGATTGCTGCTGTTGGGTGAGAAGCGCACGCAGGATACCCACTCAGTGTGACCTTCATCCTATAAACACACACACTGAGCTCTGAACAATTGGCACTTCTTGTCTACTCCATAACAGTGTACACCTAATAACTAACCAGAATATTATTAGTGCAAAATAGTGGAAGTGGGTGGGGCTTAAAGCAGGCTTGATGACCCAGACTCGTGCATTAACTGCATTCGGACTTGTAAATTGGAGACGAGGACTCGGATTTTTTCTTTATTTTTTATAACATGCCATAATAATTGGGCATAAGATATTTATAGCTACGTTAATTTTTGTACTAATTTCATGTAAGAGTGTCACACCTGCGCGCCTTGACAGACTCTTGGGCGCGCTCCGGACAGCGCGCACGCCAAGCAGACTTTCGCGTGCACCGTAAACAACTCGCACCTGTACAGGATTAAGGCGCAATCAGCATGCCTATATAAAAACTGTGAAAACACACCAACTTCACGAAGTATTGAGTTGAGTTGCTGACACATTATCGAGCCTTATTTCCTTGTTCGGTTTCCTGATCCCCGATTTCCTGTTTCTCGTCTTTGATTCTGCCGAGTCTACGATAGCCTGCTTGTGCCTCGCTCGACCTATCGTCCGTTTCACCTGCTGTTCTGGACTGTTTACCGTCTTCACTTGTATTAATAAACACACCTTCTGCACTTACATCCGTCTCCCAACCATCTCTGACAGAATATTTCACACTCCCTGACAAAGAGAAGCACATTCACCTGTTCATACGTCATGTTCAGGAACAGACTGATGTTAATGGTGCTAAAACAGCCACCGTCAAATGGTGCGGTTGGGAGTTTTGTTCTTGGACTCAACTCGAAATTTTGACTTGGACTCGAACACTGGGGAGTCGAGACTGGACTCGGACTCGAGGTTTAGTGACTCGACTACAACACTGTCTGAAAGGACGTGTCAGCTAATATCAGAAAACACCTATGGACCCTTTTCACGTGACGTCATGACAAACGCGGCCGCCATTTTGGACATGTACTACCAGTAGTTTACCACAGCCAACACTGAGGAACGGCAGCAAAGAAAGTGTTTATTTTCAGCAAGACTTCCATCATGCCACTATATTGTTGTGCACCTGGATGTAGTAACCATCAACAAACAAGGCAAGGGTTATCATTTTATCGGATCCCGGTAGATGTTGACCGACGGAGAAGATGGATAGCGGCATACCAACGCTTGTGTAGTGACCACTTTGTTGGAGGTAAGACGAATAAAATTAGCCAGAAAAGGCATTACATTGCTGTTAACATTCCATTCTAGTTTACTGTAATTATGATCTGGCAGCTATTTACACCGGATCCAGTGTAAATAGCTGCCGGAGCCAACGTCCGAGGTTCCGGAGCGCGCTAGCTCGCGGCCGGCCGGAGCGCGCTCCGGCAAGCTCGGACGTTGGCTCCGGCAGCTATTTACACTGGATCCGGTGTAAATGGCTGCCAGATCATAATTACAGTAAACTAGTAAATACAGTTTTCTGCATCTCGCTCCTTTTTCTTTTATGTTTGTCGCCTTCCTCGCATTCAAACCGATTCGAGCCGAAGTCCACTACATGTCCAAAATGGCAGTCGCGTTTACGAAGGTCACGTGACTGAAAAGGGTCTATACTATGGTCACATTCCAGATTCGTGTTGGTTGGCTCATCTGCTGTTTTTATAACGGTGGTAACTCAGAGTACCGGCATACTCCACAATATCAATAAGCAGAGCTGTTACACAAAATGTGGTTGGCAGGTCTGCCCAAGAGGGTGCATCAGTTGCCCTCGGATAGATTAGGGATAAAATTAGCTCATGTTTTAAGTCGTTAAAATTCTGTAAAGCCGCTTTGCGACAATGTTGATTGTTAAAAGCGCTATACAAATAAACTTGACTTGACTTTCATAAAATCTGATGCATTTTTGTTTGGGTGTTCCTTTTCACCAATAAAGACATCCTGTAAAATTTTTTGACCATATTCAAAAGTCTAATGGTGGCACCATGAGGTTCATTTTTTTTTTTTGCCAAAAAACGCTTATTTTATGTTTTCGCGTAAGGTTTGAATCACAATGTTGGACTCCGTTTATTGATGTCTTGTGAGCCAGAGATCATGTTAAGAACCTTTGCAAGGGATTGAGAAGCATTAATGGGATTCATAATACATTTGTATTGTTTAAAAGTAGTTGAACAATGATTCAATGAGCAGCTAAAACTCAAACTGTGCTTGATAATATATTTAGAATATGTACTAAAAATGTGTATCTAAGATATTTGGTATACTCTATGAGGTGCCTCATGAAAAGTGATCGAAATTTTGTCATAAAAGTCACAAAATAGCAGCTTTTTCCATAACTTTGAGCTCCTGGTGCCGCCATTAAACTTTTGAATTTTGTCAAAATATTTCACCCAGTGCGTTTTCTTACCAAAAGGAACATAAAAACAAAAATGCATCACGATTGGAGGAACTTTTCATTTTTAGGGGGCAACCGATGCACCCTACTGCCCAAGTGTCAAAGACAATAATGAAAATTTGCAGTAAATTCTGGACACCTCTGGTCTAATTATTCACATTTTACAGGTTATAATACACCTGACTGAGTCTCACCTGGATGGTGTATTTGCAGACACCAAGAGTGTTCCACAGCTTGATGGTCTTGTCCCGGGAGCCAGACACAATCTGGCGGTTATCAGCAGAGAAGGCAACACTCAACACATCCTTCATGTGTCCAACAAAACGGCGGGTTGTGGTTCCCCTAGGAAAAGGGTTACAGGAGTGAAAACAGGAACACATCCTAAGTCACTAACTGATCAAAGCTTAGGAAATGATATACCGGTGCCATCACCCCAGCCAACGCCACCACTGACTTCAAGCAACAATAAAAATTTACTCCAAATGATGCACTGGAAGCCACCTGTTAAGCACTGTACAAACATAAATCATGCACCTGCTTCACATCATTACAGACTGAGGCTGCATCCGAATTCTCAGCATGTACTAACGACAGTTAAATACCTACTGCCCGACCGTAACTGAAATACATTCTACGAGTATATGAGCAAGCACTAAGGACCTGAATGTTCACAGATGTCGTATACCCATATATTACACAGACACGAGTCTTTTACTGGGAAATACGCCACTTGTATTGTTCATACAAGCTCCAGCCGGGACATGGAGAACCAAAACCATGACATAAATCTCTCCAAGTCACTCGTGAAGAAATTGATGAATTGTTTTGATAAATTTGGGTACTTTGTTTTTCAATGCGTCATTATAAGAAAGAAAAATTAAAGTTTATCTTCTCATGTTGAAAAATTCCCATATTTCATACAAACTACGTACATCACGGATCTGAGTGACGTATTTCCTGATATTTCAATCCGATGATGTCACTCAGTGTTTTCCTACTGACTGGACGTATGTTGTCAAAATGTCAAACTGGTTCAAAATGAAAATTCATTTGATTAACTTGTGTATTATTATTATTATTATTATTTTTTTTTTTGGGGGGGAGGTGTCCATATAATATAAAGGGCATTACATGGTGGTGCGAAGATATGAAATTCATCATTTTGTGTTGAAAATATTTTCACCACTCGGAGATAAACTTCACATCTTTGCGCAACCGTGTAACATCCTTTATGCATACCACAAAATGTAAAAAATTTTATATATATTTTTTTTTCACGGTCCAAATCCTGCGCTCTGATTGGCTGGCGAGCGGGTCCGTATCTACGGACCCCGGTTACGGACCTCTGGCGACTCGCTTGCTCACAACAACAAACATAGTAGCAATTTTTGTCAACATTTATTTCCACATTTCTCAGGAGAATAGCATTAATTTTACAGCATGGATAGCGATAACGACTGTTCACAGCGAAAGCGAGTTTTACTACCCTGAGGAAGAAGAAATAAAAGAAAACATTTCAGGAGAAAGCTAAAAACCTCTAACTGTTGCTAATGCCGAGCAAAAACATGGCTGAATCCTGAATGACTCGATTTTGTATAAATAGGGGACTACATAGGCCGCAAAATGTAGTTTTTTTCCTGCCATCGAAGTGCACTTGTATACCGAGGAGGAAGCCGTTTGCATTACAGCCGTGAATGAGGATTCAAAATGGCGGCTCGGCTCGGTTTTCCCTTTCGGGCGCTCTCGTTTTCTGTTAGAATTTGGTAAAGAAAAAATAAATATATTATTTACCAGCTTAAGGTCAGTCCGTATGGTGAAATACCATGACCTCGGCCTTGAATACTGACCTCGGCTCAGAGGGCCTCGCTCAGTACTTTCAAGACTTCGGTCACGGTATTTCACCATACGGACCTTCCAGCTGGTAAATATCATATGTATATTTCTGCAATGACAAGCCTTTCAACAATTCCTGATACATTTGTACACGGCTGCAAAAATCTGCTTTGCTTCAGACCGCCATGTTTTTTTCCCCATTTTTTCTGGGAGAATTCTTCTTCTTTGTTTATTCTGAGGCTTCAGCTGAATTATGGGATACCGTCGTGTCGTCATTGGCTGTCCATCGCTAGCGATGACAACCGCTTCATTCGGATGCACAGAAACACAGATGGGCTACGAGGCCCACACCAGAGCGGCAGAGTTGCCCGCACCGTATCATAGTGTGCCTTAACGTAGTACATCATCCAGGAACCCTCTGATGACTATTAAACGCCTCCTGAGTATTTGGCCACCCTACATACTGCTTTTTGTGTGCTAATAGTACGGAAATATACATATTGGGATGCAACCTTACTCAATTTAACGAAACTGGGGTGGGTTTCCCAGAAGCCTCTTAACGCTAAGAGCATCTTAACTAGGAGAGTGTGTGTTCATTGTGATGCTTGCTCTACCATTTAACGACGATGCTTTTGGGAAACCCACCCCTGTTCATTTTAAATAGTCCTACCAAACCAAATAATGCGCTCTCAGGCAAGTGAGTAATAATTTATGCCTGAAGATACAAAACTGGGCACTAACCCTGTGTCTGAAATCGCTCCCTACTCCCTATATGTGACCCCTCACCAAATCCAGGGACACATGTCGGCCGAAACGAATCCGGGATAATCGCAAAAGAAGCATTTTTTTTTCGAAACTTGTGATTTTTGTTTTTTTCCATTATGTGCAAGTTGAGATCTTGAAGAATGCAATCAGTATTTCGGATAATAGATTGTTTTGTTGGAAAAGCATACATTTTTTGTTGCAAATTGTCTCGTTTTTGTCAGGACTGTAGCCTGCTGGGGGGTGTGGGTAAATTACCATATGGGCCATTCACATGATGAGTCTTTTGTTTTTTTTTCGCGAATCAGCTGTATGATACGGGCTGAGCGCATGGCTACTTGACTGCATACAGGCGTGTGATTTCACTATGGAATGAGTTACTAAACAGAGCGCAGAGGAGCTGAAACACCGCGAAGCAAACAGACACTCGGTATTTACATCGGAGATCACCATTTCTAGCAAAAAAAAACGCAACCTCGTTTTCCAGATTGAATGGAATACTTGAATGATCGGATGATACACGGACCGTTCTAGGATTACATTCCATCGGAGGCATTGGTGTGTGCAAGGCGCCGTTTCTCTTTCTGATGGGGTGAGTTTATTAATCTAAGGCTGTGTGGTTATTTTTGCATGTAACGGAGAGTGTTGTGGTTTGGTTAAGCCTAGGTCACAACCGGACGTACGATTTTTTGGCTGTGCGATTTTTGGCGTTTCCCAAATCGCTGCGTTTTTTTTTTTGTTCACGGAGAAAGACGCGCGTTGGCCGTAAGTTTGTCTTGCAACCTGAAAAAACGTAAGCGCCCATAGAGTTTGTTTGACATGACAAAGAACCTCTGCGGCCGGTCTGCGGCTCGAAAATCAGCACATCACACGCGCGCCCTCGTGCGTTTCATGCGTGCTCTCCGTGCGTTTCTTGCGTGTAGACCGGCCGTAGGAGCACGTACCGTACGGCCGGTTGTGACCGAGGCTTTACATGAAACTAGTGTTGTGTTAGTTGCGTCATCATCGTGCTATCTTTCTTCCTTACGGTGTGAGTAATTTTTCAACCACAAAACGTTAAAGTATACTTTAGGACTTATTTTTGTACTTCATAATTGTTTTGGGCATGGAAGGAAAATTGACGTGGTGATCTTTGTTTACATGAAAGTAGCATCGTGCTAGCTAGTAGGGGGTAGGGCTTTCCTTAATATCATGCAAATGAGCACCATTATGTGCCCGCCCTACACCCAGAGTAGCTGAGATGGAAAACTTTGAGGGCGATTTTCTCCCTTTTCTGTTTTAAGAAGTATACACTTTCAAAAGGCCACACATTCTTCAAATATTGTCAGATCTCCACATGGAAGGCATCATTGGAAAGCTTAGAAACTGTACTTTCTGAATCTGTCAATAACTCAAAATGCCCCCGGGCAGACATGTGTCCCTGGATTCTGTTTTCTGACACATATAGGGCACGATATAGTGAGGACGCCATTTTGTAGCGCTGTCCGAATGCATAGTGAGGATTATTGCACCCTATATAGTGCACTCAAAGCATCCTACGAAAAGTAGTGTACAACCAACCGATGGTCACTAACCAAGCAATATACAGTATCCCATCATGCATTGCGGTTGCGCTGAAAATCAAATCAAAAGTCTAAAATTTGATTTAATAAAAGGCAGCAGGAAAGAAGAAAAAGTATTCAGACTTGATTTAAAAAAAAAAGAAAAACGCAGGTACTTTGTATTGATTAATGTGAGAAATATGCTCAATATAATATGGATTTATGACAAAATAAGCAGGCATGTATTTATTATTTTGAAAACCCAACAGCTGACTGATCTGGCACGTTTTAATTATGAGACAGTAATGAAGTAAATACCAGCGAGACGGAGTAGTGTCCGAAAGCGTCCCCCCCCCCACCATTTTACTAATGAGCTCACTATATAGTCCTGTATATAGTGAGTAGTGAACGAGTGAGCGATGTCAGACACAGGGTCAGATTCCTTTACGTTAAAGTGCATATCACAGGTAAATTCAGGAGCAAGATCAATGTAATTCTCCTATTTTATATTAAACTTTGCTCAAATATCTGTCACATTTTGCGCAATACCAGAAAAATTCAGTTGAAATCAAGCCATTTGAGGCGAATTGGTCCGCCTCTGAAAAAACTTGGCATTTGGATTTCCCAGCAAACATTGATTTTTGTGACGTCGCGTGCGGGACGCCTCCTTCTGAATCCTACATCAGCGCTGGTTTGTTTATGAGAAAACGACCTGGTGGTTTTCTGCAAATTTCTTCCAACGTTATCACGTAATTATTAAAATGGTTAACAGATGTATCGTAGGAGGGTGTCGCAACACCAATCTTGATGGGATTAGTACTCATCGTTTCCCAAAAGACCGGACAATGAGAGAGAAATGGGAGCGCTTGGTCTACACAGGCTGTGCACTGAAACCGTACAAAGGTCACACAGCCTGCTCGCGCTTCCGCAGGTAACGTCACGAATCTGGTTCCAGACTCGCTTTGTTATTTTATTATTTTTTTTTCTGCTGTAGACAGACGGCCTTGTGCAACTTTCACGTTATAGTCACCAAACACGCCTTGACTAGTCTGGTTAACACCAGACCATATCACAAGTGAAATATGGTCTGGAATCCGCCTATTGAATTTCTCGTAGGGGAGGTGTGGTTTACGATTGTCAACGGCCGTTTATTGGACGTTGCGAATGTCTATCATTTGGCGTATACGTAGCCCATGGCCAATCATGGCAGTTGTACCCGGTGACGTAGTTAGAGCGACGAAGAAGAGAAGGAAAGAGAAAGAGAAGGCAAAACAAAAATAGGAAAACAATGGCACCGAACGATTACTGCTTAGCCACTAAGGGGGCTAGTTGGCAAATGAGACTTTTACCAAACCCTGTCGGGAGCAAGGCAAAGGCATCTGTCTTCGTGTCAACGAAAGACTGTAACGCCAAACGCTGTTCTTTTTTTAAAACAAACTTTCGCTCTAAACTATTCAGAACAGTGTCTAAAGCTTGATCGAAAGTTTGGTTCGTAACGCTCGCCGCCATGTTAAATGTGATCCGTAAACAGTCCCAAATAAACTACAAGCTTCCGTTTGTCAAGTAGTACGCGTCACCGTCTTTCCACCCCTCCCCACTCTCTGATTGGCTCCCTAACTCAGGTGAGCCTTTAGACCAGGGGTCTTCAATCCTATCTGCAAAGGGCCGGTGTAGCTGCAGGCTTTCATTACAGCCAAATTGGAGGCTCACTTGATTGTTGACTGGAGACGAGGGTGAAATGATTAAACAAGTGAAATCAGGTGTAGCTCCTGCTTGGTTGGAATGAAAGCCTGCAGCCACACTGGCCCTTTGTGGATAGGATTGAAGACCCCTGCTTTAGACCATAGTTTCCATGCTGTCTTTTCAGATCGGAACAATTGTGCAAAGCAGCATGGGATTTCCCAGGCTACGTCTTGACTACATCTGGGGTGAAATAACTAGAGATGAGCTGTTAAGTCAGGGATGAATGTACGGTAAGCTGGACGATTTTTTTTGTTTCGATCGTTTCCTCGGTCAGACTCACGTGGTGAGATCCCAGAGACGAAGAGTGGAGTCCCATGACCCGGACAGAGCAAACTGGCCGTCTGAAGAGATGACCACATCGCTGACGAAGTGCGAGTGGCCACGCAGAGCGCGCTGAGGGACGCCGTAATTGGTCTCGTCACGCGTCAGCTTCCACATGATGATGGTCTTGTCTGCAGGATAAAAAGTGAAAAACATCTGCCTTTGGAAGTGTTATTGTTATAACCGTAAAGCATTTTTACACTGCAGTCACATGGAAGTGGAAGAATGAATGAATGAGAGAGAGAGAGAGAGAGAGGACTGTGACTGTACAGGAATGTCTTGTTGTAAAATAAGGTTAGTTTGAATAATTTTAAGGAATGCTGCAAGTCTGACATGATTAATATCATTCATTAGATTTAAAAAAAAACAAAACAAGACACGTTTTCTTGTAATAATAATAATTTAATCACTCACAGGGCCTAAGGCTTGTGTTTTTATGGCTATTTGTGAAGTTACTGATCAGAACACTGAGCTGTGCCACATAGCCGAGCCGGCACACAGAGCACAGTAATGGCGCAGACCCTCACCTCTGGACGCGGACAGAATCATGTCGGGAAACTGAGGAGTCGTGGCGATTTGGGTCACCCAACCACTGTGGCCCTTCAGGGTCCCTCTCAGAGTCATCTGCTCGGTCATTTTGGCAAACTTCTATCACTCCTTTCAGGGTCGATGGCTTTAGATTGAATCGGAGGGCTAAGCTAGCCAAACTCCTCAGTTTTTTAGGCACCGGAAAAGGACCGTCCAACACCCGGAAGTAAACCTTCAGCACGCGGGTTCGTTCTGGTGCATGCTGGGATTTGTAGTCTATTATCTCATATGCTTTTATGCTTTTATTAGGGTGCATCAGTTGCCCTCACTTTCATAAAACCTGATGCGTTTTTGTTTGGGTGTTCCTTTTCACCAATAAAGACATCCTGTAAAATATTTTGTCCATATTCAAAAGTCTAATGGTGGCACCATGAGGTTCTTTTTTTTTTTTTGCCAAAAAACGCTTATTTGATGTTTTCGCGTAAGGTTTGAATCACAATGTTGGACTCCATTTATTGATTTCTTGTGAGCCAGAGATCATGTTAAGAACCTTTGCGAGGGATTGAGAAGCATTAATGTGATTCATAATACATTTGTATTGTTTAAAAGTAGTTGAACAATGATTCAATGAACAGCTAAAACTCAAACTGTGCTTGATAATATATTTAGAATATGTACTAAAAATGTGTATCTAAGATATTTGGTATACTCTATAAGGTGCCTCATGAAAAGTGATCGAAATTTTGTCATAAAAGTCATAAAATAGCAGCTTTTTCCATAACTTTGAGCTCCTGGTGCCGCCATTAAACTTTTGAATTTTGTCAAAATATTTCACCCAATAGGGCGGCACAGTGGTGTAGTGGTTAGCGCTGTCGCCTCACAGCAAGAAGGTCCGGGTTCAAGCACCGTGGCCGGTGAGGGCCTTTCTGTGTGGAGTTTGCATGGTGTCTGTGTGGGTTTCCCCCAAAGACATGCAGGTTAGGTTAACTGGTGAGTGTGAATGGGTGTCTATTGGCCCTTTTCCACTACCCTTTTTCAGCTCGCTTCAGCCCGACACGGCTCACGTTTCGACTATCTCAGAGCAGCACGACTCAGCTCGCTTCAGCCCTGCTTAGCACCCAAAACTCGCACGGTTTTGGAGTAGGGCTGAAGCGAGCCAAACCGAGCTGAGTGAGGCTAGGGGCGTGAGGAGACACTCCCCTGTGCACTGATTGGTGAGGAGGAGTGTCCTCACATGCCCACACACGCCCCGCGAGCACGCTGGGATCTGTAAACACCGTAAACCCGGAAGAATAATAATTACGAATTACGAGAATTTCTGAAGCCTTATGCGCCTCGCCTCATCTATACGCTCTTGCCAGTATCTGTTGCCGTTGTCGGTGACAACAAGCCACAGCACCAAGACCAGCAACACTAACGACTCCATGTCCTCCATGTTTATTGTTTACTATCCGGGTCGTGAGACTACTGCTTAAAAGGTCACTGATGTCACTGTTTGCGCCGCCTAACGACATCACGTGACGTCCACCCACTTTCGCTAACTCCACCCAATGTGTCCACCCACTTCCAGCCAGCACGGTTCAGCGCGGTTGTAGTCGAAATGCAACTCCAACAGCCGCACTCAGCTCGACTCAGCCCAACTCAGCACCGCACGGCTCAGCCCAACTCAGCCGCGTTGGTAGTGGAAAAGCGGCATATGTGTCAGCCCTGTGATGACCTGGCGACTTGTCCAGGGTGTACCCCGCCTTTCGCCCGTAGTCAGCTGGGATAGGCTCCAGCTTGCCTGCGACCCTGTAGAACAGGATAAAGCGGCTAGAGATGATGAGATTTCACCCAGTGCGTTTTCTTACCAAAAGGAACATAAAAACAAAAATGCATCATGATCAGAGGAACTTTTCATTTTTAGGGGGCAACTGATGCACCCTAACCTGCATGTCTTTGGACTGTGGGAGAAACCAGAGGAAACCCACACAGACACCATGCAAACTCCACACAGAAAGGCCCTCGCCAGCCATGGGGCTCAAACCTGGACCATCTTGCTGTGAGGCGACAGCGCTAACCACTACACCACCATAGTCTATCATATCTAATATAAATGTGCTAGCAAGAGAGGTATTACACATTGTCCAGTATTGCCTGACAATAAGCAATACTGGACAATATGCAATACCTCTCCTGCTGGCTTTTTACCCCCCATATCTTCTTCTTCTTTTGGCTGCTCCCAATTAGGGGTCGCCACAGCGGATCTTTCATCTCCATTGCTTCTGTCTTCTGCATCCTTCTTTACCACTTTCATGTCCTCTCTCACCACATCCATGTATCTCGTCTTTGGCCTTCCTCATTTTCGTTTGCCTGGCAGCTCCATCCTCAACATTCTCCTTCCGACATGCTCTGCATCTCTTCTCAGGATGTGCCCATACCATCTCAGTCTCATCTCTCTTAGCTTAATTACCAAGCTCTCTACATGTGCTGTCCCTCTGATGTGCTCGTTCCTTATCCTGTCCAACCTCCCATTGCAAACCTTAACATCCTCAACTCCGCCACCTCCAACTTTGCCTCCTGTCTCTTCATTAAGGGCACAGTCTCCAATCCGTACATCACAGCTGGTCTCACTACTCTCTTATACATCTTACCTTTCACTTTTGCTGGGACTTTCCGATCATAAATGACTCCCGAAATCCTTCTCCAACTGCTCCACCCTGCCTGCACTCTCTTTCTCACCTCACTATCGCAGCCCCCATTTTCCTGCACAGTTGACCCCAGGTCCTTGAATTCACCCCATATCTTATTCTTTTTTTATTCCACATGTTAAATTAAATAAAAACTTTACATATACAAAAGAGTAAGATCTTCTTCTGGCTGCTCCCGATTAGAGGTCGCCACAGCGGATCTTTCGTCTCCATTGCTCCCTGTCTTCCGTATCCTTCTCTAACGTACCATCTCAGTCTCACAGCAAGAAGGTTCTGGGTTCGAGCCCAGCGGTGGCGAGGGCCTTTCTGTGTGGAGTTTGCATGTTCTCCCCGTGTCTGCGTGGGTTTCCTCTGGGTGCTCCGGTTTCCCCGACAGTCCAAAGACATGCAGGTTAAGTTAATATGGGACGGCCTTGGGCTGAGGTGCCCTTGAGCGAGGCACCTAACTCCCAACTGCTCCCTGGGCGCTGTTAGCATGGCTGCCCACTGCTCTGGGTGTGTGTGTGTGCTCATTGCTCACGTGTGTGTGTTCACTGCTTCAGATGGGTTAAATGCAGAGAGGAAATTTCACAAGTGAGTGATGAATAAAGTTGTGCTTTCTTCTTTCTTTTCTGAGCTTAATTCCCAAGCACATGTAGAGAGCTTGGGAATTAAGCTAAGACAGATGAGACTGAGATGGTACGGGCACATCCTGAAAAGAGATGCCGAGCATGTGGGAAGGAGAATGTTGAGGATGGAGCTGCCAGGCAAACGAAAATGAGGAAGGCCAAAGAGGAGATACATGGATGTGGTGCGAGAGGAAATGAAAGTGGCAGGTGTGGTAGAGAAGGATGCGGAAGACAGGGAGCAATGGAGATGAGAGATCTGCTGTGGTGACCCCTAATCGGGAGCAGCCAGAAGAAGATCTTATTCTTTTTTTATATGTGAAAATGTAATTTAATTTATCGAGAAGTTTTTCTCTATTTTCTATTCTCTGTTTATTCTATAATGATGCTGCTGGAATTTTAATTTCCCTGAGGGAACCCGCCCAAAGGGATCAATAAAGTTCTATCTAATCTAATCTAATCTAATCTAATCTAATCTAATCTAATCTAATCTAGAATTCAGTTGAAAAAGAAAACCATTTTCTAAACACACACAGACTGTTTTATAGTCTCATCACGTTCAGTGGTGTAGTGGTTAGCACTATCGCTTCACAGCAAGAAGGTTCTGGGTTCGAGCCCAGCAGCTGGTGAGGGCCTTTCTGTGTGGAGTTTGCATGTTCTCCCTGTGTCTGCGTGGGTTTCCTCTGGGTGCTCTGGTTTCCCCCAAAGACATGCAGTTAGGTTAACGTGGGGTGCCTTGGGCTGAAGTGTCCTTGAGCAAGGTACCTGACTGCTCCCTGGGCGCTGTAGTATGGCTGCCCACTGCTCTGGGTGTTTGTGCATGTGTTCACTGCTTCAGATAAGTTAAATGCAGAGGATGAATCTCACTATGCTTGAAGTGTGCATGTGACAAATAAAGATTTCTTCTTCTTATAAATCTAATTGAAATATTCAGGTCACATGAGGTTCATATTTCATTTTTATTCCATTTTTATTCGGAATCACCATTAGTACTTGTTATAAACAAGGCTATTCTTCCTGGTGTCCAATCTTCTCGCATCACAACATCAAAGAAATCATACATATACATACAATACACATACACAATACATTACAACATACAATACACTACAACCAAACACACAATAGTTCACATATTTGAATCAAGTACAATAAAAATTCATAAATCTGTTCATTTCTAATATACATTACCACGGGTTTCTCTCCATTTTCCATATTACCTTTTCTCCAATTCAAATAATAAAAATACAAACAATACGAAAAGAAAGAAGTAAGTCTGAAAGTGACCCGAGGATGTAGACACCCAGCCCCCAACACCTGCCCACCTTCACCCCCAAACAGCGGAGGGTCCCTTGTAGAGTGGCACCAGTGAACACACGCCAGACACCCGCACCCCGAGACACCCCCCACTCCCACTCCTCACATCCAAAAACATAAATCATAATAATAAAACAATAAAAAATACAGTCCATTTTTATCATACTCAGTAATATTTTGGACTTCCAAAATGAGGCAAAGTCCATTTATTCTAGAATAAAACTTTGCATCCACAGCTCGAAAGAGCAGGGAGACTTGGGACAGTTTGTCTTCCCATAAACTAAAGCAGAACTGGAGTCATTTTTAAATTCCCACCATGGTTATTCCCATTGGGCGGCACGGTGGTGTAGTGGTTAGCACTGTCGCCTCACAGCAAGAAGGTCCTGTGTTCGAGCCCAGTGGCCGACAGGGGCCTTTCTGTGTGGAGTTTGCATGTTCTCCCCGTGTCCGCGTGGGTTTCCTCCGGGTGCTCCGGTTTCCCCCACAGTCCAAAGACATGCAGGTTAGGTTAACTGGTGACTCTAAATTGACCGTAGGTGTGAATGTGAGTGTGAATGGTTGTCTGTGTCTATGTGTCAGCCCTGCGATAACCTAGTGACTTGTCCAGGGTGTACCCCGCCTCTCGCCCATAGTCAGCTGGGATAGCTGCGACCCTGTAGAACAGGATAAGTGGCTACAGATGATGGATGGATGGATCGATGAAGTTGGTAAATACATCAAAGTTATCCAGAATATGTTAAAATATTTACAGACGCATCAAAAACATTGGACAGTAGAGTAGGAATAGAAGTTAATGTCATGTTAAATAAAAGGGTGAGTGATAATTTAGCAGTATATACAGGGGAACTATTAGCTATTCTTCTTGCTTTAAGCTGGGTAGAGGAAGTAAAACCAGTCAAAGTTTTGATAGGTTCTGATTCCAGTAGTGCACTAAAAAGTAGGACAAGACACGGGCGCAGATAGAGGGGGGGATGGGGGGGATTCGTCCCACCCAGATTTAAATTCACCTCATTCGGTCCCCCCCACTTATAGGGAGGAAAAAACGTCTATGCTGTCTTTCTTTGCATAAGGCAAACCTCACGGAAAAATCAAAAGACTAATTACCATTCGGTTTATTGAGGTGCACAGCAGTACATACATAGTTGCAACTGTGCAGACTGCACAGGTTGCGAGCTCGAGCTTGGTTGCTATGGTTACCCACAACAAGTTTGACAGGCATATCGGGGACAGCTCCTCCTAGTTCAGGACCCCAACACGGCATGATGAAGGGTGCCAAAAGGCAGAAAACGATTGCATCGTTTTAAAAAAAAAAAAACGACTGTAAGTAAACTGTGCCTTACTTTATCATATCACCTTGCAATTTTTTGATAGTCTGTTCAAAGTAATGTCGTAGTGAAAGTAAAATCGTACGGAGTAGAGATGCCTTTCTGGTAGCCTCCTTCTTTTGGTGGTAGCCTGTAGATACAGTGCTCAGAAGGCAGTTTTAATGTTTAATCTGGCGTTCCCTGCCATAATTTCAGCGAGCATATTGTTTCATAAGGAAACTTTGCGAAGAGTTGTTGACTGACTGCCGCTCACGCAACACACAGGCATAGTTAGAAAGTCAGGATGCACTGGTTTACACTTTACACACACACGTAGCCCAGCCTCTCGCTATGTTTAACAGTTGGAACTTAGCGGTTTTAAAACTAGTTTTGCAGTTTTGCAATTTCTGTGCGTGATGATAATGTGTAAACTTTGGATTTCCATAGACTATGTTAAAATGTTATCATTGTCCTGGCCTGCAGGTAGTTCCTGGTGATGGCAGTGAGGGAGGTGAAATAACATGTATACACACTACCGTTCAAAAGTTTGGGGTCACCCAGACAATTTTGTGTTTTCCATGAAAAGTCACACTTTTATTTACCACCATAAGTTGTAAAATGAATAGAAAATATAGTCAAGACATTTTTCTGGCCATTTTGAGCATTTAATCGACCCCACAAATGTGATGCTCCAGAAACTCAATCTGCTCAAAGGAAGGTCAGTTTTATAGCTTCTCTAAAGAGCTCAACTGTTTTCAGCTGTGCTAACATGATTGTACAAGGGTTTTCTAATCACCCATTAGCCTTCTGAGGCAATGAGCAAACACATTGTACCATTAGAACACTGGAGTGAGAGTTGCTGGAAATGGGCCTCTATACACCTATGGAGATATTGCACCAAAAACCAGACATTTGCAGCTAGAATAGTCATTTACCACATTAGCAATGTACAGAGTGGATTTCTGATTAGTTTAAAGTGATCATTGAAAAGAACAGTGCTTTTCTTTCAAAAATAAGGACATTTCAAAGTGCCCCCAAACTTTTGAACAGTAGTGTGTGTGTGTGTATATACAGTGGTGCTTGAAAGTTTTGAACCCTTTAGAATTTTCTCTATTTCTGCATAAATATGACCTAAAACATCATCAGATTTTCACACGAGTCCTAAAAGTAGATAAAGAGAACCCAGTTAAACAAATGAGACAAAAATATTATACTTGGTCATTTATTTTTTGAGGAAAATGATCCAGTATTACATATCTGTGAGTGGCAAAAGTATGTGAACCTTTGCTTTCAGTATCTGGTGTGACCCATTTGTGCAGCAATAACTGCAACTAAACGTTTGCGGTAACTGTTGATCAGTCCTGCACACCGGCTTGGAGGAATTTTAGCCCGTTCCTCCGTACAGAACAGCTTCAACTCTGGGATGTTGGTGGGTTTCTTCATATGAACTGATCGCTTCAGGTTCTTCCACAACATTTCCATTGTATTAAGGTCAGGACTTTGACTTGGCCATTCCAAAACATTAACTTTATTCTTCTTTAACCATTCTTTGGTAGAACGACTTGTGTGCTTAGGGTCGTTGTCTTGCTGCATGACCCACCTTCTCTTGAGATTCAGTTCATGGACAGATGTCCTGACATTTTCCTTTAGAATTTGCTGGTATAATTCAGAATTCATTGTTCCATCAATGATGGCAAGCCGTCCTGGCCCAGATGCAGCAAAACAGGCCCAAACCATGATACTACCACTGCCATGTTTCACAGATGGGATAAGGTTCTTATGCTGGAATGCAGTGTTTTCCTTTCTCCAAACATAACGCTTCTCATTTAAACCAAAAGTTCTATTTTGGTCTCCTCCGTCCACAAAACATTTTTTCCAATAGCCTTCTGGCTTGTCCACGTGATCTTTAGCAAACTGCAGATGAGCAGCAATGTTCTTTTTGGAGAGTAGTGGCTTTCTCCTTGCAACTCTGTCATGCACACCATTGTTGTTCAGTGTTCTCCTGGTGGTGGACTCATGAACATGAACATTAGTCAATGTGAGAGAGGCCTTCAGTTGCTTAGAAGTTACCCCGGGGTCCTTTGTGACTTCGCCGACTATTACACGCCTTACTCTTGGAGTGATTGTTGTTGGTCGACCGCTCCTGGGGAGGGTAACAATGGACTTGAATTTCCTCCATTTGTACACAATCTGTCTGACTGTGGATTGGTGGAGTCCAAACTCTTTAGAGATGGGTTTTTAACCTTTTCCAGCCTGATGAGCATCAACAATGCTTTTTCTGAGGTCCTCAGAAATCTCCTTTGTCCGTGCCATGATACACTTCCACAAACATGTGTTGTGAAGATCAGACTTTGATAGATCCCTGTTCTTTAAATAAAACAGGGTGCCCACTCACACCTGATTGTCATCCCATTGATTGAAAACACCTGACTCTAATTTCACCTTCAAATTAACTGCTAATTCTAGAGGTTCACATACTTTTGCCACTCACAGATATGTAATATCGGATCATTTTCCTCAATAAATAAATGACCAAGTATAATATTTTTGTCTCATTTGTTTAACTGGGTTCTGTTTATCTACTTTTAGGACTTGTGTGAAAATCTGATGATGTTTTAGGTCATTTTTATGCAGAAATATAGAAAATTCTAAAGGGTTCACAAACTTTCAAGCACCACTGTATATATATATATATATATATATATATATATATATATATATATATACACACACACACACACACACACACAAAATGGAATCATTTGCTGACAGCTCAGTCCCCCCCAGTTCAAAAATCCTATCTGCGCCCCTGGGACAGGATAAGCGGCTACAGATAATGGATGGATGGATGGATGGATGGGTTATTCCCATTACCAGTTGTAGATTTAAATATTCATCAGGAAATAAGACAGAAATCAAAGCATATATCAGTCAGGGAAATTGTACAAAATTATTTGGATTTTTATTTTTCTAAATATATGTGTATGTGGGGCAGCACGGTGGTGTAGTGGTTAGCTCTGACAGTTTATGTTGTTAAAATTATAATAAATTAGTTTTCACCATCTAAGATATTTCTTATATATAAATGCTTCAGATATAAATATTTGCAAACATCAAGTAATTAAAATGTCATCTAATTAATTTTGTTTTATTTACATTTATTGTTACATTTGGGTGATGTAGTGGTTAGCACTGTCGCCTCACAGCGAGAAGGTCCGGGTTCGAGCCCAGTGGTTGGCGAGGGCCTTTCTGTGTGGCGTTTGCATGTTCTCCCCGTGTCTGCGTGGGTTTCCTCCGGGTGCTCCGGTTTCCCCCAAAGACATGTAGGTTAGGTTAACTGGTGACTCTAAATTGACCGTAGGTGTGAATATGAGTGTGAATGGTTGTCTGTGTTTATGTGTCAGCCCTGTGATGACCTGGCGACCTGTCCAGGGTGTACCCCGTGTACAAAATTCCCTGCCTTCTTCTGTGTAAACTCCTGTTGTTCTATGTAAAATACTTTGCCTTTAAGAAAATGCGGCACTGCCCCTTTAACGAGCTGCGTTATATAAACAGGCACCGACGTTTCTCTTTCATGCCGTCGCATTCTAGGAGTCTCATGTCTCGTTTGAAGGTCTCTCGGTGCTGTTGTGGGTAAATAAACCACAGCACAACTGTTGTCACAACACAACTTCAGAACCTTTGACACAGATGTATATATGCACAGAGACAATTAATAAATGGCAAGATACAACCTCTAGAACAGCTGCGTTCTTTCTGACCGAAGAATTAGGCCAGCGGGTGTACGACCAGTACTTTCCTCATTATATCCTACAAAGTTGGTCCTTCGAGCCGGATTGTACACCAGCTGCGTCATGGCTACTTCTAGAGATGTCCAGGGTGAAGCACATCAGCCTGATCCTTGCCCCAGTCGGAGAAGACAACATCCAGCTTATCTAGAGGACTATGTGCTCTACCACCCTCGCCAGTCATCCCCCTTCAGACCACACATGCGATCAACAGGGCATGCAACACATGCAAGTCAGAGCAACATTTCTTTCCCATCTGAGGGAGCTACCGCTGCTAGAGCCTCTGTATTAGATCGACTAGAGGACAGATGGAGAAGTTTAAGCACTGAAATGGAACAGCTTACTGTGGAAATGGAGAATGCAAAGCGTGCCTCTTATCCATTAAGTACAATGGGCTTTTCTCATGAGCATCCAAGATCAACCTCTCCTTATCAGCAGTATAGTAGCAGTTTGCTACATTCATTTGGCCATGCACCTGTCACTATTACCCACACTGGAGACAGGCCTCCCTCAGATTACATGTTAGCTCCCCAAACATTATGGACCAAATCCCCTAGTCACACTTATGTGCAAGAGTTGAATCCATTCTTGTCTCAGCCACTCATTCAATCCACTTCATCAGTGCTTCAAGGAGCAGTTTCCAGAGTAGGATCCTGGTTAGATATGACAGAACATCATAGGCCTCTGGCGACAATGGTAGGCCTGACCAAGCATGCAGCGAGTGTTCCATCAGATGGCACTTCTACACCAGCATCTTATGGTTCACCAGAGAGGGCATCCATAGGGCACTACCCCGTGGCATCTCTGGCGCCCCAGCCAGCGCCCGCGTCACCTCTGCCAGGCCAGCCAGCGCCCGCGTCACCTCTGCCAGGCCAGCCAGCGCCCGCGTCACCTCTGCCAGGCCAGCCAGCGCCCGTGTCACTTCTGACAGGCCAGCCAGCGCCCGCGTCACCTCTGCCAATACCTGCACAGCCTCCTCCAGGCCAGCCAGCGCCCGTGTCACCTCTGCCAGGCCAGCCAGCGCCCGCGTCACCTCTGCCAGGCCAGCCAGTGCCCGCGTCACCTCTGCCAGGCCAGCCAGCGCCCGCGCTACCTCTGCTAAGCCAGCCAGCACCCGCACAGCCTCTTCCAGGGCAGCCAGTGCCAATGCAGCCTCCGCCCATTCAACCTTATCCGCCAGTGCAGCTACCTGCTGGGCCTTGGTATCCACCTTATGGGATACCACAACCTGGGCATTATCCTTGGTACCCATACCCGTACCATGTGCCTCAACCTGCGGCCTACCCTGCAGCCGATACAGGAGCACCTAACTTGATGGAGATGGCCATCGCTTCATCCTATGGGATACCGAAGCCTAAATTGGTTGCATTCTCATCAGGCAAAGAGAGTGACTTTATTCTCCTGAAAAAAGGTCTGGACACAGTCTTAGGGCCTCACCGACATCTGACAGAGGATTATAAGTTTCAAGTTCTCCTTGACCTTGTGAAACTTCCTGCAGCTTATCAGATAGCTAAGAGGCATCTTAACAGTCCACAGCCCTACAGCGCTGCGATGCAGGCTCTGGAGCAATGGTACAGCCAGCCACGATCCCTCATACAGAGTGAGCTGAAGGCCCTCCAGCAAGCTCCAGCTGTCCGGATGGGTGATGCCCAAGCACTTGAAGATTTCAGCACAGCAGTTAGCTCACTAGTGGGAATGCTACAGTCGACAAGTGGGCCAGCCAGGTACGAGCTGCAGTGTGGTTCGCATGTTGACATCCTGCTTAGCAAACTTCCTATGAGCTACAGAGATTCCTTTGTAGAACACTGCTTGAAGCGAGGCATCATCGCCAGTGGGTCTGCTACGATTTACACTTTGATTGACCTGGCATCCTGGCTGGAAATGAAGTCTCAAACCCTACAAATCTCTCGACGAGCCGCTGAAGGCATTCAGGGAGAGCCTGCACGTCGAGATACCAAGTCCTCCAAACAGACAAAAGTGAAGTCATCCACTGTGTTGCTAAACACTGCTGCTACACTGAAGGCAACTGCACCTTCCACATTGCCAAAACACAAGCGTGAGCGATTCAAGCCCTTTTGCCCATATTGCAAGTCCAACGAGCACTACCTGAGTGGATGTTCAGAATTCACCAGCATGAATACATCTCAGAAGTCAGATTGGATAAAGGAACAGAACCGCTGCTGGAGGTGTGGTAGAGGGCATAAACCCGACAAGTGCACTCTGAAGAAGCCTTGCGTTTCCTGTGGAGAGCAGCACCTATTGACTTTGCATGAGGTCGCATCTACGCAACAGCCCGGTGTCCTTACCGTCAGCACTGTATCCACAGTTGTTTACATGGATCAAGCAAGTCACTCACACTGAGTGATGCTCAAAGTTGTCCCTGTTCGCTTGCGCAATGGGAACAAGATCCTGGATACCCATGCCCTGCTTGATGATGGGTCTGAAAGGACGATCATACTTCCCACTGCAGTTGACAAGCTTGGCCTGAAGAGGGAGTGTGAGTTCCTAAGTTTGAGAACTGTCCGGCAAGACATAGTGCACCTGAAAGGAGCCTCGGTGACATTTGAGGTATCAACCAGGTCGAACTTGGGCATCAGACACAAGCTCAAGAATGTATTCACTGCTTCAGAGCTGAACCTTGCTGAACAGTCCTGCCCAGCTGATGTCCTGAAGAGGAAATACCACTACCTGAGGGATGTTCCAGTCGAGCCTTTCCACAAAGCTAAGCCGATGATCCTCATTGGGTCGGACAATGCACATTTGATCACTGCCATATGTCCAGTCCGCATGGGCTCACCTGGCTCTCCTGTTGCTGTATGCACAAAGCTGGGATGGGCCATCCAAGGGCCTGTGACGTTCCTGCAACAGCCCTGTCATCAGAGTTCATGCCTACACACCTCCTTCCTGTCACCCGCTCAAGAGCTACGACACAATGTGGAGAAATTATGGCAACTCGACACTCTGCCTCATCGCAACGAGAAAGAGATCACACGCTCAAAGCAGGACAGCCCCGCACGTGCTCTGTTGGAAAGTGACACGGTACGGATCAATGTGGATGGTGTGGAGAAATACGTGACACCTTTCCTGTGGAAAGAGGACCATACCTTACTCCAAGCATCATCCTCTGCTGTGATGCCTCTCCTACGAAGGGCTGAGAGATGGCTGTCGCACAACCCTGAGCAAGCTACCATCTACAACAGAGAAATACACAAGCTGGAGACCTGGGAGGACCTCCTACTTACCACGCATCAGGCTGTTCACAGGGCAGCTTCCACACCCCCAAGCGCCTCTGAACGCATTGCAGCCGAACTGGCTCTCCTACAGAGAACACAGTTAAAGAGCTTCCCAGAGAAGGTGACAGCTCTCAAAGCTGGAAAGGCCATACCAACCAATAGCCGACTGAGCTCACTCTCACCAATGCTCGACCAACTTGGACTGATAAGAGTTGGTGGGAGGCTTCGCAAGGCTGAGGATCTAGAGGACGACACTCTTCATCCTATTGTGCTATCACCTGATCACATGGTCACACGCCTACTGATTAGAGACTATGACAATCGTCTCCTTCATCCTGGACCAGAGAGAGTCTATGCAGAGGTCCGAAGATCGTATTGGATACTGCATGGACGTCAAGCCATCCGTAAGCATCAGAGGCAGTGTACAGAGTGTTGCAAGTGGCGCAAGAAACCGGGGATTCCCCAAATGGCCAATTTACCCTCTGCACGACTTCGTTTGAATAAGCCTCCTTTCTGGTCCACGGGGGTTGATTGTTTTGGCCCCTATGCAGTCAAACTAGGCAGAAGACAGGAGAAAAGGTGG
Source organism: Neoarius graeffei (assembly GCF_027579695.1). Classification (NCBI taxonomy): domain Eukaryota; kingdom Metazoa; phylum Chordata; class Actinopteri; order Siluriformes; family Ariidae; genus Neoarius; species Neoarius graeffei. The sequence goes on from NC_083580.1 coordinate 72,641,630, forward strand.
GGCATCATATTTAAGTGCCTGACTACAAGGTGTGTCCACTTAGACCTCCTTTGCCATATGGACAGTGACTCTTTCCTCCTTGCCCTACGGAGGTTTGTAGCAAGACGGGGAAAGCCATTTGAGATTCTTTGTGACCAGGGCACTAACTTCCAAGGGGGAGACAGAGAACTCAAGGAAGCCTTTGCTCAACTTGAACCTTCCCTGAGGGAGCAGCTCGCCGGACAAAGCTTCTCCTTCAGATACAATCCACCTCATGCACCTCATTTCGGAGGAGCATGGGAAAGAGAGATCAAGTCTGTCAAGGCTTCTCTCCAGGTTGTGCTACGCGACCAAATTGTTCCAGAGGATGTCTTTGCCACCGTGTTGGTGGAGGTGGAAGGGATTCTTAATTCAAAACCTCTGGGCTATGTGTCATCAGACGTGGCAGACCCGGACCCGATCACGCCAAACCTACTCCTTATGGGGCAGCGGGATGCCTCCCTGCCACAGGCCTTGTACGGGCCTGAAGCTCTGCTGGGACGACGACTCTACCGACACAGCCAGGTCATCGCCGACCACTTCTGGAACCAGTTCATTCGGAGATACCTTCCCAACCTTCAACTGCGACAGAAGTGGAAGGGTTCATCAGAAGACCTAAAGGTTGGACAGGTTGTCCTGGTAATGGACAGTCAGCTGCCAAGAGCTATGTGGCCAGTAAGTCGGGTCAGTAAGGTCATTACTAGTGATGACGGTAAAGTCCGGACTGCTGCAGTGGACATTAAAGGTAGCACCTACCTACGACCTGTGGCCAAGCTAATTGAGTTACCTGAAATGCCCAGTGATGTAGCTGATTAATGTAATAACTGATGGGCAGTTAATTTATGTTGTTTACAAATTTACTAAGTAAATTTGGGGGCGGCTGTACAAAATTCCCTGCCTTCTTCTGTGTAAATTCCTGTTGTTCTATGTAAAATACTTTGCCTTTAAGAAAATGCGGCACTGCCCCTTTAAGGAGCTGCGTTATATAAACAGGCACCGACGTTTCTCTTTCATGCCTTCGCATTCTAGGAGTCTCATGTCTCGTTTGAAGGTCTCTCGGTGCTGTTATGCGTAAATAAACCACAACACAACTGTTGTCACAACTTTTGTCACAACACAACTTCAGAACCTTTGACACAGATGTATATATGCACAGAGACAATTAATAAATGGCAAGATACAACCTCTAGAACAGCTGCGTTCTTTCTGACCGAAGAATTAGGCCAGCGGGTGTACGACCAGTACTTTCCTCATTATATCCTACACCCCGCCTTTCGCCCATAGCTGGGATAGGCGCCAGCTTGCCTGGGACAGGATAAGCGGCTACAGATAATGGATGGATGGATGGCCATGTAAATGGGGCGGCACGGTGGTGTAGTGGTTAGCACTGTCTCCTCACAGCAATATTGCACGCTCATTCTCTATTGGGGAGAGCAGCGTAATACATGGAGGATAAGCGATATGATAACAATATTGCATGCCATCAATAAACCCACTAGAAGGGAATAGAATACACGTTTTTATTCCATGGACAAAGTGGCCCGTATGTATAATAATTCCCAATATTTCACTCCAATGACGTCACTCCCAGTGTTTTCGCACTGACTAGACGCGTGTTGTCAAAATGGCAAACCAGTTCAAAATTAAAATTCTTTTGATTAACTTGCATATTTTTTTGTGTGCATGTGTCCATATAATATAAAAAACATTACACAATGGCACCAAGATATGAAGTTTACCTTCTCATGTTGAAAATATTTTATACATTCATCACTCAAAGATAAACTTCATGTCTTTGCACAGCTGTGTAATATCCTACATGTATTGTATTTTTACTGTATTTTAATATTTAGAGTTTAGGATTTATGTTTAATGGGGGGGGGGGGGTAAGCATTCTGTTGTACTTGTTTACCCATGGCAATAAAGAATCTTTATTTTTATCTTTATCTTATGGGACATTCTCAAAATTCTTTTTTAGGTTTTATTTTTGTATACAAAGTAAAGTTTTTGGGTACAGATGACTTCTTGAAATGTAAATATGTAGATCACCGTTTAAAATATGTTTTGACCAAAAGGGAATTTGGATTAATTCATATTCTGTATTACAGAAATTTATTATTATTTTAGCACTGTTGCCTCACAGCAAGAAGGTTCGAGCCCAGCAGCTGGCGAGGGCCTTTCTGTGTGGAGTTTGCATGTTCTCCCCGTGTCCACGTGGGTTTCCTCTGGGTGCTCTGGTTTCCCCCACAGTCCAAAGACATGCAGGTTAGGTTAACTGGTGACTCTAAATTGACCGTAGGTGTGAATGTGAGTGTGAATGGTTGTCTGTGTCTGTGTGTCAGGCCTGCGATAACCTGGCGACTTGTCCAGGGTGTACCCCGCCTTTCGCCCGTAGTCAGCTGGGATAGGCTCCAGCTTGCCTGCAACTCTGTAGAACAGGATAAGTGGCTGCAGATAATGGATAGATGGATATTATAATTATTATTTCAGCTGGGACATTTAGGTTATTCTAGGCTTGCTTTTTAAATGGCAAACCAGTTCAAAATTAAATGATAAAGCAAAGTAAAGTTTTTGGGTACAGATGACTTCTTGAAATGTAAATTGGTAGATCACTGTTTAAAATATGTTTTGACCAAAAGGGAATTTGGATTAATTCATATTCTGTATTACAGAAATTTATTCTTATTATTTTAGCACTGTTGCCTTACAGCAAGAAGGTCCGGGTTCGAGCCCAGAGGCTGGCGAGGGCCTTTCTGTGCGGAGTTTGCATGTTCTCCCCATGTCTGCGTGGGTTTCCTGCAGGTGCTCCAGTTTCCCCCACAGTCCAAAGACATGCAGGTTAGGTTAACTGGTGACTCTAAATTGACCGTAGGTGTGAATGTGAGTGTGAATGGTTGTCTGTGTCTATGTGTCAGCCCTGTGATGACCTGGTGACTTGTCCAGGGTATACCCCGCCTTTCGCCTGTAGTCAGCTGGGATAGGCTCCAGCTTGCCTGCGACCCTGTAGAACAGGACAAGTGGCTACAGATAATGGATGGATATTATTATTATTATTTCAGCTGGGACATTTAGGTTATTCTGGGTTTGCTTGTTAAATGCTTCTTTGCTTGTTACATGTATGAATCTGTTAGTATCCAAAAACAACAATAAAAAAAAAAAAAAGAGCTGCATCAGTTCCCCATGTTTAGGGCAAAAAAAGAAGTGTGTGAACATAGAACCTCCCTCTGTGTGCTGTATCAGGTTGGAGAGATAAGTCAAAATGTCTCATGCGCCCTCTAGCGGATGACTGCAGTACAACGTTGAATCGTGTGTGTTGCACTTAATGGTGCAAATTTACGCGTCAAATGTATTTTCTTTATTTCCTCAGTGCAAAAACTCGTTTCTTTCAGATGTAGTATGTAACAAATGCGTGGTTATAAATTACTCTTTAAAAAAAAAAAAAAAAAAATTTATGTTCCCGCCCGGTTTCGAACCGGGGACCTTTCGCGTGTGAGGCGAACGTGATAACCACTACACTACGGAAACCTGAAAATAAAGCTCGTCATATTCGCTCAAAACACGTAAAAACAAGCTGCTGTCCTTCAGTGTATGATTATTATTATTTCATCAGAAATGTACCAGTGTGACTCGTCAGACAGATATGAAATAAAGACAATTTGGGTAGTTTGCACTTTAGCAAAGCTACTTTGTAAATGCCTGTGTGATTTATGGTTAGGGATTAATGTTTAAAAAAATCACGAAGAAACTCTTTTTGTGGTTATTTTGGCGATTTGAAGCTATTTAATGCGGTTTTGTGGTTTTCTCACGCGCTCTCCTGATAGTCGAATGAAAGTCTCGCGAGATTTCGTCAACAAACATGGCGGAGGCCTGTGGCTGAAGTGTAGTTGTCCCATTGTAGAGCTCAGTGCTGTGTTGGCTGGCTAAGCTGCTGTCACCTCAATTTCCATCAAACACCACTGATGTTCCACCCACCATTTGAACCCAATTTTATCTGTTTAATTGTGACCTTAGGCTGCTGGGCCATAGAAGGTTCACGCTGCACGCTACACGTTCACGTGAAGAACCGGACCCTGGGCCATTAAACTTCATGCTTGGATGTTCACGTGTTGCGTCTGTTCTACTTTGACCGAGTAACCAACAATATGGACTCTTCGGATGATGACGATTGCCTCATTCTGCTTTTACTGAGACAGAGGAAGAGAAAAAGGAACAGAATTTGGAGCCGAGAACACTTCCTTCTGAGAGAAACCCGTGGTGAATTTCACCGAACATTCTATAATCTGCTTGACAATCCCGATGAAGAACTATTTTTCAATTATACCATTCAATTATATTTTTTCTGAAGTTTTCCCCTGAAAGCATAGAGTTATCTCCCTAGACCCGTTCTGATTGGCTGGCGCGGCGGTGACCGCATGCATTGACTGGAATTTCCATCTTCACGCCTAGAAAAAAGTGTGCATGTTCATTTCACGCTTCACGCGTGAAGTGTGCAGCGTGCAACGTGAACGCCGTTCTATGGCCCAGAGCAAGTCATGTTACGTTTGTCCACTTTTCTTTACACGCGTGTAGTGTGCAGCGTGCAGCGTGAACCTTCTATGGCCCAGCAGCCTTAGAGATTTGAAGAGTATTCTTGTGGATAGTTCTTGATGTCAGTTAAGTCATGTCATATGAAATGGTGTTATGTGATTTTGGTTTTTGTTTTGTCAACAAACCCACACAGTGCTCTGGTATTTTTCAGACAGAAGCAATGGGAAAGCCACAGAAGAGGAAAACAATGCCTTCTGGGAATAATCCTGGATTTGGGAATAACCCTGATTCTGAGGATCTTTGTAGTCCAACTCGTATACAACTCTAGAAAAAATTAAGAGACCACTTTAATTTTTTCTTATAATGGTAGCCATTTCCTTCCAGTGTCTGTGGTGGAATTCCAACACAAGCACACCTCAGGAGGTGATCACCTGAACCAAATCTTACCTAATGAGGAAAAGTGCTGTGGTCATGACTATCTTCTTGCAGTAGGACCAGTTTGGATGGCAAAAACGGTGCTTGTCGTACCTTAAATTTAACTAGAATACAAAAATATCTATTTGTCATGGCAAAAAAGTTAAAAAGAAAAGTTTTGAGTGAGGAAAAGAAGGGATAGCTTTATTAGCAGCGGGATACAGTGAGCGTTAGGTTGCTTCCGTCCTCAAAATTTCAAAGACGGCAGTTCATAAGAACAAGGTTAAGCAGCAGACGTTGGAGACAACAAAGTTACAGACTGGCAGAGGGCGAAAACGACTCTCGACTGGCTGGGATGATCGTCAACTCCTTCGAATGGCTCTCAAAAAATGTACGATGATCTACAAAAACAATGGCAAATGGCAGCTGGGGTTAAGTGCACGGCCAGGACGGTTCGAAACAGGCTCTTCTGGGCAGGGTTGACGTCATGCAAAGCTAGAAAAAAGCCCTTCATGAATGAGAAGCAAAGAGTTAAACTGAAGTTTGCTAAAAAGACCATAAGTTGGGGTGGTGATATTCTGCTTCATGAAATGGCTAAGTCTGCTTCATGAGAAAAAAAGGTTTTATTTGCCTAAGGTGAATATAAAAAGGAAAAAACAAGCTAATATCATAAACAACATTCAGTAAAACTTAAAAACACTCCAGTTATCATACAGCAAAGGAAGTAGGATTTATGTACGAGAATTAAAATTATGAAATTGTTATTGTATGACATGGGGAAAACAATTAAAAGCCTTATAAACTTTAAAACAGGCCTAAAGCTCATCTAAATCAAAAAGGAGTTTTGCTTCAGCAATTGAAATATTGTGTACAAGAATGATGAAAACCTGCTGATAGATGGACAGATGGCTGGATGGGCTTTCAAAGTGCCCGTGTCTCTCATTTCATCTCATTATCTCTAGCCGCTTTATCCTGTTCTACAGGGTCGCAGGCAAGCTGGAGCCTATCCCAGCTGACTACGGGCGAAAGGCGGGGTACACCCTGGACAAGTCGCCAGGTCATCACAGGGCCGACACATAGACACAGACAACCATTCACACTCACATTCACACCTACGCTCAATTTAGAGTCACCAGTTAACCTAACCTGCATGTCTTTGGACTGTGGGGGAAACCGGAGCACCCGGAGGAAACCCACGCGGACACGGGGAGAACATGCAAACTCCACACAGAAAGGCCCTGGCCGGCCACGGGGCTCGAACCCGGACCTTCTTGCTGTTAGGCGACAGCGCTAACCACTACATCACCGTGCCCCCCCCGTGCCCGTGTCATTATTCAGAAATGATTTGTAATGTCTCCATTGTAATTCAACATAAAGAATTCTCTTCTTTTTTTTCTTCAAGTTAAGTTCTCCTTTTTACCAGTTAAAAGTTTTGTACTGGGAAAAACTCCTCAATATCATCGCTGGCTTCTGGTAACCATATAAATCTAGTAGATATGGAGGTTACATTTACAAGAGCCTAACTAGGCTAATCTATCAAATGTAGTAGATGTTTGCTTTTTAGAGAAGGAAGAAGAATCTGAAGTTTTCGTTCATTTTACTTTGCGGGTGAATGAAACGGCCAGAATAGTTGCTGCGCGAATTACCATAGTGAAAAAGAAAGTAGGACACCTGGTACGTGTAAAGTTGTGATTAATCATGACTTATGTCTGATGTTTCTAGTCGAAGAAATTAAGTAAACTACGCATGAATGCTGCAACAAGAGCGATGTTTAAGTGTCTGCATGATTTTAACTTGATGTAAAAAGACCAGATGAGCATTGGGATCGGAGACATCGGTGACATTCAGACTTCAATGTGAAAACGTGATTGACGAAACTGTATTGAACTAATTGCTCCTGCTACGTTTGCAAGAAACCAAAAGATACGATGTAAATTAGTTACCGGTTGTCCGGAACTGAACATCAAAAAATATTGATTTTGTTGTGGTGCTTTTTCAAAATAAGAGGTGTTAGATTTCAGAAAGATCAAAAGCAGCCATTTCTGCTTGAGTGAGAGGATTCCGCTGATTTCGTCCGCTTTCCACGATTGTAGAAAATCACCACCCTGACGTAAGGATTGGACCGTAGAGGACTAGAGTAAGGTCGTCTTTCCTGATGAGTCCAGTTTTCAGCTTTTCCCCATCACCTGGTCATCTAATGGTTAGAGACCTGGAGAGGTCTACAAGCCACAGTGTCTCTCACCCATTATGAAATTTTCTGGAGGATCAGTGATGATCTGGAGGTGCTTCAGCAAGGCTGGAAGAGGACAGATTTTTGTTTGTGAAGGACATGTGAAGCAAGCCATGTACAAGGTTATCCTGGAAGAAAACTTGCTTCCTTCTGCTCTGACAATGTTCCATAACTCTGAAGATTGGGTTTTCCAGCAGGATAATGCTCTATGCCACACAGCCAGGTCAATCAGTGTGTGGATGGAAGGCCACAAGATCAAGACCATGTCATGGCCAGCCCGATCTCCAGACCTGAACTCTGTTTAAAACCTCTGGAATGTGATGAAGAGGAAGATGGATGGTCACAAGCCATCAAAAAGCTGAGCTGATTAAATTTTTGCACCAAGAGCACCGTGAAAGACTGGTGGAGAACGTGCCAAGACGCATGACGGCTATGATTAAATGTCAGGGTTATTCCATCAAATACTGATTTCTGAACTCATCCTAAGTTCAAACATTAGTATTGTGTTTGTTTAAAGCTGAATATGATCTTGATTTCTATGCATTATTCAAGGTCTGAAGATGGATGGTCACTTCACTGTCATTTTCTGCAATTAAATGCTCTGACTATTTTAATGTGGAAATTTTTTTGGGGAAATGTGGTCAGTAGTTCATGGAATAAAACAAAAATGTTCATGTTCCTCAAAAGCATACCTATAATTAGTAATACCAGAGAAACTGATAATTTTTCAAGGTCTCTTATTTTTTTCCAGAGCTGTACGTTCCATGTGGTATGCGGTGAGAAGTGCAGAGTGAAAACAGCTAGGGAGCTTGAGACATTTTTCTCCTTTGTCTGCATCTTGTATTGATAAGCTGAAGAATCTTGGAAACAAAAAGGATTTCTGTGACTATAAAGACATTTGTCACCTACTCATTATACACCAGCATGAGTTCAACCAGAACATACTTCTTCACCTGTGCTATCCACAGCTCAACAGTTGTGTGCTCAGGAGCAGCTAACGCTGCCGGATAGTGCTGATGATCTATGAAACTTCTTCAATCGTAGCCACAAGTAAAACACCATCTGCTGCTACTACGTCTGGACCTCCTACTTCAATGAAATCACTAAAGCGATGAGGGTTGTACACAACTCAAAGTCAAGATGCAGAAGAGGTCGGACTTCAGACTGACTTGAAGGCAAACTATTCAAAGCACATCTTGAAACAGGGATTGGAGGTCAACACGAAGATGATTCAGGTTAAATACCTGAAATAAAATGTCAAAGTTAGCTGTGAAAAGGAGTTAATTGGAGAAAAGGAGAAGTTCATTAATGAACTTAAGAGTGGTCTTGTTGAATTGAAGAGGAAACTTTCCCTAGCAGAACGCAGACAACGTTATCTTAAACAACTATGATTCCGTCAAGGCAACTGTCAATACAGACTGTGTGTCTATATCGGACTATGTTGATTTAGAAATGAAAGACAGCCAAATTAGAATGCTAGAGCAAGAGTCCACAGGATGCTCTAGCTGATCTGATTAAGGAGAAGGAGACGACCATAAGTCTCATCTCATTATCTCTAGTCGCTTTATCCTGTTCTACAGGGTCGCAGGCAAGCTGGAGCCTATCCCAGCTGACTACGGGCGAAAGGTGGGGTACACCCTGGACAAGTCGCCAGGTCATCACAGGGCTGACACATAGACACAGACAACCATTCACACCTACAGTCAATTTAGAGTCACCAGTTAACCTAACCTGCATGTCTTTGGACTGTGGGGGAAACTGGAGCACCCGGAGGAAACCCACGCGGACACGGGGAGAACATGTAAACTCCGCACAGAAAGGCCCTCGCCGGCCACGGGGCTCGAACCCGGACCTTCTTGCTGTGAGGCGACAGCACTAACCACTACACCACCGTGCCGCCCCACGACCACAAGTTTGAACTTCTATATAACCATAATCAGAGGTGGACAGTAATGAAGTACATTTACTTGAGTTCTGTACTCAAGTACACTTTGAGTATCTGTACTTTACTTGAGTATTTTTTTTTGGAAACTTATGACTTTAACGCCACTACATTTGAAAGACAAATATCGTACTTTTCACTCCTACATTTTGATCAAGGTCCTCATTACTATGAAGCAGCTTTGAAAGTGGATGTTTTTTCTTTTCTAAAACACGATTGATTTTTTTTCCCCAGGTGACACTGAGACAGCCTGTCAGTAATCACTAGGATCATTTTATGTCCAAGACATAGACTGTATAAGATATCAAGTTCGGTGATTTTCTCAGCAGCGTTATTTGAACTTGATCAGTTGATGGCAGAATGGAAGGAGGCGGTTCTTCTGGGGAATGCACACACTCATGGCCCATGAACCCATGTTTCAGTTTTCTGAAAGGATTAAAGATACGTTTTGTTTTAAATGTTTGCTTTGTTTGCTGAAAACGAACCACATCATGGCCTACAAAAACTCGCCATCCAACCTACAGAAGCATATTGAGGTATATAAATGTTTTATTCCAAGAGAAAGCTTGCAATGAAGCTGTCTGTGCTTTTAGAGCTAGCGATAACGTTGCAAACGTAGCTATGCAGTCTGGTTAGTCATATGACTTTCTATGGATTTGCCCACGAAGTTAAATGTTAAATCTTAACATATGACAGAACACAGTACTAATACACTATTGTACTCATCCGGCCACTTTAAGAACTTGTTCTTGATTCTAAGATTCCTGTTCTTGGCTGCAGGAGTGCAACCCAATGTGGTCTTCTGCTGTTGCATGCTGAGATGCTTTTCTGCTCACCACGGTTGTAAAGAGTGATTATATGAGTTACTATATCCTTCCTGGAAAAAAAGCTCAAACCAATCTGGCCATTTTCCTTTGACCTCTCTTATCAACAAGGCGTTTCCATCCACAGAACTATCGATCACTCAATGTTTTTTGTTTTTCTGCACCATTCTGGTGTGTGTGTGAGAGAAAACCCCAGTAGATCAGCAGTTTCTGAAATACTCAAACCAATACCAGTGTCTCCGTGAAAGTCACATTTTGAGATCACAATTTTTCTCATTCTGATGTTTGAAGAAGTGAACATTAACTGAAGCTCTTGATTTGTATCTGCATGATTTTATGCGTCAGGCTGCTGTCAAGGGACTGGCTGATTAGATACCTGCATAAAACCACTGCAGGTGGATGTCTGAATAATGCAAACAATGATACTGTGCTTATTGTAATTCTTTAAGACCTCAACCCTTAAATTGAATTTTTTGTTGCAAATGAACACATTCTACCTTGAAAATAAAACTGGCTTTGCAAAGTCATTTAATTTTAATGGTTTTGTTGTACAAACTTATATTTTGTAGTTTTTATTAATTGGTATGCTAATTAGGCATAACACTTTTTAAAGGATATGGGACATGAAACATAAATGCACGCTATATCAGTTTCTTTCCATTAAAAATATGAATTAATTGCATCAACAAATACAAAATCATCTATTAAATTCAGCAAAATCGTTATATTCGTGATGATTATATGGCATTTCTGCTCGACTTCCGATATGCATTTTCTACAACCGGAAGAGCCGCTGTCACGTGATCATACGTCACAAAAACTTTTGGGCACAGCACAAGTGGGTAGATGAATGGAGAAGTGGATGACAAGAAAATTGTTTTTATAGTCTTTAAAGTACATTGGACATCATACATTGAACATCATGGTGTATTGTGCTGCTTATGGTTGCAATAATTCCAATGGGAAGTGCCCTGGAGTAAGTTTTTTTGCATTCCCCAAGGACCCGAAGCTGAGGAAAGTGTGGGCTCACTACTGCCGTAGAAAAAACTTTGCACCTACTGTTTCCCACAAACTGTGTTCGGACCATTTCACAGAGGATTCTTTCAACTTTAATACTCAGGTACTGAACGAAATTAATTACCAAGCCAAATTTACCTTCACTCGGAGTTGTACCATTATTTTTTAGACAGGGCGGACGAACCAGGGCATTCGCCCGCCTGGCCGTGCCCGACGAGGAGCGCTCTCGGCCGGCTTGGGAGGCAGACGGCAGCCCCTCCTGGAAGTGTGGTTTTACCATGGGCCTCATGCGGAAAAATGCCGAGGTGCATTCGCTAAGCGACTGAAAGCCGAGGTTAGGATTAGTATTATAATTTTGGGTGTATCAATTATTGATTATCATAATTCTGACTCGTTTCGCCATTTTGAATGTTTTCATCTCGGACTCTGGAAGCATTGTATCTCAATCAATCTCGAAAAATATCAGCAAAAAAAAAAATAGCTTGCAACGGACTTTAGCTAGATCTATGATGAACTTTCAATGTATGATACAAAAATAATACTTCTTTCAACAGATCATTAGCCTTTGAGCAGAATTGTTTTTAACTTACCAGGAAGTGTTATCGAGCCGACCGCTTTCAGTTTCATGGGGACTGAATGAACCCTCACTCTCAGAATCATCTGACCCGTCAGAGTAAAGACAAGATCTATGTTCATGTGAATTTCCAGCTATCAGTTCGAATTGATAAGGTCTAACTTCACATCTCTGTGAAACATCGGGAATGTCACTGTCGATGGTGTCCATTTCGGTAACCTGTTTACATTAGATTCCCAAGCGCTGGCTCCTTGGAAAGTTTTTGTTACGTCACGGGTCACGTGACCACCTAGCTCATTAACGAATCCTTGTTTTACGCTGATGTATAAAAAAGTTGAATAATGTGATGATTTTCACATTTTTGACGCCCTGCAGTGATTTAGATGGCATTTCTTATGTCCTTTATACATAATTATGCCCAGAAAAAAATCCATGTCCCATATCCTTTAACGAAGGCAGCCGATGTTCACATCATTTTGAAAGCGCTTGAAATTTTGGATATCGGAAAATTTGTGAAGCTTACTCAGTTTTTAAAAGAGTTATGATCATTTTCGTGCCTTAAACTAAAGACAGTGGTCAGATTTTTCTTTGCAAATGTGTCAATACCAAAATCCGCTATTTCACGAAGTTCATTTTGCTGTCACTTGTTTTCTATACCACATACGGTAACCATACATCAGTGGAAATGTATTATCGAGCTCTATCTGATGACATTCATCTCAGGTAAACCTATAATACTGGGGGGGGGAGAGATTCCAAGAAGCCTGCCATGATTGACTTCAGGTCTGTAGAGGGGACACTCGTATCATCTTTTTCATAAATCCTCTGAACAGCATTTACAGTTATAATAATCTTGAAACAAATGTTTGTTTTACACTTATTCAAACTAAACTGCCCTTCCACAAACATTCCGAGCTGCTACTAGCACACTGTTAGACAGAAATATACTGTATTCCCTAATAGTTGATTTATGTATAACTGTAGAGCAGTACTTAATGCAAGTGATGCGATTTTGCAAGTGAAAAAACATGCATAGCTTCCAAGCCAAAGTTAAACAAACAGTTTAATAAAATGTACTTTTCAACTATAAATTCATCATTAGTTTCTCTCAGATGTGTTCCCGTGTTAATTGTACAAAAAAAAAGCCTATCAGAATATAAGTAAACAATGTCAGTATTGCTGTTAAAAGGCATATAAAACAAGCCCATCATATAATAATGAAATTACATTAATTAATTAATGTTTTAATATTAGAGTCTTTTGAGCTCTTGCAACCAGAACACATTTACTAAGCTGAAAAATAATTAAATCATTATAAACTACTCACCAGAATGGATACAAAACACTGCAATACATTAATGGCATTTCGCAGACGCTTTTATCCAGGGTGATGTACAACATACCCGGAGCAGTTGGGGTTAGGTGCCTTGCTCAAGGGCACTTCAGCCATTCCTGCTGGTCCAGGGAATCAAACTAGTAACCTATTGGTCTCAAAGCTGCTTCTCTAACTATTAGGCCACCATGGCTTCCCCTAAGTACAACAATACAACACAGCATGCTATTATCAGAAGAAAGCCTACTGCATGACAAATTGTACACATGTAGTATTAAAAGACAGTTGAGAGGAATACACAAAATACATATCAGTAGGACAATCTTATTAAACAATGAACGGTAACAGACAGGGAGGATAATGACTATACATAGTATTTACACACAAAAAAAGTATTGAGAAGGGCAAGCACTTCCTTTAAATCAGTAATTGAAACATTTAAAATTGTTTTGAGTTGAATATCTCATCCACTTCTCGTCCGCCTGTAGTGCAATCTCTGACATGATCATGGTTTATTTTCCAGATTTTATTCAGATGTTAAAAGAGACTGGTTTCTTCTGACATGAGTAGTATTTCCTGTGGGGTCATCCATGCAACAGTCAATATCCCATGTAGTTACATTTTTAGAGTTCAATCCCATGTGCTAGCACAGTGGTGGTTCCCTCAGGGTTGGACGGTTTCCACAACTGTGCACCATGCATTTGTCTCCTTCTGATAAAATTTATCCTTTCAAAGAAAGCAAAGGGAAAAAAAAGACAAGCTGGGTGTTTCAGACAAACGAAGCCAGCTTAAAACAGTTCAATTCAGCAATCATGTGTCACACTGCACAGCCTGTTAGATGGGTTTGGTATTATGCTTCTGTTTGTTATGCAAACTTTGGTGGCTTTTCCGTAGTCAAGACCAGCATCCGAGTTCTCTCTCGTTAGACAAGTCCATGTGCAATCCATAGTTCACCTCGAATCAACTCTCTTTGCTTTAGTCCTTCAAATTAGAGCCATTCTTTGTAGAAAAAGCAGCGACATAAAAAAAAAGTCCACATGGAGATTAAAGGTTTTTTTTTTGAAGAACGTCTCAGTATATTAAATAGAACATACAAAATTAAAGGGGGTAAAAGTAAAAAATAAAATAATAAAAAAAAAGTTAGTTTCAAATATATATATCAATATGTACAGGCTCCAAAGCTTCTGGTTTGTGATCACTGCAAGATAGCAAGAGTGCAAAGTTTAATTCAGTATTCTGAAACATTACATTTTTAAAAAAGTCCAAGCTGTAATGTACAAACCTTATGCCAGCATCCTGGGATTGGAAGTCCATCCCTGTCCTAGCAACAGAAACAAGAAAAGGATAACTTTTTTTTTTTTTATAATTACTGTTTAGAAAGACGATTAACTTCTTGTTACTAATTTGTGTTCCTTATTTACCCTTAAAATATACTTCAAATAGGAAGGAAACGATTGAAGAAAAACTGTTTCTGACATTTGACCTTTAACTTGTTTGGATCAATTCCAAAATCGGTTCATTTCCTGGTTACAATGATAATTCCATTTAAATCATTCATACATACAACCATACCCTGGCAAGAATCTTATGCCATGTATACACGTAGCCGGGTATTTTTAAAACCGAACATTTTTCCCCCCCTCCGTTTATAAAAATGTTTTATCCACACCACCTCGTCTTCGAAAAAAATCCCTTCCACACATAACCGAACATCTGCGTTTTCAATCACATTCATAAGCATTCCAAACCTGTAGATGGTTATTTCCCCAAATCCGACCCCCTAATCACATCGCCTGTGCTCTTGGAGCAGTAGTTGGGCTTCTAAAATTAAACATGTAAATAGCACCTGCACAATAATTAACGCTTTCAAGGCACTACTCCGATCCATTACTCTTTAGCTAGCCGCACACTACGCCGATTTTTGGCGTACCGAGCCAACTGAAGTCGCAAGTCAGGCGTAAAGACTAGTTTTCGATGGTACCGACTCATCTCACAGCCGATTCGAAAAACTAATCGGGAGCCAGACTGATCGGCGAGAGTCGCTAGCAATAGCCAATCATATCTTTCGCATATAACACGTGACATCATTAAACACAATTTCTAGCGCGAGAACTACGTGTTGGTAGCACCTAATGCAGGTATATACTGTGATTCCATAGACTGAAGCTTTATCCATAGACACAGTGGGCTGGAAAGCCACTCTGCTCAAGTTGTGTGGCTGAATTCCAAATCGCTTTAACTCCCCTATATAAGTGCACTATTTAAGGTTGGAAATAATAGCTCATGCAGCCTAGATAGTGCGCTACATATTGCATGTTGTGTCATTTGTAATTCAGCCTGTAGCATCTTCAAGTGTTGGATTTAACAGTAACTATATCCAATAGCCAATCACAAAGCTATTAAGTTGTCACGTGTCGCTTCAATCACGACTGCACTCGTCAACAGTCGGGGGATATGTGCGTGCCCTGTCGGGAGTCGGCTCTGAAATGGGTCGGTTCGGTACCGCGTGGATCGCCGTAGTGTGCGGCTCGCTTAAGTCCATGCTTAATCTGGCTTCTGCAGTAAACAAAGGTTGCACGTTTGACGTCAGGGCAGATTTGTTGTCATTTTTTTAGCGCAGATTGTGACATTCTAAAACGCAAAACTCCGGTTATCTCTGTCTACACGAAAAGGTATACACGGAGTTTTCAAAAATCTTCACTTTGCCCGGAGTTTTTTTAAATATTCGTTTTTGATGTGTTTTCATGTGGATGACAGGCCAAAACGTAGAAAAATATCTTCGATTTAGCAGATACCCGGCTACGTGTGGACGGGGTCTTAGACAGGTGGCCAGAAACATAACATAATGCCTCCATTATATCACCTAGGCATTATTTCCTCGACGTCGTCTCGTTTATTATTCACCGATATTCACTTCACCTTCGGCGAATAATTGTTAAATATTTTTTAATAATCTTATTTTTGTTTTACTACAACAACAGAATAAAGAGAAGTATTAGCTGAATTTGCTTTCATTCATGAGAATTTACTTGATATTCTGTAGAAAATGTTTCACCATGGGAGAGTCTTCAGGATGGAGGAGTTTGTGCTTTCTGTTAACATAGGAAAAGTCCTTCCCGTGCCATATGGCGGCACTGATCGCCGTTTCTGTAGCCCTCGGCCTCTCACATAGCTAGGGTTACAGTGAGGGACTAGTCCTCTGGTAACCGTGAGAGTTTGACTCCCCACTCGCATCTGTATTGCAGTGTACCTTGCTAGATGGCAGTAGGTACCATTTTTATGATGGTCTTTGGTATGACCTGACCGCAAGTAGAACTCCTGATCTCCCGATCGAGAGGTGGACACGCTAACCACTTGCTCAACTTGCGGTATTTTTTGGTAACATGACAGGAATTTTTTTAAATGCCTTCTTCAAGAAGGAGAAAAAAAAAGAGGCTGGTGAAGGAACAGCTATTTATAATTGCTTTAATGTAAGTATTAACAGGAGCTAACTTGTCTTGCAGATGTTCCACAACATTAATGTACTATAAATGTTTAAAAAAGTGTGACATCATTCATTAATAAATTCCAAATTATAATCGTTGACAATCGCTGGATTATTATTATTATTATTATTATTTTAATAATAGCACGCCCCATTGTGTTTTATTCCTTACACAATACACTGTTGAGTATATTTTTCACTTTACACAGTGCAGGTGATGGTGGATGACATACCACAGGACATGGCTGATCCAGTCCTGGAGGCCCCTGCTCTCCTTTCTCTCCTTTTAGACCCCTTTTCCCCAGCAAGCCTCTTTCACCCTGAAAGGAAAAAAAAAAAGAAAAAAAGCACTATATAATGGTACACACTATTAAGCCACCACACATGATGTCATGATGGACAAAAATGTGCAATGTGAGTGTTTCTCTTTTTGACCTTTTCTCCTCGTTCGCCTTTATCACCCTTGTCTCCTCGGAGGCCTGGGAAGCCCTGTGTGGCGAGACAGAAGGTCAGTAAGCGCAATATAACCCTATATAATATTAGTTATATAATGCTATATGATTATGTCCAAAGTCTACTCACATCTAATCCAGGTTCTCCATGTTTTCCCTGTTAGAACAAAATAATATAAATATTTGAAGTAGGAAGAACAATGTTTCCTGAATATAATACCAAAAATACATTCAAGTCAATTATGGCTTTGGAAAGACTGACCTTTTCACCTTTTGCACCTGGTAGACCCACTAATCCATTAGAGCCAGGATAACCTTGAAGACCCTGAAAACAGTCAACGAGGACAAAATCAGACTCGTCCAGTGGACACTAATAAGTTACATTTATATAGCGCCTTTCTCAAACTCAAGGTCGCTTAGATCAGAAAAAAAACACAGAGTTGCTAAAGAGTGATGAGTTTATGCACTGGTGGAGAAATGTTCATGAAACAGAAAGGTTTTGAGATGAGATTTGAAGAAAGGAAGAGAAGAGAAGAGCAGTCACGGAGAGGTTGAGGAAGGGAATTCCAGAGCTTGGGGGCCGTGGCACTGAAGGACCTGCCACCCAGGGTAGAGAATCTAGTGTGAGGAACAGCAAGGAGATTATGGCTAGAGGATCTGAGAGAGCGGGATGGAATGTAAGGGGTCAGGAGTTCACAGATGTAAGAAGGAGCAAGGTTATGGAGAGCTTTGAAGGTGAGTAGTAAGATTTTATATTTAATTCTGGACAGAACAGGTAGCCAGTGAAGCTGAGAAAGAATGGGGGTGATATGAGCAGATGGTTTGGTATGAGTGATGAGTCTCGCTGCAGAGTTCTGAATGTATTGTAGTCTTTGAAGGGATTTAGTGGGGGGCCAATGAGAAGGGAGTTACAATAATCTAGGCGGGACATAATGAAGGAGTGGACCAACATTTGAACATCACTAGTGGAAAGAAAGGGGCAAAGGCGGGCAATGTTCCGGAGGTAGAAGAAAGCAATCTTGGTGAGGGATTTAATGTGGGGATCAAAGTTGAGTGAGGGGTCAAGCAATATTCCAAGGTTTCTAACAACAGGTGAAGATTTAACAAGTGCACCGTTGATGTTAAGACTGAAAATGGACAATGAAGATTTGGGGCCAATAAGCATGATTTCTGTTTTATCTGTGTTGTTTTAGAAAGTTATTCTGCATCCACAACTTTAGGTCTGATAGACAGTCATTGAGGGAACTGGGAGGGGGGTCAGTTGGGGAGGATGTAGTGAGATATAATTAGATGTCATCAGTGGAGCAATGGAAGTTAAGACCATGGTTACAAATAATTTGGCCAAGGGGCAGGATGTATATAAGGAAAAGGAGGGGCCCAAGAACAGACCCCTGGGGGACACCACGAGTAATAGGGGACATGGAGGACCCAGTGTGACAAACTGTCATCTGTTGGTGAGGTAGGACCAAAACCACTGGAGGACTATGTCTGTGATACCAATATCGGACAGACGGGAAACGAGTGCGTCATGATTGACGGTGTCAAATGCAGCAGATAAGTCAAGGAGAATGAACCACTATCATCAGACAGGAGGAGGTCATTTACCACTCGCAGGAGAGCAGTCTCTGTACTGTGATGTGTGCGGAAACCAGATTGAAAGGGCTTATACAGATAGTTTTCAATGAGAAAGGAATGAAGTTGTGAAGCAACCACTCTTTCCAGTATTTTTGCTAAAAAGGGGAGGTTGGAGATCGGTCGATAATTAGACAGAGAGGTTGGATTTAAATCAGACTTCTTTAAAATGGTAGTAATTGCAGCCGTTTTGAGGGCAGTGGGAACAATACCAGAGTTGAGGCATGAATTAACCAACAATGCAATTGGTTCACAGATGACTGTGGAGACAGCCTTGAGTACAGGAGGTGGGGCAGGGTCAAGCTGATATGAGGAGGAGTTAGACTTAGCAATGATATTAGAGACAGAAAGGGAGTCAACAGTTGTGAAGTGAGTGAGTTTAGGGCCCAGAGGAAGAGAATAGGGCGAGAAAAATAGAGCAGTAGGTTGAAAGCACTGGTAAATTTGGTTAATTTTGTCTTCCAAGAAATTTAAGAAAGCCTGACACTGTTCAGCTGTCTTGGGGCAGGCTCAGGAGGTTTGAGAAGTTTATCAACAGTCCTAAACAGTGTTTTCGGCCTAGACTTAGAACCACTTATGATTAATGAGTAGTAGTTAGAACGGGCAACATTTAAGGCATCCCTATACTTATGAATGTGCTCAGTGTAGAGCAACGAGTGGACGGTAAGACCGGTTTCCTTGTGCAAGCGCTCTTCATTACTCTGAGCTCAGGGGTGAACCAGGGACAGGTGTGGGTGACAGGGACAAGCCTATTCTTTACAGAATAGACCTTATTTGAAGATGTCCTTATGCATTGCTCCTGGACAGTTATTTAGCATTCATATATAACCATTGTGAGGCTTACCCGTAACCCTTGTGGACCTTTCTCTCCAACATCCCCCTTCTCTCCTTTCATTGCCTCACCTGGCTCCCCCTGAGTTAAAATACATGCACCTAGTTACATCTATCTTGCCATGAGTCCAAAACGAAACAAAAAACAACCCTGTCCTTTAAAATGAATTTGCTCATTCTCATTTCAAACTGCTATTTCACGTGTACCTTTTGGCCAGGTATTCCATGATGGCCCTGAGAACGAATGAGATAAAATTATGGTGTTATGTTTTGTACACTGAGCCTTATTTGCTAAAGAATGGTTGTATCTGAAAACAGAATGAAAAGCACCGATATAATTATTTACCATTATTCCTTGAGGGCCAGGTGGTCCTGGAGGACCTGGTAATGCAATAATCTGTGCCTGAAAGGACATTTTTGACATCATAAAGACAACACAAAAGAAGCACAATCATCAAAAAGACAACAAAACAACTGAACATAATAATTTGCATTTGTCATAAAGTGAATACATGGATGCAAGTGAAAGTTATCTGGTTTTATTAAAACCAATGGAGCAGGGAAAAAAAAACCCAGAAGAGCTTTTTAATAAAATGCATATTAATGAATTCCACACACAAGATTGTCCTCAATCCTGGAGTCTCCTTTTTCTCCTTTTTGCCCATCAACTCCCTGAAATAATCATGAAAATTTTAATCAGTATTCTTCTCTTTTATTTAAAAGAAAAACAATCTTTTCTTTACAATATGACATTTACTTTGTATCATTTGTCACTTTCTATCATATACATTGCATAACACTGACCATTGGCCCAGGTTGGCCCATCTCTCCTCTCTCTCCCTTTTCTCCTGTCTCCCCAGGTTCTCCTCTATCCCCCCTTTCTCCTTTTGAACCCTGTGAGAATAGCGGTGGATTACCAGGTCAAGATATAAAGTCTTTAACCATACGTTGCACATAAGAAATCCTACAATACGTTATATATGATTGACTGTACCTGTCTGCCTTCAGATCCAGGAATCCCAGGAGAGCCCATCTCTCCCTGTTAACATATTACATTTCAGTGGCTAAATAAAAAGGTTATAAAGGTAACTAAATTAAATGCATTGCTTTGGGGTCATTTCTGTTGAGTAGATAGATTTGTATAACAGTGTACCATTGTCTGAATTAGTGGTATACGTATACACTGGGGCAGCATGGTGGTGTAGTGGTTAGCGCTGTCGCCTCATAGCAAGAAGGTCCGGGTTCGAGCCCCGTGGCCGGCGAGGGCCTTTCTGTGTGGAGTTTGCATGTTCTCCCCGTGTCAGCGTAGGTTTCCTCCGGGTGCTCCGGTTTCCCCCACAGTCCAAAGACATGCAGGTTAGGTTAACTGGTGACTCTAAAGTGAGTGTGAATGGTTGTCTGTGTCTATGTGTCTGACCTGGCGACTTGTCCAGGGTGTACCCCGCCTTTCGCCCATAGTCAGCTGGGATAGGCTCCAGCTTGCCTGCGACCCTGTAGAACAGGATAAAGCGGCTACAGATAATGAGATGAGACGTATACACTGTATAGAAGGTTGGAAATAAGTATTTCTCTTGGTACAGTGACCCCCTTAAGGATAGCATACTTTTTTTAAAGAGATGCAGATGAAAAGAGAATAGTATTTCAACTTTATTTTGTAACACAGGTTAAGCGCAATCCTCAGAAAAAAAAATCCACTTAAAAACAGCTCTTCCATAGTCACATAATTTAATATTTACATTGCTTGTCCAGCATTATACTGTGCTTAGTGACATCCTTGTTGGTAATATGAAGTTGATGGCAGATCAGTTGCAGAACTGAGATAAATGATGGTTATGATTAAATCAACAGCTCCTACCACTTCTCTTTTGGTGTGAGTCAATGTGGAAAAGAGATGAGGGCAGGCTGCTTGCATGTAGCTGATGCTACAATTTAGACCACTTTAATGAGAACGTGTTGTTGGGGAGACAGTTGGGTGTCAGGTGGCAACCAGTATATAGTACATACAGTGGTGCTTGAAAGTTTGTGAACCCGTTAGAATTTTCTATATTTCTGCATAAATATGACCCAAAACATCATCAGATTTTCACACAAGTCCTAAAAGTAGATAAAGAGAACCCAGTTAAACAAATGAGACAAAAATATTATACTTGGTCATTTTGGGGGCAAAGGATCCCTGGAGGAGTAGCACCTTTCTGGTTGGCCTTAAACAATATGACGTCCCAGATAGGTCTCCCCATATCCAGCGTTATGTGATGCGCAATATATTGCCATTTGTTATTAGCTAGTGGTCACACCTCCTAGCCTCTCACATGACGAAGACCGTACGCAGTGGCTCTTAGTGCTGCCCCTAGTATTGCAGAACACGATGGATCTAGGGAAGACAACCCCGATATAAAATCAGACAGGTGATGTGTGGACCTGCGACCCCATCACTTAATCTAAATTTTTCGCATTGTAAAGTTTATACTAGTGCTGTCAAGCGATTAAAATATTTAATCGCGATTAATGTCGCGACTGTCATAGTTAACTCGCGATTAATCGCAATTTAATCGCACATTTTTGTCACATAAAAAAACCATTGTAATTCTCTTATCAGCATAAAAAAGTGAATGGGCTTGCTTTATACCAGGGCTTTGAACCAGAATTTTTTTCCTATTGGTTCGTTCCGAACAGAAACGGAATTTTAACGTTTCCGGTTTTGGGTTCCACCATTAAATAGACGTTCCCGAACCGGTTAGAACAAAAAAATTTCATTCCCGGAACGGTTAATTACGTTCCCTGTCAGCTGTTTAACAAATGGCTATAAAATTATGTCTCTGTCTCATCCAGCTTAAGCCAAATGTAGGCTAATTCTATTACAACCTTCATTAAATAAGACAAGAAATAATTCAAAACAATTATTATTTCAAATGTTGGCGATTTGGATTCTCAGTATGTCTTCCCATCTACACAAACAGAAAAAGTGCCAAAAATGAAAAGATAATTCGTTTAGTGTGTTACCAAAGGCTAGTCAGGCCCTATAGAGGGCTACCGCATGACGTCACCGCGCCGCGAGATTTTGTTAGGCACCATATTGGAAGACCAAGTACACATCTATGCAAGTACATACATTCATAAAACAAACTACACCTGAAATGTAGCCAGGGCCGGTTCTGCCCTAATCTGGACCCGGGTGCAACATCGCGCAACCCCGCGCCTAAATCAGGACAACCATCACATAACTATAACTATAAACATTTTATATAAACTATTTTAACTAAATGGGCTATAATAAATAAGCCTGCAGGCAGCCACGGCGGGCTGCCTCAGAAAAGTAACCATTCAATGACACAACTGAAAGCCTGCAGCCACAGCGGGCTGCCTCAGAAAAGTAACCATTTGTCCTACCTTAAAACTCATTTTGCATTTTCTGCCTCCTTTTTTGTATTTTCAACCCTCCGTTTATTTTCTTTCCTTTTCTGAAAACCCGATTTGTGTCCAGACATTTTGTTCTGCTACCAACGAACTAACTCGTCAGGTCTCGTCTCTCGAGCCCGCGATGATTCCCGTGGGAAGGGCAACAATTGATACATTTTAACAAACAGCCAATAGGGAGGTTGCATCGTTCAGGCTCTTCTTTGCTCAGACACTCAGTAATTCACTTACTCACTTATCACGTGGAGACATGATAGTAGTCCACCTTCCCGCTCTCTCCATTCAATCAGCGAACGTCACACAGGAAGTGAACCCCAGCGGGTCATAGAAACTTGCGCAGGAGAAGAATGACTTATTTGTAGGCTACAGAAACTTTGAGGAACGAAATAAAAACCGGTATTAACCGGTTACCATTATTTTTAATAAGCGTTTCTGTTCCGGAACATAAAAAATAATAAAGTTTCTGGTTTCGTTTCTGTTCCATGTGAAATAGAAAAAGTTCCCGGTTTTCGTTTTCGTTCCTTGAACCGGTTCAAAGCCCTGCTTTATACCAATGTTTTTTTTATTGCAAAGCATAACACGTCTTGACACAGCCACTGCAAAGTGAAACCCAAGCCGAGCACCAGCGCGGGGCTAGCAAGAGAACCATGAGTGAAGTGATCTACTGCTTGAGAGAGATAGGTTACACAGTGACGGTAGGCTTGACTTGCTTGATTATAATATAAAGTACACTATTATATTAACTTTAAGTTGTTCGTTGATAAATATTGCATTGAATCTGATCTTTACTGTTTCAGCTCACTTAATACATTTTGTACTTTTACACTTTCTGCCTGTTGATGCATCGCGCTGTCCAATCAGAGGCGGCCAAATTTGCATATTACAGGAAGGATTTCTGGGATAGCATTGAGTTTACAGTTCAGAGGGATCTGGCTTCTTTAGACGCTGTCTTCTTAAAACTGAATAAATATTTAAAAAGAGCCAAATGAGCCAGTCTTTTGAACGGCTCTTTTCAAAGAACGGATCACAAAGATGCGGATCCCATCAAAGAGCCATAAATCCCATCTCTACTAGCGCGCCCTGCCCACGCTGGTTCTTTGGGGGAGGAGGGCAGAGGACTCTGGCTGTGCGGGGCATTACAGTCTAGCTGCTATCGGTTTTCTAAGCAAAGTCTCTGCAAGTTCCTGGCAGTTTCAAAAGCTTATGAAAAACCTACATCATGTCACAGAGCGTTAATCTCGCGATAAAAAAATTATCGCCGTTAAAATTGAGTCAAGTTAACGCGTTAATAACGCGACATTTTTGACAGCACTAGTTTATACGTTATGGAAAGTACAACTACGGTAAATCCTATACTTCCAGTCCCGGGAGTGGACAGGAATCCAGTCATCGGAGGTGGTGCTGTCCAGCCGTCAGGAGGAGTGTATGATGGTGGGTCCTTAAATCCTCAAGGAAGGGGGTCGCCTGATCTCGGCACCAACCGCGAGGCTCTATTGCGTTGCAGGAAAACCTGTTTTATGGCTACCTTTAACGCATGTACACTTTGAGATAACTCTAAGGCAAAGGAACTGGCTTACTGTGCTGGCTCACTTGGCATTGAGATACTTGGAATCCAAGAACACCGACTAGTCCATCAAGATAAACTTGTCTTCAGTAATATCGAAAATTGCTACCTCGTCACTACATCTGCATGGAGGAATGATGCACAGGCTTCGGTGGGAGGGGTTGGCCTCCTACTTAGTAAACGGGCAAAGAAAGCGCTGTGCGATACTCGATCATACTCACCACGAATTCTGCTTTCAGTGTTCTCGGGTAATCCTGCCACCACAGTTATAGTCGCCTACTCACCCACAAATGTGTTGGAAACAAGCGATATAGAGCAATTCTATAATGACCTTCCCCAAGCAATTCGCGATGCGCCAGCGCACAACTTTCTTGTCATCTTGGGAGACTTCAATGCCAGGCTGGGTCCAGAGGTCGCGCGTTTTCCCTTTCATGATGCAACCAATAGAAATGATCAATACCTTTCAGATCTCATGACTGAAAATAATCTCATAGCAGCTAACACCAGCTTTAAGAAGCGCATTGGTAAGAGATGGACCTTCTCGGATCGAGCCACTCTGGCTAAGCGACAACTCGACTATATCCTGGTCAGAAGTAAATGGCGCAACAGTGTTCTGAACGCTGAGTCCTACTGTATAACAACTTCGATAGCCTTGGCTCTGACCATCGACTAGTTTCTATGAGAGTTCGACTTAGTCTTTGAGTACCCAAACAGAAATCTAAACCCGTCTGCTACGATTAGAGATGCTTCGCTGGTACACCTAGTATGCAAGATCAGTACAGTGTGCAGGTCAAAAACCGCTTAGATCTCTTAGATAACACTGGCGACCCCACTATGAGATACCAGCACTTTATGGATGCCAACAAAGAAGCTGCCGAAGTCTGTGTTCCCAAACAGGTGAAATCAAAAAAGGAGCTTAGATCCCTGCATCCTGATGTCATAGCAGCCAGAGGCAAACTGAACAAGATCCATTCTGAGAGAACCGCAGCAAGCAGTGAGAATCGGGATGAGTTGAACTATACCCTGGACTGCGCCAGAAAGGATCTTTATGCAGTATACGATCGTCTCCAAGCTGAATACCTGGAGGAAAAAGCAAAAAGGGTGGAGACAGCGGATGCCAATAGGCAGTATAGAGAGGCCTGGGAGGTCATAAATGAAATCAGTGGCCGTAGGAAGAAGGCTTTACACGGACGAATTGCTGGAAGCAGCCCAGAGGAGCGAGTGTCAATTTGGTATAATCATTTTAAGAACCTGCTCGGTAACCCTCCCCCTGTGGAAGATCCTGATGATGACATACCAGTAGTCCTCACAGATATAGATATCCACGATGGTCCATTTACCGCTGAAGAATACGCCCGTGTCAAGAAGACCCTCAGACAGGGAAAAAGTGCTGGTCCGGACAACATTCCATCTGAAGTTGTGAAATATTGTGATCTTCATAAAATCATACTGGACTTTTGTAACCAGGCACTACTAGAGGGAAGCAAACCGAAGCAGTGGTCCCTCTCTAACATTCTCCCAGTTCCTAAGACGGGTAATCTATCAATCGCAGACAACTATCGAGGTATCAGTCTCACCTGCGTCATTGCCAAGATCTACAACCGTATCATTCTCAATTGTATACGTGATCCTATTGACCCCTACCTCAGAGATAACCAAAATGGATTCAGAGAAAATCGGTCAACTTTAAGTCATATTCTTGCTCTACGAAGAATACTTGAGGATGCTTGTAAAAACAACTTGACATGCGTACTCACATTCCTGGATTTCAGAAAAGCCTTTGATTCCATCCGCCGGGGTAAAATGATAAAGATCCTCAAGGCCTATGTCATCCCTGAAAGACTGCTTGGAGCAATCAACGCGATGTATTCTGACACTCGAGCAAAGGTCGTGACCCCGGATGGGGAGTCGGAAGAATTCGAGATCTCTGCGGGCGTGTTGCAAGGGGATACCCTTGCCCCTTACCTATTTGTGATAGTTCTCGATTTCACCCTCCGTAAAGCCATCGACGAACGAGAGCTTGATCTGGGTTTCACAATAACACCAAGATGGTCACGCAGAAACCCTGAAAAGACCGTAACAGACCTGGACTTTGCCGATGACATTGCTCTCCTATCCAATGACTTCGATCAGGCTCAGAGGCTGCTGTTTAGCATCGAGAAAGAATGCAATCGCATTGGCCTAGTCCTAAATGACAGGAAGACCAAAGTCATCATTTGTAATTTGTCATCTTCTGCTTCTGGTCCACTGGTAACCAGTGAGGGAAATGCTATCGAGGAGGTCAAAGATTTTAAATATCTTGGCTCTTGGGTCAACTCGACTGAACAAGATCTAAAAGTCAGGAAAGCCCTTGCCTGGAAAGTGCTCAGTGACTTAAGTACAATCTGGAAGTCAAGTGTCTCCCAGGATCTAAAGATCAGGCTCTTCGTGACGACAGTAGAGTCAGTTCTACTCTACGGGTGCGAGTGTTGGTCTCTGACATCGACTCTTGAAGTCACTCGATGGTGCCTACACTCGTATGCTGCGAACAGCACTTAACATCAGCTGGCAGAGCTTCGTTCCAAATGAAGATCTATACCAGGGGTGTCCAAACTGATCCATAAAGGGCCATGTGGCTGCAGGTTTTCATTCCAGCCATGCAGCAGCACACCTGACTTGGCTCATTCAATCAACTGAACTGTCTTCACACAGTCAAATACTTGCAGCCACACCCACCCTTGATTAAAGGGTGGGTGTGTCAGTTGATTGAATGAGCCAAATCAGGCGTGCTGCTGCATGGCTGGAATGAAAACCTGCAGCCACACGGCCCTTTATGGATCAGTTTGGACACCCCTGATCTATATGGAACGCTCCCCAGAATCTCAGACAAAGTGGCCTGGAGGAGGTTGGGACTCGCCGGCTACTGTTTCCGCCATAAAGAACTACCCGCTGGGGAGCTACTACTCTGGGAGCCTACCCATGGACACAGGAACCCGGGCCGCCCACCAACAACATTCATCAACCGTCTAAAGAAGGACGTTTGTGCAGCGACCACGTCCGAGCTGGGGTCGTGCATGGCTGACCGTGAGGACTGGTCTTCCAGGCGTGTGACTCGGCTGAGGCCGCCCTGAGTGAGTGAATGTGGTCATTTATTTATTGAGGAAAATTATCCAATATTACATATCTGTGAGTGGCAAAAGTATGTGAACCTCTAGGATTAGCAGTTAATTTGAAGGTGAAATTAGAGTCAAGTGTTTTCAATCAATGGGATGACAATCAGGTGTGAGTGGGCACCCTGTTTTATTTAAAGAACAGGGATCTATCAAAGTCTGATCTTCACAACACATGTTTGTGGAAGTGTATCATGGCACGAACAAAGGAGATTTCTGAGGACCTCAGAAAAAGCGTTGTTGATGCTCATCAGGCTGGAAAAGGTTACAAAACCATCTCTAAAGAGTTTGGACTCCACCAATCCACAGTCAGACAGATTGCGTACAAATGGAGGAAATTCAAGACCATTGTTACCCTCCCCAGGAGTGGTCGACCAACAAAGATCACTCCAAGAGCAAGGTGTGTAATAGTTGGCGAGGTCACAAACGATCCCAGGGTAACTTCTAAGCAACTGCAGGCCTCGCTCACATTGGGTAATGTTCATGAGTCCACCATCAGGAGAACATTGAACAACAATGGTGTGCATGGCAGGGTTGCAAGGAGAAAGCCACTGAGCTCCAAAAAGAACATTGCTGTTCATCTGCAGTTTGCTAAGGCCACCCGTTTTTTAGTTCAGAGATTTTTTTCAACATATTTCTGATAATGTCGGTCGAAATAAAAATATTTTTCTATACATCATCAATTTATACCTGTACAAGTACCATACATATGCTCATGAGGCTATCACTAGCCATCAGCCACTTAAAGAAAATCTTGAAAAATATAATACAAATTAGCTGAAAATATATTTCTTCTTTTGATTTACTGTAATGTGGTTAATCAATTTGAAATCCTAGTGCTAGCCTGGCATTCCCAATGACAATTCTTAAGAATGCGCAAATCCTAAGTAGGCACACAACACATTTGTGTGTGTGTATATGTATGTGTGCGCGCGCGTGTTCTAATATAAAACTGGACTAGTATTCCAGTACTTACTTCTCTGAAGGTGTGGGGTCATATGACCGTTGAGCTCTCATTAGCACATCAACGACTGATACCTTTGTGATACTCGGTTCGATAGGACTCTCTCTGGCATCTTCCTCTTCTAATTCTACAGTCAGATACCTGCAGCCAAAATCTCGAACTAACGTTACTGCAGGCATGTTCAGCATGGCCCTGGTTAAATCGCTACCTTCTCTCAGTGAACCAAAGATTCTTTTGATCTTTTCATTGTTTATCTTCAACGCTTGAGAGACGAAATCGCCCACGTTTTGATCGGTGAGACAATGAAAAGATTTTTGTTTACCACGTTATGCTTACATAGAGTTGAGTCAATGGCTCGGAAGCCATGCTGTCAGCATCAGCCATGATCAGCATGAGGTTTATACTGTCATAAAGCGGTCGTAAATCACCCTGTAAAATTTACAACATTCGAATCTAACATTCAAGTGAATACGCAATGTCGTAAATAGTTTCGTTTTCTGACTTGGCTGAAGTGGATATATACAACACATGTTGTCGTTTGTATTTACGATTTTTCCTTTTTACTTGTGACAAATAGGATCTAGTACCGGGGATACAATGCTGTTACAAGAAAAATATGTGACCCCAAAATTTTGTCATTTCTTTTTGTACGTTTCGGCGGTTCAAATAAAAATAAAGATACACACAGACTTTTTATTTTTTCAGCGGTGGTATTTAACTGCCATCAGCAGATCCGTGATCCGAAAAATCTAAAACGAGTCACCTAAAGATGACGTGGACAAGCCAGAAGGTTATTTGAAAAATGTTTTGTGGACGGATGAGACCAAAATAGAACTTTTTGGTTTAAATGAGAAGTGTTATATTTGGAGAAAGGAAAACACTGCATTCCAGCATAAGAACCTGATCCCATCTGTGAAACATGGTGGTGGTAGTATCATGGTTTGGGCCTGTTTTGCTGCATCTGTGCCAGGACGGCTTGCCATCATTGATGGAACAATGAATTCTGAATTATACCAGCAAATTCTAAAGGAAAATGTCAGGACATCTGTCCATGAACTGAATCTCAAGAGAAGGTGGGTCATGCAGCAAGACAACGACCCTAAGCACACAAGTCATTCTGCCAAAGAATGGTTAAAGAAGAATAAAGTTAATGTTTTGGAATGGCCAAGTCAAAGTCCTGACCTTAATCCAATCAAAATGTTGTGGAAGGACCTGAAGCGAGCAATTCATGTGAGGAAACCCACCAACATCCCAGAGTTGAAGCTGTTCTGTACGGATGAATGGGCTAAAATTCCTCCAAGCCGGTGTGCAGGACTGATCAACAGTTACCGGAAACATTTGGTTGCAGTTATTGCTGCACAAGGGGGTCACACCAGATACTGAAAGCAAAGGTTCACATACTTTTGCCACTCACAGATATGTCATATTGGATCATTTTCTTCAATAAATAAATGACCAAGTATAATATTTTTGTCTTATTTGTTTAACTGGGTTCTCTTTATCTACTTTTAGGACTTGTGTGAAAATCTGATGATGTTTTGGGTCATATTTATGCAGAAATATAGAACATTCTAAAGGGTTCATAAACTTTCAAGCACCACTGTAATGTGATTATGTTGCTCCTTTGCCTGTTGATGAAATAAGAGATCATTCTATTTTGCCTATACTATGGGACTGCTTCTGACCACAGGGTACAAAACCTGTGATATCCAATTGTACTGTTATCATACTATGACATTTTCATATTGATCCATGCCAAGTGGGAATCATAAAGAGTAGGAGGAACATTCTCACCTTTACTCCTTGTTCTCCAGGAGGTCCTGGTGGACCAGGTGGGCCCTGTAGGAAAAGTATGTAAAACTAATTAAGTCCGAAAACATCTGATTTTATGTAACAATGCTTGAAATGAACATGCTATTGGTTCTATAATCGCCTGAGAGATCCCCACCTGCAAAATTTGTAATCTTCCAGGCAGGTCAGTGTTCTCAGAGACTCCTGGAGCACCCTTCTCCCCAGCAAAGCAAGCAGGATAAGGAAGATGAAGTAAATGTCCAGCATGTTAATGCTAATCAAATTATATAACTGATCTGTTGTGAGGCGAATTCATTAGGTTCATGGATTGGATACACATCCCTCTTACCTGGAGTCCTGGAGAACCAGCATCTCCTTTCTCTCCCTGTAAAGGCAGGTGTGCACCGAAGTTTGTTCTTTAATCTGATGTGCACCATGCAGTGAATGTTATCTGACTCACTTTATATGTTCTACACATGTACACCTCAGTGAGCGGTACCTTTATGCCTGGTGGTCCATCCATGCCTCTTTTCCCTTCAACACCTGGCTCACCTTGTTCTCCCTGCAGAATAACAATGAGATAAAGACAGAAAGTCAAAGCTGGAGAAACCAATGCAGACACAAACCTCAAACCTACATTTAGTACTGGCTATGGTGAATATTACAGTCAATAATTATTCTATTAATTGCTCCTAGAGAAGGTTTGACGACATACCTTTAGCCCTGGAGAACCCTGAAGTCCAGTCATTCCAGGCTCTCCAACATCACCCTGTGCCAGAGACAGTGGATTTAACAACGATGCCATGCTTAACCATGGCATTTAAACAGACCCAAGGGAATAATTAAAATAATATTTAATGAAGGACTTACTTTTACACCAGGTGGTCCTCTTGGTCCCTTTTAAAGAGAGAAGCACAAAGACAGCAAAAAAACAAATAATTTGATCAATTTGGGGAAAAAAGTGTTTTGTTTTGGCTATACATTTCATGCCCATTTGACGCAACACCAAATGAAACCTAAAAACCAACCTCGTTCCCATCCTTGCCAGGAAGACCCTGTTAGAAAGGAGATCTGATATTAGTCGATCAACTCATTAAAATGTGTGAAGGTGTAGTTATAAAATGATTATCCACTAGATGTCTCTCTCTCACATGTCCATAGAAGAGTAAGCATAATTACTGCACCCTGAGCCTTAAACTGAAGCAGCACGGACACTTCGTGTCTTACGCAACTTGTGACCACAGCTTGAGACCACAGCTCAAAGGAAAAAAGACCTTTTAAGGTCTGTTTTGATCTGTGTGTAGAGAAAGCCCCTTCTTCTGTCTGTAAACAGTTTCGAGTTATTCAAGCTATAATAGGGAACTTGTACATAAAAGAGAAATGTGTAAACAACAAAATTAAGCCTGAAATGCATTGCTTTCTTGAAAAGAAAAGAAGAAAATAATCAAATCCTGCAGTTGATCGAACTAATGTTCCACAGATGAAAGCCCGCTGTAGTAAATACGCAATGCATGTGACAGATCTTTTCTCAAGCATAATTAATTATCGCAGTCTGGTAGTTACGAATGAAGGTTATAAAAACATGTTTTCGGGAAATTGAGCATTGTGAAGCATAGGCTGTTTTTGCAAAAGTACTGGGACTGGTTATGATGAAATAATAAATCTAATACTGTGAGCAAGGAAGTATTTAGGTAGAGCACTTAAGCACATAGCTGTTGTTTCAGAAACATGTACAGTATATAGGTGAAGTAAAACTCGAGATTTGATGTGGATGTAGTCATCTAGGGACTCAATAAACTTCGCTTTTGCTTATAATATATGTAATACAAGTAAGAAATTGCTTGAATTCAGCAGACACACCACCATCTACTGTTAAGGCCAATGTCCTTTGGAGACCCATGTCTTGCACTGTGCATTGGGTGAAAAGGACAAAATCTTGGCATCAGATCTTAAGCTGTTAATGAGGTAGTTTTACTCAACCAAGAATGAACACATTCACAATTTCCATGACAGCATCAGGAAAGAAATAGTCCGAAAGAGTTAGAAACAGAGAGTGACGGGGTCTTGGAAAATTTTATAATGGGGTAGACAAGTAGCACCACGATCTCTGGTTGCCTGATGCCTCGTTTCAAAGGCCAGACTTGTTGCATTCACTGGAGAGTGTGGTAGATTTAGTTAAAACAAAAACAAAAAATGTTGCCAAGAACCAACTACATTTATAGAAGGTGGTAATTAGACTGACATGGCAGAACACCAACCACACACCTTTTTCTATAGCCACTTGGCAAACTCACAAGACGACCTCTTTATTCACTTCTACCTGCTCCAAACAAAACTCTAAAAATGACTGAAATAAGACAGAATTCTGTGAATGTTTTTGATTCTGTGAAATATTTGTGACAGTGTTCAAAAAAATTTTTCCCACTGTAAACCAGTGCACAGAAATATGAATACGTAGAGGTCAGCAGAGCCAATCAAAGATTCTGAAACTTGTGGCCAGAAAAGTTTACAAAAACTATTAGATGATCTGTGTCCTACGTATGTACAGAGTATCTGAGGCTGAGACTATTTGATGTCTATATTAACGGATTAATTAATTTCTGTCATCTCTGATAAATGTCTAAGTAGTATTATGTATCTATGGGACACAAAAGGAAAGTGGTACTGGGAGTCAAAATGCTTCCAATTCTACAGTCAGTGTATTGTCCACATCTACAAAAGGAAAGGCAACCGTCAGCTTTGTGACAACAATCGAAGAATCTCCCTCCTGGCCATCGCCGGAAAGATACTGGCCCGCGTCTTGCTCGACCGTCTGCTGGGACACTTAGAACAAGCCAATGTGGCTTCTGTGCAGGCCGTGGAACTGTAGATATGATCTTTGCTGCTCGCCAACTACAGGAAAAATGCCAGGAGCAACACCAAGACCTTTATACAACTTTTGTCGATCTAACAAAGGCTTTTGACACAGTCAGCAGGGAAGGCCCGTGGCAAATCATGGAGAAATTTGGCTGCCCCAGCAAGTTCATCACCATCGTGCGACAGTTTCACGATGGCATGTGTTCTTGACGACGGAGAGATGTCTGATGCCTTCCCAGTAACAACTGGTGTCAAACAAGGCTGCGTACTGGCTCCCACGCTTTTCAACATGATGTTCACAGCAATAAATTTGCCTTTGACAGCGGTAGTCTGCGAATCCACATCAAGTACCGCACTGACGGAAAGTTCTTCAATCCCTGCCGTCTTCAAGCTGTAACTAAAGTCAAGGAAACTGTTCTCAGGGACTTCCTCTTTGCAGAGGACTACCCTCTCAATGCTGGAAACGAGAATGAGATGCAGCAGCTGATGGACCAGTTCTCAACAGCATGTAACAACTTTGGTCTGACAATCAGTACAAAGAAGACAGAGGTCATGCATCAGCCTGCCCCCGGAAGACTGTACCAGCAACCTCAAGTCACTGTCAACGGACAAATCCTGCAGACTGTCGACAAGTTTGTCTACCTTGGCAGTACACTCTCAAGAGCAGTTAACATCAACGAAGAGGTCAACAGCAGAATCTCCAAAGCCAGCACTATGGAAGAACGTATGGGAGTGCAGGGGTATTAGCCTTACCACCAAACTGAAGGTTTATCTAGCAGTTGTTCTCACAACCCTACTATATGCCTGCGAGTCCTGGACTATCTATCGGAGACATGTGAGACAACTCAATCACTTCTACATGAGATGCCTCCGTAGCATCATGCACATCCGATGGCAAGAAAAGATCCCGGATACTGAAGTGCTCCAGCGGGCCAACATCCCAAGCATCTTCACCCTCTTGCAAAAGGCGCAGGTGAGATGGGCTGGGCACGTCAGCCGCATGCCTGACCACCGCATCCCAAAGCAACTGCTCTATGGTGAGCTCAGCAGGGGCAAGCGCTCAGTTGGAGGACAAAAGAAGAGGTTCAAAGACTGTTTCAAATCATCATTAAAGGACCTTACCATTGATGTCAACACCTGAGAACTACTTGCCCAAAGTCGATCAAAGTGGCGCAGCCTAATCCACACCGGTGCCCACAGTGCTGAAAACTTAAGAACCACTGCTGCAGAGAACAAGCGTACAGCCCGGAAGATGAGAGATAACACTTCCCTGAGCACCACAGCCACCCACCTGTGTACAACCTGTGGGAGAGCTTTCCAGGCCCACATTGGACTTGTTAGTCATCTGCGGACCCACCAGCCCCGTCAGTGAATCCAGGAGTCTATGGTAATCCTCAACGACGAGGGATGAACAATAACAACAACAGTCAGTGTGTCAGATACTAGACTGACTCTGAGGAAAGCAATTGAACCACATTTCCCTCTGCACTCTGCCCCAGTGTGTCTTTAATTTAAAAAAAAATTTGAGCCCAAGCATGAACATTGGCTGTTTAATACTGTCGCCAGAGCAACACCTGGTGAACAAAGAAGTATTCCTCCAGATGTGTCTGAGACATGAAGCATTAGCTCATCACAGGAGACAAAATGAATGTGTGTATGAATGCGGGTGTGCCATGTTTTCTCTCTTACCGGCTCTCCTGGGTGGCCCTGGGGTCCGTCTCTGCCCATATTTCCTGGGGGCCCTCTGGGGCCAGATGGTCCAGGAGGCCCTGGGGGACCCGGAGGCCCAGTCTGACCCTGATCGCCCTATAGACACATAGAAAGAGAAACAGAGAATAGATGAAAAGAATAACACTCAGCAAAATTGCTCCATAATATCCTTTTGTTTCACATTCATGCCTGGATGTTACTTGGCTGTTTTACCACCCACAAGCAATTCATGTTTCATATTCATTTCACAATTTAATACAATACATAATAAAGCAGAGATATTTGGCAGTCATGGCCAGGCCCCAAAAATTGGCTGGTTTAAAAGGCACGTGGCAAGATGAGATGGCCCAGTTTTCCAAAGCCTCACTGAGAAACAGAGGCTGCTGGCGAACTGCACTCTCATCTAAAGAGAGAGAATTCAAGGCTGTGGTTACATATAAAATAGTCCCATTTCAGCATATTATGTTGTCAAAATGAGAAAACACTATTTTGGTTCATTTTATTAGCTGTGGTTTGAGTTCCATGTTTTTCTCTTGTAATGTCCGTAAACAAAACATTTAACCACGCCAAGGCGTATATACGGTACCTCTCTCACTGTTTTGCTCTCTCTAATTCAAAACAGACATGCCTGTTAACATCCAGACTTCTATAGGAGTTAATTGTGGGGTCAAGGCCAAGGACACACATGCCATGTCAGTAAAAGTATAAGAGGAAGTAGACGAGAAGAAAGCAAAGAAGAGAAATGACGATGATGAGAGTTGGAGCGAAGGAGCTGAAATGTACGTGATGTTTTTGCTCTACCTTCAGAACACTTGGTGGTCAACTCTGACCTGTGAGGAAGCTATGAGCTTAGTGTGGAAAGACCATCTGTCACCAAGGGTGCAGAGAAAGACAAGAAATAGAGCGATAGCATGAGAAAAAAAAGAGCAGTATAGAATCAGTGAACCATTTGAGAAGAATATCTCAGTGCAAAGCAAATTAGGTGCAAGATACCAGCAAAAAAGCAGCAAGATTTCTGGGGTTCAGCTTTCCATTCACATGCAGAATAACAGAAAAAGCAATGGAGTCAGATATTTAGAAACAATGCTAGGAACAATGCTAAGATGACCAAAGTGAAGAGGAACAGGGGTCAGTGGAGGAACAAACCTTGACTGTAAGAATCTGATTACTGAGCAGGCCAGCAGAGACAGCATGTGCTGGAGGACCCTGGGAGAACAGAAGAAAATATCGGAGTAAAGTGACAGAGGGACATGAGGAGAAATAGGAGACACAGAAAGAGATAGATTAAAGATAATAGATAGCATGAGGGAAGTCAACAGGGACATTGTTAGAACACTCATGAGAACGAGATGACTCGATGTTTGCATCGACCGGCAGTGATCTTTAAGCTGAGGTAATTCATACTGACTTAGTTCCCAACCAACAAATTACAAGTAGACTCTTATAGACATCCTGATTATACTGTTGTTTCAGATACCATGCACTTCTGGATATGATTACCTTTCATTGGAGCACAAGGTTTCTATTTAGTGTTGTGGTTAGCACGAATGGCAAGGGGTCCAAAAAAAAGGCAGCATTTTCCCAGGAGAAGTTTACTCTCTTTCCCAAAATAACAGTGGCTTTTGGTGCTGCAGCACTTTATACTACAATACCTATAATGAAATAATGACGACCGCTGGGAGTCTAAAAAGGGAATGTTGGGAGAGAACATTGTCTTTTGTCTGCAGAGGCTTACAAGTTTGTTTGTCTTCAGTCATTTATATGTAAACTATACCATGCGCGAGATGTTGAGGAACTTCTCGTGACTGCTGGGGAAAAAGGCAGAGGTCATGGGTCATCCTCACCCAACCTGCACTACAAACTGAGTCCTACCATCTGGATGGAAACAGCTTGGATCTGCTTCCAGGTCAAAACGTAACCACCCCCAGGAGCATTAGTGGATTCCATAGGTCACAGATCTTAAATCTTAACATATGACAGAACACAGTACTAACACACTATTGCACTTTATTGCACCCGGCCACTTTAATAGGAGCTTGATTCTAAGATTCCTCTTCTTGGCTGGCAGGAGTGGAGCCCGATGTGGTCTTCTTGCATGCTGTTGCATGCTGAGATGCTTTTCTGCTCATCACGGTTGTAAAGAGTTGCTATGAGTTACTACAGTCTTCCTGGCAGCTCGAACCAATCTGTCCAATTTCCTCTGATCTTTCTTATCAACAACACATTTCCACCCACAGAACGGTCGCGCACTCAATGGTTTTATGTTTTGCGCACCATTCTGTGTAAACTCTCGAGACTGTTGTGTGTGAAAACCCCAGGAGATCAGCAGTTTCTGAAATACTCAAACCAACACCCATGCCACAGTGAAAGAAAGTCACACTTTGAGATCACAGTTTTTCCCATTTTGATGTTTGAACATTAACTGAAGCCCTTGATTTGTATCTGCATGATTTTATGCATTGTTCTGCTGTCAAGGGATTGGCTGGTTTAGATGATGACATAAAACAGCAGGTGTATGGGTATTCCTAATAAAGTGACCGGTGGATGTATATTCAATAATTCAATACACAGAGCTCTACAACACATAGGTTTGACACTGTCTTCTTATGCTATGCTGGTAGTAGTATTTTGGCTCAAACCGTAATAATGCAGACCACACAATGCATTTACAATTCCTCCAAGACTCCAGACAAGCCACCTGTTTTTAATAGAACAAGTTGGCATAGCAGGTGAAAAATAGCAAACTTTGCCCAGTTAGTCTAACATGATGGGTCTGGAAAAAAATTATATATATATATATATATATATATATATATATATATATATATATATATATATACACACACACACATATATACACACACACACACACACACACACAGGTAGTCGTCGACTTACGACCTATGCAACTTGCGACTGATCGACTTTACGACCATCTGGTTACGACTGGCGAGTGTTTCCCAGCTGAGCGTACGACAGTTTCCGCCCCAGCTCTCGGCATCGCCCAGCATCCAGCCTCTCGCCACGCACGCTGCTCAGTGTGAGCAGTATCCCGGTACAGTAAACTTCTCCCATGTCCGTTTGTGTTGGTAATTACGGTATCTTTCGAAATACTACCCCAAGATGTCTACCAAGAGGAAAATGTCTTTGTCTACTCCTCAGCCTGCCAAGAAGGCAAGAAAGGCCATTGATCTGGACACAAAAATGATGGTGATTAAACAGCACGAAGGAGGGAAGAAAGTTAATGCGATCGTACGTGATATGAAGTTATCTACTGTATCAACAATTTTGAAGGACAAAGAAAATTTGAGAGGCTGTGAAAGGTTCTGCACCCATGCGATCAACAGTGATTACAAAGCAACGTACCGGGCCCATCCATGAAATGGAGAAATTGTTGCACATTTAGATGGAAGATCAAATTGCAAAATGGACACAGTTAAGCCTTTTTACCATACAGACAAAGGCTAGAAGTCTATTTCAGACAATATCATTACACTATCATTACAATATCATTACACATCACAATATATTTATGTTCATTTAACATAGGCCGACTTTTATATATATATAAAGAATAGAGTAATCCTTAGACACAAGAGTGCTCAAACTAGGAGCAATAATACAACAAAATAGAGAAAATACTTCAATTTATACGCATGATTTTATTGCGCACAACAAGCCTGTTTCAAGAGCGACTTGCTCGCTCATCGGGTGCAGCAAGAATGTCAGTACACGGCTACTTTTATACTCAAAAGATGTTTGCTAAAATAAACCTACTAGCGTGCCGGCATGCGCTGGCTAGTTCATTGCGCTTGTTTAACGTGCCTAGATGTGGTTTGCATACAATATAATATTTTTCTGCAAGGCACAAATTACAGCGCTTAGTGCTATTATTATATGCCGGAGCGCGTGCTATAATGTCCCATGTCAGTATATAATTTTCTCCGGATTCCTTTAGAGTCCATATATGTTTACTCAGCTCTGTTGCGTGACGCTTGCCCTCGTGACGGAATAACGCAGTGTGGTTATTGTAGCATGATTTGAATGTGTCCCCCGTAAGCCCGATATAGGTTTCCTTACCGCGCTCACTTTCAACGGTGGCTTGGTAAATAATGTTCTTTGTAAGGCACGCGCCGTTGAGGGGGCAGGTCGTCTTATTGCGGCAGTTACACATCTTGGGCAGCTCCGATGTTTCCATCAGTATTTTCTTGTTGTGTGCGCTGATTTTGGCGGCCAAACTTGGCATACAGGAATAACTCAACTTAAGGGTGTTCTTGTTGAAAATCCTAGCCAGAGGATGCCCACGTCTAAAGCAATCCTTAATTGTTGCGAGGAATTTTCTCCCCATGTTTGTTTTAACCTGTTTGTTGTAGGGGGGGTTAAACCACATTATCTTCCAGCCACGATTTCTTCTGGTGCGGAGTCTTTGGGCGTTGGTCGCATCAAAACATAGGCGGTACCCATAGCCACTGCTGTCAAGAGCATGTTGATATTGTAGCACCGCTCTATCAAAGCATTCGGCGGACGAGGATATTTCATTAAGGCGTTTATTTACCCCTACTGGAATGTTCTTAGTGATGGTGGGGGGGTGATTGCTTTCCTTATGTTCATACAATGGAATGTTATTAGGTTTAGCATAGGGCTCATATGATTGCTTATTAAGATCTAAAGTCACATCCAGGAAATTAACCACTTTTTTGTTTGCATCTATTGTTATTTTCAGGCCGTTGTTGGTAAATACGTTACATATTTCCTTCTTTATTCGTTCGATGCGCTGTGGCGTATCATGAAAAGCGCCGAGGCCATCATCTCTGTACAAGCCCACACGCCCTCTGGCGTTGGGGGGAAGTTGGTGCAAAAGGAACGTTCCCACAAGCTCACACGTTTCTGCCCCATTGTACGACCCCATTGTAACGTCGAAGCAGTCCTGGGAGTCTCTTTATCCAAGCGTTGTTGTTGCTGAACAGCAAAGATTGTTTGGCATGCAAGATTATTTCTTCATCTTCGGCGCTTATGCTGGTGTACGCAGCCGCAAAGTCAAATGCCTTAATTAGGAGCTCTCGTGAGATGGACGGATAAAAATTCACGATGTCGAAGGCAATAAAATAACAATTGTTCAGAGTTGCCCAAGATGTGTAACTGCCGCAATAAGACGACCTGCCCCCTCAACGGCGCGTGCCTTACAAAGAACATTATTTACCAAGCCACCATTGAAAGTGAGCGCGGTAAGGAAACCTATATCGGGCTTACGGGGGACACATTCAAGTCACGCTACAATAACCCATACATGTCAACCTATACGGAATGTCTGTATTTTATACGGATTTGATTCAATAAGCGTAGTATACGGGCGTAGAAATAAAGTTATACGGATTCTTTAAAAAAAAAACTTCAATATTTATTTAGAGCTATAATCAATTCCCACGATGATAAAAGAGCGCATAACATTTACTGTACACCACAGACAGCCAGTAAAGAGTCTTATGAAATCGCGCGTTATCTTGTGGCAGCGAGACTTCGTTCCACTTTTGATCATGCGCACACCGCATTGCGAGAATCCCGCCAACCGGGAAGTCATAGACATAAACATAGACGCCGCCTTCTGCGTAGAATCATACGTCATCCACGCCGCCATATTGGATGGGGCAAAGTGGAGATTCTTCAGCCGTCTCTGCGCATAATAGCCGCTCGGTGAAACCTGTCTCCAAACAACGAAGTATTTCCTTCGTAACTACGCTGATAACACTTTGTGTTTTTGTCGAACATTGGAGCTTTGTATTCAATCTGAAGGTTTATTGTTATTAATATTGAATAAAAAGTAACTGGGATACATCATTGTTAATTATCATTCAAATTTTAGGTAAATTATTTTAATTTGCATCTTATACGGATTTTATAAGGGAAATACGGATTTTGGAGGTTGGTTATACAGGTTTGATTGACCAAAGGTTGACATGTATGATAACCACACTGCGTCATTCTGTCACGAGGGCAAGCGTCACGCAACAGAGCTGAGTAAACATATATGGACTCTAAAGGAATCCGGAGAAAATTATATACTGACATGGGACATTATAGCACGCGCTCCGGCATATAATAATAGCACTAAGCGCTGTAATTTGTGCCTTGCAGAAAAATATTATATTGTATGCAAACCACACCTAGGCACGTTAAACAAGCGCAATGAACTAGCCAGCGCATGCCGGCACGCTAGTAGGTTTATTTTAGCAAACATCTTTTGAGTATAAAAGTAGCCGTGTACTGACATTCTTGCTGCACCTGATGAGAGAGCAAGTCGCTCTCGAAACAGGCTTGTCGTGCGCAATAAAATCATGCGTATAAATTGAAGTATTTTCTCTATTTTGTTGTATATATATATATATATATATATATATATATATATATATAAAAATACACACGCACACAGTGTACATACATCTTTGGCCCATTATTATAACTGTAATACAAAATTGTGGGATCCAAGATGCAGACTGTGAAGAGAAGCAGTAACTAGACATCAGGAGCAAGGCAATGACACTCTTTTTTCCCCTTTAAATCTATGTCTGCCAAAGACAAAATCCTGAATAAGAGGAACTGGCACGTTTCTGCCATACCACCATTCACATCATAGTGAGGATCTAATATAGAAGAAACCATATTTGAGCTTTAAAGGAAACAACCGGCAACATAAACCCAGGAAGTAGCCTCAGCTACCTGGATGAGCCATTGATTTTATAGAATAAGTACATTTTCAATTTCCTGTTAAGAATATTTGCATAGATCTTCTATCATCAGGAGACTGCTACTTTGCTCCAGCCATCTGTGGCTGGGAGTATTGGGAGCAAATTGGCTTTGCTATTTTTTGTAGGAGGAATGGTACACTCTTTCTCCCCTGCCAATCAGTGTAACATTAAAGGATATGTGCAGAACCTTTATTTTTAAATACATTTCTGAGTGGATAGTATCTTCATCCTTGACTCTTCTATGCTGCATAAATGAGAATTAAAAAAATATATTTTTGAGAGTTAAAATCGACCGCAAAGTTGGCATTCGAGCTGCCCCGCTGAGCCAGCCAGCCCTGAGTGCGTGACATCGCAGCGGTAACCACTTTTAAGGCCGAGGCCTTTTACAACTATAGACCAAAGTCATATAAATAAACATTTATGGTGAAAGTAAGAAATCCCGTTACCGACTTGCTCAACTAAGACTGATTTGACTTCACTGATTGTGAGTTGACTCTCATTAAAACAGGACAGGTGTTATAACTTATGCAATGTACATGTACATGCATGCATTTTCACTGATAAAACATAAAAGGCTAATTAAATAATCAGATGAACTGAGACAAATCACATTCTGCAGCAAATTAAATAATCTTATACCGGTAATTTAAACACACAATACAAGTTACATGTATTAATCTAAATGCAGGTAAACGACGAGTTGTTTTTTTTATCCAAATGAGAGTTGGAGCGTAACCCGTCTGTTTTCTCGCTTTTTGAAGGCCGACCTTGTGGCCAATTGTTTTGAAACAATCTGACCTTCAGTGGTTCGTTCGGTTCTCCGTTCATTCGCTTCTTCCACGTAAGGGTGAGATGGCAGCAATATCCAGCGGAGAAAATCAGACGGCTGGTCCACTCATTCTCCATACGGAGTACTCCGCCATTACTGCTCAGCTCAGGCAATTACTAAAACCCGGGACGGAACGGGATGTCACCGGTTTTAGCAACAACTGCAGGGAGGTCACTGCCCGAGCAATATGTCCCGTCCTGTTCCGTCCCAGGTTTTACCAACAACCCTCGGCTCATGCTCCGGGAGAACTGGTGCAACTAAACTCACTTTCCTTTTAAA
Organism: Neoarius graeffei; assembly: GCF_027579695.1. Classification (NCBI taxonomy): domain Eukaryota; kingdom Metazoa; phylum Chordata; class Actinopteri; order Siluriformes; family Ariidae; genus Neoarius; species Neoarius graeffei. The sequence continues at coordinate 72,684,207 of NC_083580.1, forward strand.
AAAATAAAATAAATACTTTCTTTTTCTTGTAGTTTTAATTGTTGGTACTGCACCCTCTTTCAATACGGGCTTATAGCCAACGCTCCTCAACAGATCAGAGGTTTCATACGAGTCTTCAGTGAAATGTGCAGAGCAGAGGAGAGGCCACTTCATAGCCGCCCAATGTGCCCGTGAACTTCTCGCAAAACGCGTCCAAATCTTGGCAGTTTGAACATTCTTGGGCCATGAATGCAATGTAAATCCACCTTCTGTCATGTTGCTGCACTCGCCAGCAACACATCTACGTGGCATGACGATAAATTAGCTCAAAATGGAGGATCGGAGTTGCAGTCAGCTCTGTTTTTTAGTATAGCGGAAATGGCAAGGAGACCGATAGCCTTCTTGCTGTGACGTTACGGACGTCGAGGTCATTCACTCAGACCGCTACCTATATGAATCACTTTAATCGTAAAAATTACTATATTAGATTTTTTGTTAACGCTTAAAACTATTCCTGTGCCATTCTTGAGGTCTCAAGGCATTTATAAACGAAAGTGAGGCCATGGCTCTGCGTATATGCTTTAAGCAGTCGTGAGTGTCTAGGAGCTCACATATGCAGAAGAGGGTAGATAGCACTTTCCTCACAGTATGTTATGTTGCCCTGTGAGGCAGCATGAGCAGCAGTTTGAAAAGATGCGTCTACTCTCTTTACATGACTTGGAGGAAGCATGTGTTAGCCTTCTTTTTCTTTGATTTTGTAGTTGCTGTGTGACAGGGAGAACTGGATAGTGGGTAGGAATTGGCTCGTCTTTCTGTTTACCTACCACTTAATTTCAAATAAAAAGTGTTTTGGATGGAATGCACATGGACCCTGATGCTAAGTCGGTGTGAATATACGGTTCATAACAAGACTGCCATGCAAATGCTCTCCAGGAGCAATAAAACTGGCTTGCTGATTTACACAAAAACTGGTGTCTGTGAGCTCATTGGTGCCGTAGGGCATCAGTTTAGCGTTTGATGATTGTTACTCACCCTGGGCCCCACATCTCCCTGATCACCCTGTGGAGACAACCGTTAGATCTTACTTAGGTGTAACGACATCTGACATAATACTGTGCAGTGTTGTGTAATCTGTTTTGCACCCCCCCCCCCCCCCCCCAAAAAAAAGCTCTGCTTCGGAAAATGCTGTGATATCGCAAAGCTGGTTTACATTAGGATAAAACCTTCACTGATATCATATTCTGTGCACTCTGAAGCGTACTGTACATATACATACCTTATCTCCTTTTGGGCCTGGCATCCCCTGGCAGATGAAAAGACATGCAAAAAAAGAAAACAGATGAAAAATTTCTTTTCACAACAGTATTCAAGAAGTAATGATTAAATACCCACTGCTTTCATTTAAGCGTTTTAATCGTATACACTCTGAAATGAGAATTTATCTGTACTGTATAGATCAAGCCATGTGAAAGGTAAAAAGAGTGCTGTCATTCTTGTACTACACACAGTCTAGCCTCCGTGTATCTGGGGTATAATATCTGCTTGACCGGGGTGCAACCTGTGGTAGAGTGTGTACTAGCTGAACTTGAAACACAATGGGAAATGGGACTCAACTCTTCCATTTTGCCTACAGACATTTCATGTTCTGCTACTTCCTAATGCATTTTCTTGGTGTTCAGATGTGCCTTCTGGAAAACCTGTTACAAGCACACCCTGACGCATTTCTAATGCATAATAGTAATAATCGCCATATAAATACACCCCCTACCACCACCATTTTATTCCCAAATTTGGTCACCTGCCAAATCTACCCACCAGCCAGCTCTTAACAGCTACTAGTCAGGGTGGATGAAGGCTAACATGCGCTTCCTCTGAGACACATGAAGCCAGCCAACCACATCTTTTCGAAGTGCTGCTCATGAAGCGTCCCAAGACAGCACAACACACTTGAAGGAAAGTGCTATCTGCCCTCTTCTGCATACACGAGCTCACAGACACCTACAGTTGGTTGGTTAGTGTCACTGTGATTGACCAGAGAGAGAGAACGAGAGAGAATGCCATCCTTCCCACCCAGAAAGCATAGCCAATTTTGCTCCTCTGGCTCCTGGCTACGGATGGCTGTAGCATCATAGGGATTCAAGCTTGCAATCTCTCGACGATTCAGCTTCATGCCACCTGTTTGTTTGCTCACAGGAAGACATGCACAAACCTGGTTTAAATTTCACTAGCTATATGTTACTAAGAAAGGCTCCACCTGTATTCATTTGAATGCATATTCGTTGTAGACCATCTGCTAAATTAATCATACCCACAAGCAAAATTGACTGCAATTAGCTACCTCTTCTCAAAACTGTCCCTTACAAAGCCTAATAAAAAGGTGAGAACATACCTGACTGCCTTTCAAACCAGGAAGACCCTGAAAACAACAACAAAAATGATCAGCCCTTATATCACATGCACTACTGTAACTAGCATACAGTGGTGCTTGAAAGTTTGTGAACCCTTTAGAATTTTCTATATTTCTGCATAAATATGACCTAAAACAACATCAGATTTTCACACAAGTCCTAAAAGTAGATAAAGAGAACCCAGTTAAACAAATGAGACAAAAATATTATACTTGATCATTTATTTATTGAGGAAAATGATCCAATATTACATATCTGTGAGTGGCAAAAGTATGTGAACTTTTGCTTTCAGTATCTGGTGTGACCCCCTTGTGCGGCAATAACTGCAACTAAACATTTCTGGTAACTGTTGATCAGTCCTGCACACCGGCTTGGAGGAATTTTAGCCCATTCCTCCATACAGAACAGCTTCAATTCTGGGATGTTGGTGGGTTTCCTCACATGAACTGCTCACTTCAGGTCCTTCCACAACATTTCGATTGGATTAAGGTCAGGACTTTGACTTGGCCATTCCAAAACATTAACTTTATTCTTCTTTAACCATTCTTTGGTAGAACGACTTGTGTGCATAGGGTCATTGTTTTGCTGCATGACCAACTTTCTCTTGAGATTCAGTTCATGGACAGATGTCCTGACATTTTCCTTTAGAATTCGCTGGTATAATTCAGAATTCGTTGTTCCATCAATGATGGCAAGCTGTCTTGGCCCAGATGCAGCAAAACAGGCCCAAACCATGATACTACCACCACCATGTTTCACAGATGGGATAAGGTTCTTATGCTGGAATGCAGCGTTTTCCTTTCTCCAAACATAATGCTTCTCGTTTAAACCAAAAAGTTCTATTTTGGTCTCATCCATCCACAAAACATTTTTCCAATAGCCTTCTGGCTTGTCCACGTGATCTTTAGCAAACTGCAGACGAGCAGCAATGTTCTTTTTGGAGAGCAGTGCCTTTCTCCTTGCAACCCTGCCATGCATACCATTGTTGTTCAGTGTTCTCCTGATGGTGGACTCATGAACATTAACATTAGCCAATGTGAGAGAGGCCTTCAGTTGCTTAGAAGTTACCCTGGGGTCCTTTGTGACCTCGCTGACTATTACACGCCTTGCTCTTGGAGTGATCTTTGTTGGTTGACCACTCCTGGGGAGGGGAACAGTGGTCTTGCATTTCCTCCATTTGTACACAATCTGTCTGACTGTGGATTGGTGGAGTCCAAACTCTTTAAAGATGGTTTTGTAACCTTTTCCAGCCTGATGAGCATCAACAACGCCTTTTCTGAGGTCCTCAGAAATCTCCTTTGTTCGTGCCATGATGCACTTCCACAAACATGTGTTGTGAAGATCAGACTTTGATAGATCCCTGTTCTTTAAGTAAAACAGGGTGCCCACTCACACCTGATTTGTCATCCCATTGATTGAAAACACCTGACTCTAATTTCACCTTCAAATTAACTGCTAATCCTAGAGGTTCACATACTTTTGCCACTCACAGATACGTAATGTTGGATCATTTTCCTCAATAAATAAATGGCCAAGTATAATATTTTTGTCTCAGTTGTTTAACTGGGTTCTCTTTATCTACTTGTAGGACTTGTGTGAGAATGTGATGATGTTTTAGGTCATATTTATGCAGAAATATAGAAAATTCTAAAGAGTTCACAAACTTTCAAGCACCACTGTATGTATTGCCTGACTACTTTAACATGATATATAGCTCTGTTTTGGGTAGATATAAAGTAAGAGTTAGATAAGACAATCGACACAGGACGACCAAATACCTTGTGTATAATACTCTTTGCTGTTATATGGTGATCTATATGGTACTTACAGGCTTACCATCCACACCCAGAGGACCCTGAATGAGAAAGAGAAACAGGGAAAGCCATTAGAAGATCAGATGCATCATATTTAGACTTTATCTCAGAATGCATGGCATTATGGAAGTTATCATGTAAATTTTACATTCAGCATATTTCACATTTCTGCCAAAATGATGCTGCATTTCTTATCTCAATATACTGTAATAAATAGGTTAAAAAGATTTATCTAGAGGTCATGGTTATAAAGGACAGGAAGGTTTCTCAAAATGGTTTGGGAAACCATATGACACGAGTATAGGAGTGGTAGATAGAGATATGAGTGATACAAAAGTGCCAAAATGGGATTGAACTCATAGAATGCATGATACCATGAGTAACAAACACTATATGGCCAAAGGTTTGTGGACACCTGACCATCACACCTATGCCAAAGTTGGTAGCACACAATTGTATAGGATGTCTTTATTTGCTGTTGCATTACAATTTCCTTTCACTGGAAATAAGAGGCCCAAAGCTGTTCCAGCATGACATTGCCCTTGTGCTTAAAGTGGGGACCATGAAGATATGGTTTGAACTCAAGTGGCCTGCACAGACACCTGATCTCAACCCCACTGGAACGCCAAGTGTTCCCCAAGTCACCTCATACAACATCAGTGCCTGATCCCACTAGTGCTCTTGTGTCTGAATGGGCAAATCCTCACAGCCATGCTCCAAAATCTACTGAAAAACCTTTGCAGAAGATTGGACATTATTATAACAGCAAAGACGGAACTAAACCTGGAATGGGCTTTTCAAAAACTACATGGGGATGTGATGGTCAGGTGTCCAAAAACTTTTGGCTAGATAGTGTACGTTACAACACATAGAACACAACAGATACACTGAATCATCTTGATTGACCAATTCAATCAAGCTTCATTCATTAATTCAGATTCAGGCTCATACTGCAGGGCAGAGAGGTCGCTGTCCACTCCATATGCGGTGCTGAAAACACCCCCTCAGTGACTCGTAATGACCTTGACTGTCAATAAATTAACATATGTATGGGTGTCAAACTCAAAGAAAATCCAACGTAAAGTGTCTTAGTAAGGTGTTAAGGCCACTATGAGCCACCAACACCAAAAAAAAAAAAAAACCCACAACCTTTAATACACCTTGGCATATATTCTACATGTCTCTCAAACTGTACTGGAGTGATGAACACCACTGTGGTGTTCATATGGCGAGTGTGAAGACCATATCACATAATTTACATAATTTTAATATTCATGAAATCCATTCCGTGAGCCCATGTGCACTGTAGATGCAGGCAGGGTTATTCTGGAAGACATCATCATGTTAGAAAGGTGATCGTTCAGAATGACGAAGTATTGATTTACAGTGACAAGTAGACCCAAACCGTGCAAGCAAAATAAATAAATGCTCCCATATCATAACACAGCCACTGTTTTCACATTTAAATTGTCACTGCTGTAAGCTGATAACTCCACCCATTCAAGCTGTGGAAGGAATTATAAAAGCAATATGACTTGAATTACCACATACTCGGTGTGTCCCAAAAAAATTCCAAACCCAAGATAGACAGACAAGATGAAGACAGACAAGCTAGATAGGGGCAAGAGATACAGATAAGTAGGTTGAGGATAAGAAAGATCAGTAGATATCATGTTTTGAGAAAGCTCTGGCAGAGGGCTAGTAAAACCACATATGGCAGTACAAAAGTCTGGACCAGCTCAATTGTTGCGCTTGGACTGACTTCACACAGTTGCATGTTTGCATTATTACAGTGCAGGGACTGCTAAAATAAGTTGCATATGCAGTAGTTAGGCTGCTTACAACTAATTCCTGTGCACCAGTAAAGGCGTGTGCATATGGTATTAGAAGACCAGAGATTTTTGTGCAGTACTCATATACAGAGAACATTGTGTTCTGTAAATAATATCAATAATTCTTGCTCCAAATGTTCTTGCTCAGTTTGTGTGTATGCCCTGAGAAAATGTTATTGCTTGTGTGTTTGTGAATAATCCTCAGTTGGAATAAGAAAATGCAAAACATTTTGTCTAAGTTTGGATACTTGAGGATTTGCCACTTAAAATGAAGCAGAACTTCTAAAAACAAGGGTCAAGAGCCCTCTAGAGAAGTACTGCTTCTTTGGCAAACAGTAATAAACCGAGAGGAAATAATCCATCATCATCAAATCGAAATGTTCTCTTGTATTCATCCACCCTTGCCACAAAAATCCTGTCTAATCATCAAAGCCTGAATATTGAAAAAAGACGCTAGAAGAAATGGCCACGATTTCCAGCAGGTGGCGCTCTGTATTACTTAAAGATGGATAAGTCCATGCATTTTTAAGGTCCCAGTCTGGAAAGCAGTTATCTACTGATGAGAATTAGAAAGATACTTACCGGGTAGCCATCTCGCCCTGGAGTTCCCTGTTAGGATTAAAATACCATTAAATCTGGAATAAGCACACAATCCACGACTGTCTCTAACGACAAAACAGAGAAGCTACACACACTTGAACTAATCTGTATTTAAAGGTGGTGTGCTGTAGTAAAAAGATAAAACATAGAATGCATATTTTATCTCTCTTCCATCTGCTTCCAAGTATAATTAACATACCAAAAACTCCTTCCAACAAATCATTAACTTTATATATATTTTTAAGGCCCACTGATGTCAATATCGAGGAAAGTTAAAGCATGTGTGGGAAATTTGAGCATGATGAAGCACATGTTTTCATTGCTGCTCTAGTAGTAGTTATATATTTAAAAAAAAAAAAAAGACACCAACAATACAATCTATATTTCACTCAATTTTATGAGCACAGTATATACGACTCCCAGAGGTGGAATACATCTTTTCACTTCCAGTGTGTATGAATCAAGCATACCTGTAAAACTCATCAACATACTCTGACTTGAAGGACCACTGTTGTACCTTTTGAACGCTTACACTGCATATATCTTGAGGAACAAATGTATACTTCACATGTAAGTCTAGAGTCCTTTTTATGCAGACTCAAACACCCCCCCCCCCAAAAAAAAAACAACAACAAACAAACAAACGGGAGCGCCGTGGCTCAGTCGACTAAAGCCCCGTCTACACGATCATACATTTGTCCATGGACATCGTCATACAAATGTATGATGATGTTCATGGACAAACGTATAATCGTGTGGACAGTTTTCCCAACAAACTTGAACAACGTCATACTTGTATGACGTTGTTCAAATTTTTAGAATCGTGTTTCTACTTTCCAACAAATGTTCACAACATCTTACAACATTTTGGGTCATCCACCAATCAGATTGTTAATTCGGGTCATGTGACATACAAAATGTATGATCGTGTGGACAGAAATCCACAACATGATCATACAAACTTGAACATCATCATACATTTGTATGATAATGTTTTGGACAAATGTATGATCGTGTAGACGGGGCTTAAGGCGCCATACCATAAATCCGGGGACCCGGGTTCGATTCCGACCCGAGGTCATTTCCCAATCCCTCCCCGTCTCTCTCTCCAGCTCATTTCCTGTCTCTACAGTGTCCTATCCAATAAAGGTGAAAAAAAGCCCCAAAAAAATCTTTAAAAAAAACAAACAAAAACCCTGTGTGTAGCCACCTGTCCGTGGCCCTAAGAGCTATGCTGTGTGTGAAAAGTCTTTAAATTTGTTGCCAGCTCAAACTCTTGAAGCTGGACCACAAGGATGTGAAGGCTAATTAAAATATGCAGAACACACAACTGCAGTTGATTTTAAATCATTTTATGGATCCACACTCTCCACTGCATTCAACTGTATCTTACCTTGTTATGTCTGTTAGCTAGAATTGTGATGGGAATTGAATTTGGATCATATCATGGCTGACCATGAGCTAGATTCACATACATGTGTACTGCAATAAGTGTCCACAAATTCAGGGGTACTTACTGGAGTTCCTGAAACACAAACACAAACAGTTAAAAGTTACATATTGAGTACACTTTTTACAGAAACTATTCTCAACAACAGTTTAACTCAGCCTTTGTTCTTATAGGTTTTCATTGTCATGTATGTTGTTTATTTTTTTTTCCATTTTCATTACACAGTTCATTCTTTCAATCGTTCCTCTCCAGTAACTACTTTATCCTGATCAGCGTTCCCGTGGATCCGAAGCATATCTTCGGAGCACTGGGTGTGACGCAACCATACACTAATTCACACCTGAGGCAATTTAGCATCGCTAATCCACTTGCAAGCATTTTTTGAGAGAAAGGAGGAACCCAGAGAACCAGGATGATTCCTGCATGCATGTAAAAATCAAACAGTCTACAGCATATCAAATCCACCACAACCCCTGACTCGGATAAACTGGTGACTGAACATGAATGAATGGATGGATAGGATAGGATAAAACAAATGCAACATTCGCTCAATACAGAAAGGGTCAAGTTCTGAGGTACTGAGCAAATGTTCTAAATGTCATGTTCATGTGTGCCAAAAATAGTGTACAGCATCCTTCTGGCTGCTGTGGTGCAATTTGAGTTTACAATTAATTGGTGGTGTAGTGGTTAGCACGGTTGCCTCACAGCAAGAAGGTTGTGGGTTTGAACCCAGTGGCCGGCGAGGGCCTTTTTGTGTGGAGTTTGCATGTTCTCCCCGTGTCTGCGTGGGTTTCCTCCGGGTGCTCCGGTTTCCCCCACAGTCCAAAGACATGCAGTTAGGTTAACGTGAGGCGGCCTTGGGCTGAAGTGCCCTTGAGCAAGCTACCTGACCCCTGACTGCTCCCCGGGCGCTCTAGTGTGGCTGCCCACTGCTCTGGGTGTGTGTGTGCGCGTGTGTTCACTGCTTCAGATGGGTTAAATGCAGAGGATGAATTTCACTGTGCTTGAAGTGTGCATGTGACAAATAAAGGTTTCTTCTTCTTCAATCACAATTTTGTAACTGTACATCGCAATTCGTATTTGCATTCAGGTAAAACGTTTGCATTCATTCACTAAACTTCTGTAACCACTTTATCCTGTTCAGAGTCAAGGTGGATACGAAGTCCATCCATCCATCCATCCATCCATTATCTGTAGCCACTTATCCTGTTCTACAGGGTCGCAAGCAAGCTAGAGCCTATCCCAGCTGACTATGGGCGAGAGGCGGGGTACACCCTGGACAAGTCGCCAGATCATCGCAGGACTAACACATAGAGACACACAACCATTCACACCTACGGTCAATTTAGAGCCACCAATTAACCTAACCTGCATGTCTTTGGACTGTGGGGGAAACCGGAGCACCCGGAGGAAACCCACACCGACACGGGGAGAACATGCAAACTCCACACAGAAAGGCCCCCATCAGCCACTGGGCTCGAACCCAGAACCTTCTTGCTATGAGGTGACAGTGCTAACCACTACACCACCGTGTCACCCGGATACAAAGTCTGTTCCAGGAAAACTGGGCACAAGGTGGGAGAATTTACTCTGGATGTGATGCTATTTCGAGTTTTGGTCAATGTGAGGAAACCGAACAACCCGGAGGAAACCCATGGGAGGAAATCTACAGAGAGAACACGCAAAATTCTATGGACAGTAACCATGACTCAGGAATGAACCCGGGATCCTGGATCTGTGAGGCGGTAATGCTACCCTTTGCGCCACTGTACCACCCATTTATATTTATTTGTTGCATATTTTGCACATTGCATATGTTGCACTTTCATTAGGTGTCATTACAGGTACAAGAAAAATAACAGTTAAGGCAAGAAGAACCTCGTTGTCCTGTACAAGTAGACATCTTATTCCAGCACAGAGACAGCATGCAAATAAGGGCCACATGAAAGTTGTCTCAGAGGAACTACGCCCACACTGACACCAAGAACCAAATAAATGTGTAAGGCCAAGAAGCTGCTGCATAAATATTCACCAGCGAAACATTCGCTTCACTCTAGCTATATCCCATTAGATGTGATCTTGTATTTGTTGTCCACTGTGCTTCCAACTGACTGATGATTGAAGCAGGAATGAAACAATGCTAGTTACAATTATGTCTGTGGTTCTCTGACTTCTGGATGGCTGTTCGAGGTGGTGAGAAATACAATGGCTACTTCTTTTTTACAGGCCAAGATCTTAGATCAACCCTGCCAGTAATCTGATATTACATAAATATGCCCTGAAGGAGCTGAAAAAGTCAACAGATTTTAATGCTCAGAGGAAAATTCCTTTAAATCTCAGGCATCTGTTGAATTGAATAAAGTCACCAAGAAAATGTGAAACATCCGAGCAGTGTGGAAACAATGGTGGTGGGCAAAAGATCAGTCTTGCATAATAAATATTGGACATTCTCATACAAATCTACTTCGATCAGCTTGGATTTAACAGCAGTTAACTTTGAGTTGATGGAGAAGCTTAAGCTCTTTCGCCCGTTTTTTACCATATTGTAAGTGTCGTAAAGGATTTTGGTAATGTGGGCTGTTACTTCCCACTCCTGCTGCATAGTTTCCTTCGCCCCTGTCTATTACACTAAGTATAATGGATTAGGCAGACATTGGCAAAGCCCTGGTGACTCCAGAGAGATGATAGCTGGAGAATTTGACAGAAAATGGAGTTTGACTCGTATGCAGAGCTGCAAAGGTCTGGAGCTGATCTGGACAAGATCAGAGCACAGCGTAAACAAACAAGAACTCCTACAAATGGTTGCACTGATAAGGTCTCTTTTAAAGGGTGTGCTGTCACACAGCCATGTGGGAAACCCGATCCATCTCTGCCATGGTGAGAAAAGGGAGGGAATGAATGATTAGAAGATAGAGAAATGCAATAAGAATCCCACTGTGTCATTTCAGGTCACCCAGAGCTCTGGGCCACTGAAGGGGAGCTTTTTATGGAGAGCGAGCTGTGTGTTTTGGAGGCTGTCAGTCCTCCCATCGTCACCATGGGCCAAAGTCATCAAACTGAGAACAAAGACACAGTTCTTCTCCCCTCGTCCACCAAAGCATGTGTTTGTGACTGTGGTCTCTGATGATGTATGTCCAGTGTTGTTTTTTCTAATGCTTGCAGGTGTTCAATCTATATTATCTCAGCTACCATATCTCATTATCTGATATCAAACACATTACACATTAATAAAATAACACACACACACACGGTGATGGTGGATTTTGTTTTGCTTGTGTAAATGTGTAGTATATAAAATTTAATATAATTTATAATAATAAAGTTGGGGCGGCACGGTGGTGTAGTGGTTAGCGCCGTCGCCTCACAGCAAGAAGGTCCGGGTTCGAGCCCCGTGGCCGGCGAGGGCCTTTCTGTGCGGAGTTTGCATGTTCTCCCCGTGTCCGCATGGGTTTCCTCCGGGTGCTCCGGTTTCCCCCACAGTCCAAAGACATGCAGGTTAGGTTAACTGGTGACCCTAAATTGACCGTAGGTGTGAATGTGTGTGTGAATGGTTGTCTGTGTCTATGTGTCAGCCCTGTGATGACCTGGCGACTTGTCCAGGGTGTACCCCGCCTTTCGCCCGTAGTCAGCTGGGATAGGCTCCAGCTTGCCTGCGACCCTGTAGAACAGGATAAAGCGGCTAGAGATAATGAGATGAGATGAGATAATAAAGTTCATTTACCCATCCATCAATCCATCTATCCATTCATCCAGTCACTCATCCCTTCATCCACCAATCAATCTATTATCCAATGAACCATCCATCACCTATCCACACTTTCATCCCTTCATCAATCCTCATCTCATCTCATTATCTCTAGCCGCTTTATCCTGTTCTACAGGGTCGCAGGCAAGCTGGAGCCTATCCCAGCTGACTACGGGTGAAAGGCGGGGTACACCCTGGACAAGTCGCCAGGTCATCACAGGGCTGACACATAGACACAGACAACCATTCACACTCACGGTCAATTTAGAGTCACCAGTTAACCTAACCTGCATGTCTTTGGACTGTGGGGGAAACCGGAGCACCCGGAGGAAACCCATACGGACACGGGGAGAACATGCAAACTCCGCACAGAAAGGCCCTCGTTGGCCACGGGGCTCGAACCCAGACCTTCTTGCTGTGAGGCAACAGCGCTAACCCCTACACCACCGTGCTGCCTTCATCAATCCTTTAATCCACAATGTATGCATTCATCCATCCCTTCATGCATCTTACCAAATAACCATTTGTCCATCCATCTATGCATCTAGCCAACCACCCATTTATTCATTCAATCATCCATCCATCCATCCATCCATCCATCCATCCATCCATCCATCCACTTATCTTCTTTGGCCCACAGAATTAAGAGGTATTGCAGTTCATAGCACCATAGCATACATACAACAGTTGCGTGAAAGTGAGCGCTGCAGCAACGCTAATAAAAGCAGCAGCTGAGTCAGAGTGAGATTTAGTAGAACCACCTTTCATCCATAAATTAATCAACAGTCAGGTGAAAAAATGTGAAGCCCATCCAGGAAAGAGCTACTGTCTGACAGTGAGTTATAAATTTGTACTTTGATCTGATGCACAATGATAAAAGGAAGTCATAAATACAGAGTTTCACACATGTGCATGGGTGAATTTTGAAATTTGTCTCAGTAATTTTTTTTTTCTTCTTAAAACGTGAAATCCCTGTCTGGTTTTGTTAAAACAAATTTATAACCTACCACCTTCTTCACATTTTTATTACTTAATATGTTCTTTTCATTTCTTCTTCACTGCCTCACTCCTGCTTCGGCTCCATGTTACACTTTTTCCTTCATCACTGTTATCTATGTTAGTTTATCACCATTAGTCTTATTGCATTTCTAGTGTTTAGTTCCAAAATCGTACATATGTATAGCTGTAAGGCTAATCTGTGGATCTTTGAATCATTGTTCCCTGTTCCTTGTTTTTTTTTTTTCAGTTCAGTCGTGGAGTTTCTGATTTGCTCACATTTGTGCTTCGACCCCTGTACGTGGATGCTGTCAGTAATAAAATAATAAAAATACACACTTCCTTTTCCTTTCTGCTACAAATACATTCAGTTATGGTTATAACACTTGCTGTGATATATATTTTTTTCTCATCATTTTCCAAGAACCAGCTTTTTATTGAAAAATGGAAGATCAACTGTAAAACTAAGATTATGAAAAAACAAAACAAAACTATAACTAATATTTTTGTTGTGCATTCAAAGATCATGCATTCATCCATCCATCTATCTATCCAGCCATCTATCCATCCATTATTCCAACTCATTCATCCATCCATCCACTCATCTATTTACCCATCAATCCATTCATCATCCATCCATCCATCCCTCCCTCCCTCCATCAATTCATTAATCCACAATCCATCTATCTATTGATCCAGCCATCCATCCACTAATCCTTTCATCCAGCCATCATGAACGTTGAGTAGCTTCTGGATAGCACATTACTATGATAGATACGGTACTGAAGCATCCTAAACTTCAAGGAATGGATGTTTCCACACCTCACCTCATAATATTAGCTTCATCGTTGCGCATTATTTTGAATGTAGGTCCTGGGCAGCAAACTTTCAGGTTTCAAAGTGTAAAGGAGATGAAGTGAACTCATATGATAGAAATGTTATCATGACTACAGTGTAAACAAACCTTTCCTCAAATATGCCCAGATTTCCCATTTGTTCGATACTGAAGGTCTATAAACTAACATGACAAGAAGCATACAGTTAGGTCCATAAATATTTGGACAGAGGCAACATTTTTCTAATTCTGGTTCTGTATGTTACCACAATGAATTATGAACAAAACAATTCAGATGCAGTTGAAGTTCAGACTTTCAGCTTTAATTCAGTGGGTTGAACAAAATGATTGCATAAAAATGTGAGGAACTAAAGCATTTTTTAAACACAATCCCTTCATTTCAGGGGCTCAAAAGTAATTGGACAAATTAAATAACTGTAAATAAAATGTTCATTTCTAATACTTGGTTGAAAACCCTTTGTTGGCAGTGACTGCCTGAAGTCTTGAACTCATGGACATCACCAGACGCTGTGTTTCCTCCTTTTTAATGCTCTGCCAGGCCTTTACTGCAGCGGTTTTCAGTTGCTGTCTGTTTGTGGGCCTTTCTGTCTGAAGTTTAGTCTTTAACAAGTGAAATGCATGCTCAATTGGGTTGAGATCAGGTGACTGACTTGGCCATTCAAGAATATTCCACTTCTTTGCTTTAATAAACTCCTGGGTTGCTTTGGCTTTATGTTTTGGGTCATTGTCCATCTGTATTATGAAACGCCGACCAATCAGTTTGGCTGGATTTGAGCACACAGTATGTCTCTGAATACCTCAGAATTCATCCGGCTGCTTCTGTCCTGTGTCACATCAATAAACACTAGTGACCCAGTGCCACTGGCAGCCATGCATGCCCAAGCCATCACACTGTCTCCGCCGTGTTTTACAGATGATGTGGTATGCTTTGGATCATGAGCTGTACCATGCCTTCACCATACTTTTTTCTTTCCATCATTCTGGTAGAGGTTGATCTTGGTTTCATCTGTCCAAAGAATGTTCTTCCAGAACTGTGCTGGCTTTTTTAGATGCTTTTTAGCAAAGTCCAATGTAGCCTTTTTATTCTTGAGGCTTATAAGTGGCTTGCACCGTGCAGTGAACCCTCTGTATTTACTTTCATGCAGTCTTCTCTTTACGGTAGATTTGGATATTGATACGCCGACCTCCTAGAGAGTGTTGTTCACTTGGTTGGTTGTTGTGAAGGGGTTTCTCTTCACCATGGAAATTATTCTGTGATCATCCACCACTGCTGTCTTCTGTGGGTGTCCAGGTCTTTTTGCATTGATGAGTTCACCAGTGCTTTCTTTCTTTCTCAGGATGTACCAAACTGTAGATTTTGCCACTCCTAATTTTGTAGCAATTTCTTGGATGGGTTTTTTCTGTTTTCGCAGCTTAAGGATGGCTTGTTTCACCTGCATAGAGAGCTCCTTTGACCGCATGTTTTCTTCACAGCAAAATCTTCCAAATGCAAGCACCACACCTCAAATCAACTCCAGGCCTTTTATCTGCTTAATTGAGAATGACATAACGAAGGAATTTCCCACACCTGCCCATGAAATAGCCTTTGAGTCAACTGTCCAATTACTTTTGGTCCCTTTAAAAACAGGGTGGCACATGTTAAGGAGCTGAAACTCCTAAACCCTTCATCCAATTTTAATGTGGATACCCTCAAATGAAAGCTGAAAGTCTGGAGTTTACCGTATGTCCATGTCCATTAAATAACTATCACTTGAATATGTTTCAGTAAACAGGTAAAAAAAAAAAATTTGTGTCAGTGTCCAAATATATATGGACCTAACTGTATGACAAAAAAGAAAATGGAAAACAGAATATTGAGCAAAATTGAAGGCATGGCATAAAAGAGGAGACTTTTAAATGATAAAAGGTTGTAACAACTGAAATCAGTAAAAGCTCCTTTATTAGGAGAATGTCTTTTTTACTTTTAAAGCTTTTTTGCAGACAGAGTTGTATACGATTCCCTCAATAAGATTTTATGAGATGAAGTCATTTCAGAGGGAACTCATGGATCTGCGACCTATACACAAAGCCATCTCTGAAGATAATACTTTTATTTACCTCACATACAGTGCTCAGCGTAAATGAGTGCACCCCCTTTGAAAAGTAACATTTTAAACAATATCTCAATGAACACAAACAATTTCCAAAATGTTGACAAGACAAAGTTTAATATAACATCTGTTTAACTTATAGTGTGAAAGTAAGGTTAATAATATAACTTAGATTACACATTTTTCAGTTTTACTCAAATTAGGGTGGTGCAAAAATGAGTACACCCCACAACAAAAACTACTACATCTAGTGCTTTGTATGGCCTCCATGATTTTTAATGACAGCACCAAGTCTTCTAGGCATGGAATGAACAAGTTGCAACATCGATCTTTTTCCATTCTTCAACAACGACCTCTTTTAGTGACTGCATGCTGGATGGAGAGTGATGCTCAACTTGTCGCTTCAGAATTCCCCATAGGTGTTCGATTGGGTTCAGATCAGGAGACATACATGGCCACTGAATCACTTTCACCCTGTTCTTCAGAAATCCAACATTGGCCTTAGATGTGTGTTTAGGATCATTGTCATGTTGGAAAAGTGCACGACGACCAAGGGCACGGAGTGATGGTAGCATCTTCTCTTTCAGTATAGAGCAATACGTCTGTGAATTCATGATGCCATCAATGAAATGCAGCTCCCCGACACCAGCAGCACTCCATGCAGCTCCACATAAGGACACTGCCACCACCATGTTTCACTGTAGGCACCATGCATTTTTCTTTGTATTCCTCACCTTTGCGGCGCCATACAGTTTTGAAGCCATCAGTTCCAAAAACATTTATCTTGGTCTCATCACTCCAGAGTATAGAGTCCCAGTAGTCTTCATCTTTGTCAGCATGGGCCCTGGCAAACTCTAGGTGGGCTTTTTTGTGCCTGGGCTTTAGGAGAGGCTTCTTTCGTGGACGGCATCCATGCATGCCATTCCTCTGCAGTTTATGCCGTATTGTGTCACGGGAAAGAGTCACCCCAGTTTGGCTTTCTACTTCTTCAGATAACTGCAGTGAACTTGCATGCTGATTTTCTTCAACCCTTCTCATCAGAAGACGCTCCTGTCGAGGTGTTAACTTCCGTGGACGACCTGGACGTCTCTGTGAGATGGTTGCAGTTCCATCTTTCTTAAATTTTTGTACCACTTTTGCTACAGTATTCTGACTGATAAGTAAAGCTTTGCTGATCTTCTTGTAGCCTTCACCTTTGTGGTGTAAAGAAATTATTTTCTTTGGGGAATTCTGAAGAGACAAGTTGAGCATCACTCTCCATCCAGCATCCAGTCACTAAAAGATGTCATTGTTGAAGAATGGAAAAAGATTGATGTTGCAAAATGTCGCCAACTTGTTCATTCCATGCCTAGAAGACTTGGTGCTGTCATTAGAAATCATGGAGGCCATACAAAGTACTAGATGTAGTAGTTTTTGTTATGGGGTGTACTCATTTCTGCACCACCCTAATTTGAGTAAAACTGAAAAATGTGTAATCGAAGTTTATATTA
The DNA here is from genome assembly GCF_027579695.1 of Neoarius graeffei. Classification (NCBI taxonomy): domain Eukaryota; kingdom Metazoa; phylum Chordata; class Actinopteri; order Siluriformes; family Ariidae; genus Neoarius; species Neoarius graeffei. The sequence continues at coordinate 72,701,467 of NC_083580.1, forward strand.
TTAACCTTACTTTCACGTTATAAGTTAAACAGATGTTATATCAAACTTTGTCTTATCGACATTTTGGAAATTGTTTGTGTTCATTGAGATATTGTTTAAAATGTTACTTTTCAAAGGGGGTGTACTCATTTACACTGAGCACTGTAGATACACTGTGCATGATAATTAATATACAGTACCAGTCAAAAGTTTGGACACACCTTCGAATTCAATGGTTTTGCACTTCAAGTCTTAAAGTAATGACGGATGTCATTTCTCTTTCCTTAACTGTGCAGTTCTTGACAAAATATAGATTACTACAGCTGTGGAATTAGGCTATTTCATGTATTTTTATTAGTTACTATTTGAGCATTAAGAAGGCAAGAAACATGTCCGCTAAGTACCTTTTGACGAGACACACCTGTCAATTGAAAAGCATTCCAGGTGACTACCTCATGAAGCTGGTTAAGATAATGCCAATAGTGTGCAAAGTGTCAAGGTAAACGCTGGATACTTTGAAGAATCTAAAATATAAAACATTTTGGGTTTTTTACCACATAATTCCATATATTATTTCATAGTTTTGATGTCTTCAGTATTGGTCTACAATGTAGAAAATGGTCCAAATACAGAGCTTATGAATGAGTAGGGGTGTACAAACTTTTGACTGGTACTGTATAGTAAGTTGTGAAAGGAAATAAATACTCACCAGGATTCCCTTTTCTTCCACGTCTACCTGGGGGTCCTGCGAAAAGAAATAAATAAAATTATTACCAGTGTTTAATTGAATCTAGGCAGAGAATTAGAAGTAGGTGACAATAATCGTAGATAAATATTCATTTTAAACATTATGCTTGGTCAAGGGCATGTATGCTAACTGTTGGCTGCATTTCTTGTCATTCAGGTAATATGGTTATTGTGTAAGGAATAACATACTGTATCTGTATGTGTGTGTGTGTGTATATATATCTATATATATATATACACACTGTTTTTAACAGCTTATAGTGAAGATTTAATCTTTTAATCTTGTTTCATCATCATCAAGTTTTTATTGCAGACTCCAACGTCCAACATTGACATAAAAAAAACACATACAATACAAATACACAACATACAGTACAATGTATCAGGTACAAAATCACCTCGTATTAAAAAGTACTGGCACAAGTTCATTACTACAAAAAATACATACATTAGGAAAAGTACAAAAAACAAAATTAAATATCATTTTACCCCTCCTACAATAGACACAGATACCAGTGTTTCCATATATAGGATTGATATCTTACAGAACTGCACCTAGGATTGGTCAACTCTATAAGGAGATTATTCTGGGACCCCTGCAACCTGCCTATGAATTTATACATCAGTCCTCTCAGGGTGGCCTGAAAGGTGGCTACCCTTACTTCACAGAACAGCTTGCTGGCACTACTACCCCTGGGCTTCTTAAGCAGGATTCTAAGACAATCGTTATACGCAACCTGAAGTTTGCGCAGACTCTCCTTCTTATACCTTATCCAGAGGTGAGCTGTGTACATAGGGGTGCAGTATGCTCTAAACAAGTTCACCTTCACCTCATCAGAGCAGTAGTAAAATTTTCTCACCAACACATTGGCTTGGACATACAAAGTCCTTCTCTGTCTAAGCATATCAGCATCATCCTCCATTTTATCATTAATGATATGGCCTAAATATTTAGCACTGGAGCACACAGACAAAATTTGCCCAGATAATTGGAACGGTGGAAAGTTAAGGTGTTTATCCTCCTTGGTCCTACATATCATTACTATACTCTTCTTAGCATTATACTTTATGTCAAACTTGTTTAAATGTCTACAAGACAAGTTAGTTCTTGTTTTTGCTTACATTATAGAAATGATAAATGTCGTTCCTTCACCAGCATCACTTTCTCTCGCTTTCTCTCCCTCTCTCTCGAAAAAAAACAAAACAAGATCAACTGTGAGCTACTGCTCACTTACGTATCCTCCCACTTTCGCTTATATCAGAACGCAAGCAATCGAAGGAACAGGACACTTATTATGAATGTTGACTTCAACAAATAATTAACCCTGAAACAAGTAAGTAAAGAGCAGTGTCTCTCTCCAGGGATTTCAAATAGCATCCTGGTAAACTGTCACTTTGAAACAGCATTTTGCTTCTTGAAATAGCGTCAAAATCCACCCTGTGTGTTTCGTAAATACATTCAGTTGGTAAACAGGAAGTCGATGTGTGACCGACCTGAAAACTGTATACATGGTATAGAACCCCAAGCTGAAGCTCCGTACCAAATATCAAGCAGTTGTGATTTGTAGTTGGTGAGAAAAGTGTTACAAAAGTTTTGTAAATCCACGCTATATGTTTCGTAAATACATTCAGTCGGTAAACAGGAAGTCGATGTGCGACAGACCTGAAAACGGTCTACACGGTATAGAACCCCAAGCTGAAGCTTGATTCCCAATATCAAGCAGTTGTGATTTGTAGTTGCTGAGAAAAGTGTTACAAAAGTTTTGTAAATCCATGCTATATGTTTCATAAATGCATTCAGTCAGTAAACAGGAAGTCGATGTGCGACAGACCTGAAAACTGTGTACACAGTATAGAACTCCAAGCTGAAGTTTGGTCCCAAGTACCAAGTGGCTATGATTTGTGGTTGCTGAGAAAAAGGGTGTTTCAGACGGACGGAGATATGGACGGACGGACAGAGGTAAACCAGTATTACACCCCCCACCCCCTCACCCCCCTTCAGAGCGGGGGTATTTAAAAAAACCCATCTGACTGAGATGTAAACTTCTCCATCCTGAAGACGTTCCTGCGCTGGGAAATTTTGCAAAGCACCATGGTAAATAAATGCCTCCTATCAAAAAACTTCACGACATCAAATTTTTAAATCTGTCCATTGTACAAGTCCCTGTGAATGAGCTGTGCCTCTTGAAACAATAATGCATTAAGTCGAGTACATTAATATTAACCTATCGTTCATGTTACAGCTGTAACAACTGTCAGAGTTGTGCTGTTATATAAAAATAATATTCACTGTCTGACCAATCAGATTCAAGAATTCAACTGTGCTGTGATAAAAGGTCTAAGTGCCCTGTCACACTACGACGTTCTCACCAGCGTTCGAGTAACGTGTTGCGAAACGCAGAGGAACGTCGAGAACGTTAGAAAAAAGTTACAAGAAAGTTAGACGAGCGTCGGCAAACGTTGGGGAACGTCGAGGGACGTCGGCGAATGTTGAGGGTGAAAAATAGTTTTGGGTGTGCACAAAAATTCAGGACGTTCTATCAAAACGCTACTTACACGTTAGAGGAACGTTACACGAAAGTTTGCGGGCGTTACTCGAACGTTACTCGAAAGTCAGGACGTTCCCTGGACGCTAGGCGGACGCCGGCCCATCAGGGTTGAGTGTCCAGCGCGTGCCTAGCGCTTGGGTAACGCTTGCCTAACGCCTGTGTAACGTTCATCGAACATCTGTCCAGCGTGTCGCCAACGTTTTTCAGCGTTCGTCAGCGTTCGCCGAGCGTTCTTAACGCTCATGTAACGCTCTTTCAACATCTTTCTAACGTCTGTCAGCGTTCTGAATTTTTCCAGCGTCTGTGTAACGTCCATGTAGCATCCTTGTAACGCGCCTGTAACCTACTGGTAGCGTTCAGGAGCATTTGGCAGGCACTTGCCAGAAATATATTTAAAGGGGCTTGCAGAGGCCACCGACAGTCCTGTTGGAACTTTCACAGAGTGAAGACTTCAGAACAATGACAGACCAAGAGAAACACCAGTATGCTGTTGCTGCTCTCATGCATCACAACAACCTGGTTGAAATGGTGGTTGAAATGGAAGTGATGCACTCTGGCCAAAAGCCCCCCCTTTTATACTGCGCGTCCAGCCGCAGGTTGGCGAAACGTAACAGGAACGTCACACAAACGCTCCACGTGTTACTCGAACGCTACAGGAACGCTAGGCAGACGCTGTGGAAACGTCGAGAACGTCAGCTAGACGCTGGACAAACGTCGAGAACGTTACCTGGACGCAAGGCAGACGCTACCCAAACGCTATGATAACGCTATCAAAGCGCTGTGGACGCTATGAGAACGCTAGGTTTTGCTGCTATTTTCGACCACAAATGTCGCCTGACACTGAGGGAACGTTGGCTGAGCGTTACCCAAGCGTTACAAGAACGTTACAACATCGTTGACCTAGAAACTTAATTTGAAGAACGTCGACGTTCCCCGGCGTTTCTTAAATTTTTAAAAACGCAACCAAACGTCGAACAAAACGCTATAGTGTGACAGGGCCATAAGTTTTATACCAACTCTAGCAGCTATAGTGAATGTATACATTCCTACACTTCTTATTTGCACCTTGAAAATGTAATAAATCCAGCTGCGCTCCATAAGGAACATTTCTGTGGTAACCACACCTACAACAGTGGGTTTCAAAAGCTTAAAAATGAGGCAACAAATAAAATAACAGGGCTCCTAACTAGGTAAATGCCTATACCGTATATGTTCGGAGAACAAAATAAATATCTCTAACTTGCAACTATGCTGAGACTGTCAAGTGAAACCACACTGTCCGCTCGCTAGTCCAGTGTCTGTTGGCATTGACTGCACCATTAACACTCATCTACGCGTGAGAAAAATGGCACTTCCTTTTTTCCCACTTGAGGCCCACATGGGCTGATTACACAGAGGAAAACGTCCTGAGGAGTGTCCTCCCTGTAGATAACGAGTGGAAGAAGGTTCCTCCTGACAAGGAATTATATCTAAACTCGTTCACATTGTCCAGCATCTGCAGCACCAGTGGGAGCCAAGAATGACATCACATGAGCTTGGACAAACAAATACAGCCATCTATAGTCACTCGTCCTGCTGACCACAGACCGGACGGAATGGCTGAGTGTGGTACAGAAGACTGAGAGCTGCCAGTCGTGTAAAACCAAACAGAAATGAGTTGCAGATGCAATCGTAAAACCGAGAAATGCTTCACAACTTGTACTGATTGAAAGCTGATTTCAGGAGGAGAATTTACAGATTCAAATAATCAAGGGCAATATGGCTGAAAGTAGTTTGAGTTTATAGGAGTAAAGTCATTTAAAAAAAAAAGGTATAAACATTAATGTTGCACCTAACTTTAACTTTCGCCTCTATGACTTTTCACATTGAGTCATGCAGATTGTTATGGGGTTGAAAGCATGAGAACATTTTGGCTAATAGCATAAATCTGGATGATAAAGTATACATTCTCGATGTCTGCAGGTATCAAATATATTTATGACTAAATATAACTACCAGTCCCAATTTTACAGACTTACAGAACTATTTTAATTAAAACATGCACAGTATTAAAAGTCTCCATAAAATAGCTTTTTGGCTGTGAAGTGATTTCGTACACTGAAATATTTCCTGATGTCATGTTATACTTCTTGATTGACTAACACAACAGACAATAGCATTTGAGCAACGCCATGCTAACTATAGAGAACAGTAAAGGAGACTGTTGGAGAAACCCCGACTGTGTATAAAGATGGAAGTGCGTTCTCGTTCAGTCTGAGGAAACGATATATTCCCATATTGAAGAATTCCAAGTTAGTAAAACACCTCACAGAAACGCCTGTTACATCACTTCAACAAATTCCTCAATCATCAGAATAAATTTTATCCCAATGAAGTGATGATTAGAAACGTAAGTGTTACAGGAAGACGCACTGCCAAACACACACAGACAAACCACGAACCAGCTATTATACAGCTACTATTGCTGGGTTTCAGTTATGTGACTTTTCTTAGCGGTTTTACCGGAAGTGAAATAGCTGGTGGTCTAAACGGCTGCCGTAGTGCAAACAACTAGCGATAACTTATCAGAGTATGCTCATAATCTAGAAGCCGCTGCTCACTTTCGATATATTCAGAAGATTGCTATGTGCAATGGAATCGACCCCTACAGTCTGGGAAAGAAGGATTTGTCATACGATCTCGAAAACTACCCTTCAGTCGAGTTCCCCGACATCTCAAACTATCTGGTGTTGCAGACGTCCTTCTACACCGCAAAACAGATGAAAGCGTGGAAGAGTATGGAGGCTTATGACTTTTTTGCACGTGTCTGGGTAAAGGACCTCGCTATCAAGTCGCTGCTGAATGAATCCTGTCTTGTTTTTGCCCTTGTACGTATATTTTTTCTTTTAAGCTTTTCGTTCGCATCTTTACAACGAAGCGCTGCAAGTTGAAGAGTAAACAAACAACAGTTGGCTTGATTCTCACTTGTGTTGGCTCTTATCGCTCAGGTAAATCATTCACAAAGATCATCAGAAACCCCTTTAAAGACCTGGATCTTAGTTAAACAAGACGGAGAAGTGATCACGGCGCGTTGTAACTGTACGGCTGGGGAAGAATTTTGTCGCGACCTTCATGCATATGGACTTTGTAAGGAGTGAGGAGTAAACAAAGAAACAGCTGGGGACTTTAGCGCTTCGTGACGAAAAAAAAAGTATCGTAAAATAACGACACATAGCAAGAAAAGTACTTGTAAAACACTAAGGACGTAGCTGAGAGGGAAATACAAACAAGTGATCACTGCAAACTCGAGCATGCTTCGACTCGGCTCCCTTCGATTTCAGTGAGCGGTTCGAAAGCCACCTTTCTCGACGTCTTTTTGTGAAATCCTGTGTTCGTTCACCCTTTTTTATTAGTTCACGGGGAACCCTGAAGAAACTTTTGTCAGTTTCATGGTTTGATTGATTCGAACAACTTAAAACAACGCAAGTGTCAGGTATTTTTCATATGAGCAATGCACCTTCTCTGTACAAACGCTTTGTCAACTGAGCTTTGGTAGACCACCAGCTAAAGTTGTGAATAACTAATGAGGCGGATGTGACGTCACATGAAACCCAGCAATAGAGTAAGGCCCGCCTTCAGGGGCGGGACATACAATGCTGTACAAACGTCTTAGGCACCCTATTTTTTTTTCATACAAACTTTATCGATTTCTATTTTATGTCTTCTACATTATCGAGTCAGTACAAAAATATTTTAGAGTTCTAAATGTTTGTTTTCCAGCACAAAATTAAATGTTACCAAAAAAATAAAAAAAGTTTGAGCAGCGTATTCCATAAGAGAGCACTTTTCAGATTAAAAAAGAAAACATAATGAAAGCTACTGGGTTTTGGTGCAAAATGAAGAAGCGAGTGTGACAGTCAAAGTGTCCAGAAGAACTGGGGATGGTTCTGGAAGATGCTCAGTAAAACCTACAGCTCATTTCCTTATCAAACTGCACTCGTTGGACCTGAGACTACTATTTTTTTTTTAAAGCAAAGAGTCGTCTCACACTAAATATTGACTTTATTTCATTTATTATGGCTTACTGCTTATAGTAGTTTTTTTAATGTTGAAACGTTTCATTTCATTATTTTTCAGCCATTTTTGGTCTACAGAATTTCTTTACATGCGCCTAAGACTTTTGCACAGTACTGTCTATGGTTGTAGGATGCATTTCATTAAACAATTATGAAGTTGTACCGAGTTACAAATCATGAAAATTTCGATCATTTTCCAGGAATTGATGAACGAGAATATCCCATTCCCCTACAGATACACTATTGTATTAGTACACGCTAAGGGACAGGGACAAAAAGCTCTGAAACATCAATTTTTTAATTTCAGGAGCACTTTAATACACTAATGTGTTTAAAAAGAGCTCAAATGTACTGTATTGAATGTACTGTAAATGGCTTGTGATGCCCTTATGATATTCAATTTCTATGCAGCTCATTTCATACTTAAAGGGTGCATCCACTTCTCACCCAAAACAGGAGTCTTCTTTATCACCTGAAAAGATAAACATGTCCTTGATAAACACAGTCCGGATATACAGTGCTCAGCGTAAATGAGTGCACCCCCTTTGAAAAGTAACATTTTAAACAATATCTCAATGAACACAAACAATTTCCAAAATGTTGACAAGACAAAGTTTAATATAACATCTGTTTAACTTATAACGTGAAAGTAAGGTTAATAATATAACTTAGATTACACATTTTTTCAGTTTTACTCAAATTAGGGTGGTGCAAAAATGAGTACACCCCACAACAAAAACTACTACATCTAGTACTTTGTATGGCCTCCATGATTTTTAATGACAGCACCAAGTCTTCTAGGCATGGAATGAACAAGTTGGCGACATTTTGCAACATCAATCTTTTTCCATTCTTCAACAATGACATCTTTTAGTGACTGGATGCTGGATGGAGAGTGATGCTCAACTTGTCTCTTCAGAATTCCCCAAAGAACATAATTTCTTTACACCACAAAGGTGAAGGCTACAAGAAGATCAGCAAAGCTTTACTTATCAGTCAGAATACTGTAGCAAAAGTGGTACAAAAATTTAAGAAAGATGGAACTGCAACCATCTCACAGAGACGTCCAGGTCGTCCACGGAAGTTAACACCTCGACAGGAGCGTCTTCTGATGAGAAGGGTTGGAGAAAATCGGCATGCAAGTTCACTGCAGTTATCTGAAGAAGTAGAAAGTCAAACTGGGGTGACTATTTCCCGTGACACAATACGGCGTACACTGCAGAGGAATGGCATGCATGGATGCCGTCCACGAAAGAAGCCTCTCCTAAAGCCCAGGCACAAAAAAGCCCACCTAGAGTTTGCCAGGGCCCATGCTGACAAAGATGAAGACTACTAGGACTCTATACTCTGGACTGATGAGACCAAGATAAACGTTTTTGGAACTGATGGCTTCAAAACTGTATGGCGTCGCAAAGGTGAGGAATACAAAGAAAAACGCCTGGTGCCTACAGTGAAACATGGTGGTGGCAGTGTCCTTATGTGGGGCTGCATGAGTGCTGCTGGTGTCGGGGAGCTGCATTTCATTGATGGCATCATGAATTCACAGATGTATTGCTCTATACTGAAAGAGAAGATGCTACCATCAGTCCGTGCCCTTGGTCGTCGTGCACTTTTCCAACATGACAATGATCCTAAACACGCATCTAAGGCCACTGTTGGATTTCTGAAGAAGAACAGGGTGAAAGTGATTCAGTGGCCAAGTATGTCTCCTGATCTGAACCCAATCGAACACCTATGGGGAATTCTGAAGAGACAAGTTGAGCATCACTCTCCATCCAGCATGCAGTCACTAAAAGAGGTCATTGTTGAAGAATGGAAAAAGATTGATGTTGCAAAATGTCGCCAACTTGTTCATTCCATGCCTAGAAGACTTGGTGCTGTCATTAAAAATCATGGAGGCCATACAAAGCACTAGATGTAGTAGTTTTTGTTGTGGGGTGTACTCATTTTTGCACCACCCTAATTTGAGTAAAACCGAAAAATGTGTAATCTAAGTTATATTATTAACCTTACTTTAATATTATAAGTTAAACAGATGTTATATTAAACTTTGTCTTGTCAACATTTTTGGAAATTGTTTGTGTTCACTGAGATATTGTTTAAAATGTTACTTTTCAAAGGGGGTGCACTCATTTACGCTGAGCACTGTATAAAATAAAGCAGTCAGAAAGCTTCCATTCAGTACATGTGAATCTAACATGAACATTTAAAAGCTAAGGATCAACAGCCCGTGGTAAGTGGTGCTATATAAGAGGAGCGGGCTGCTATAAGGCGTCTGACCCATGCCTACACTCCTGTAAAGGTATGCTCAGAGTTTGCTCATGTGCTTTAAACACAGTCCTGCATTTCATTCAAGCTCAGAGTCCTTCCAAATAAAATCTTCCATCCTTCTCCTTATGTTTTCATTTTATGCAATGAGAAATCTTTTGCCAAATGGACCAAAGGCTGTTAGTAAGTAATGAAGTGAGGCTTATTTCCATCTAGATAAACAACTGTGTTCAATAAGCGTGCCTTTTAGATATTATTCAGAAGCCATTGTATTATTTCTAAAACGAAATTATGCTAATATAAATAGAGTGATTCCAGGAAAATCCTGAAGGTATTTAATTAATTTCTGCTGTCACTATTTACTTACTTTAACATACGAGACTGATTTAGGTTGAAATAAGTGAACTAAAGGTCATTAGTTCATAAACAGTACACTCCAGACTTATTGAACCATGTTTTGATATAAAATGCTGGGATTCTAAAAGGTGCAACTGAAAAGCGTTCGTCCGAACATCAGGAACTTGCGAGTTGAAATTCGTAGTGCACTAACACCCCAGAAAATGACATAAATGCCTCAAATGATGCAAATATTGCTTTTCAGTTCACATTCTGCCATGGCCGTAGCCAGCTATGAGGCCACCGAGGTCCGGACCTCGGTCATTTTTAAGAGCTGAAAATACATTTGTACGCTAAATACTCAACTGGATAAAAAAAAAATAATAAAAGAATGACATTAATACGTCTCCGTAAAAAGTGCATTGTTAATTATGTTAAACGTTGATTCTGTCTTCTGTGTCTGTTTCGTGCGCGCGGCTCTGAGACCAAGAACAAAAACGAATGAGTGCGCGACTTGGGAGAGGGAACGCAGTGCAGTAGACACGTTTTTTTCATGGTAACCATCAGCGCACTTTCATGAAGCTGTTAAATTTACATTTTTGAAGCAGCGCGGTTTTGTCCTCATCAAACCATTAAACAAGCTTAAATTATTCTTAGGCTAGGCTGACACTTGCACGATTCCGTGGCACGCATTGGCACGACTCGAGTCGTGACAGTGCGCAAACTAGTCGTAAACTGGCGTGAAGTGTGCGTAAACCCGTCGTGACTGCGTACCATGTCGGGACGAGAATTTTGAAATGTTCAAAATTTTGGTTACGACAAAATTTCGTGACCGGGTCGTGAACTATGCGCAAACTGTTCGTGATCTCGTCGTGAACTCGTCGGGACGATGCGGGAGGATGCGTGCCAGTGCGTGGAAGTGCGCGCCATGCCACGACTGTCACGAACTGCCACGAATAGTTCACGAACAGCTCACGTCGAGTTCACGAGTAGTTCACGACATGTTCACGAATTGGTGCGCGTCGCAGCGTGGCCGTGCCTTCCCACTGACACGGTCACGCATTGATGGCACAAGCAGTTCACGACTAGTTTACGCACTTCACGAACAGTTTGCGCATGGCACGAGCAGTTCACGACGAGTTCACGAGCAGTTCACAAGCAGTTCACGACTACTGCGCGACAGTAGCGCTCGCGTCGGTGCGGGGGTATATAGATAGGGCTTCCCGGACACTTCTCGCCATTCGCAATTTTTTTTCTTGCTTTTTTCTTTAATGTCTTTTATTTTCTATTCCAGGGCGGCACGGTGGTGTAGTGGTTAGCGCTGTCGCCTCACAGCAAGAAGGTCCTGGTTCGAGCCCCGTGGCCGGTGAGGGCCTTTCTGTGCGGAGTTTGCATGTTCTCCCCGTGTCCGCGTGGGTTTCCTCCGGGTGCTCCGGTTTCCCCCACAGTCCAAAGACATGCAGGTTAGGTTAACTGGTGACTCTAAATTGACCGTAGGTGTGAATGTGAGTGTGAATGGTTGTCTGTGTCTATGTGTCAGCCCTGTGATGACCTGGCGACTTGTCCAGGGTGTACCCCGCCTTTCGCCCGTAGTCAGCTGGGATAGGCTCCAGCTTGCCTGCGACCCTGTAGAACAGGATAAAGCGGCTAGAGATAATGAGATGAGATGAGATTTTCTATTCCTTCATGACTTTTTTTTTGGGGGGGGAGTTTCGTTTCTTTTATTTCAAAAATGGAACAACTGTGGATGCAGCTCATGAAGCTACTACCATTCTTTCTTGCCAGGGGACATGTAGTAATGTGACAGGTAGTCTCGCTGATCCTTTGCATCCTTCTGGGTATGATGGCCGGTTAGAGGCAGCAGCCCCTGCAGGTGTCGGTCAGTCCTCCATCCACCAGGGATCAGATCATGTGTGTCCGGATCTTCGCGGTCCACTTCTGAAATTGCGTGTGGGTATCTGATGAGGATGAGGTTGTGCATGACACAGGCGTGCCCAAGTCGGCACGACACCGTCCGAATTGCGCAAACTCGTCGTGCCAATGCGGGAAGTGCGTAAACTATGCGCAAACTATGCGTGAACTCGTCGTGCCAGTTCGTGAATGTGGACGGGCACACGTTCGTGAACTCGTCGTGAACTATGCGTGAACTAGTCGTGAACAGTGCGGGAGCCTCCCAGTTCGTGCCCCAAAATGGCACGACTTGCCACGACAAAATCGTGGCCAAAAGTCGTGCAAGTGTCAGCCTAGGGTTACTCTTGCCACATACATGATTTTTTGTTTTCAAAACTGATGATATTCAGTTCAAACACCATTAGATCTCTTGTGTGACGTGTAATTCACCCCTCTCATTTAAATATGTCGAAAATTTTTCGGCGCGCGCATCACGGACCTCGGTGATTTTAAAATGCTGGCTACGGCCCTGCATTCTGCCCTGCCCTATTCCTGTCTTATAAATGAAATCTGGCATGCATGCAAAATTCATTTCCTCCTAATAACCACAACAGATGAAAAGGCCCAACATTTACAGTAGGCTTTCAAAAAGATTTAATTTATACTATAACACTTCAAGTTAACACATAACACTCAAAAAGATTGAGCTCTAATTAATACCGTAACACTTCCTCTGGAAAGATTTTATCAGGTGCCTGGTTGAGGTTTCGTTCTCCATCGGTGTTATATTAAGAGTGACGTCAGAGACTAAATTAATGAGTGGTTTTGGTTTCATGACGAATTCTGCAGGGACTAATTGCACACGTGTTTCATGTTAGGATGTTTAATTGGTTACACCAGAGACGAGGCTTTATGGTACAGAAAGGTGTGAAAAGGAGGAGGAAAAAGCAGTAAATGGGCCTGGAACTCCCCGTTCACCACCCTCCAGAGTCAGATTCATGCGGCATATCCAACTCCCATCACTGTGTTTTTCACACATTTGGCCAGGTTAAATGATGCATTCATATACAGAGGTGAACACTGAATAAGTTTGTAAATCTCATCTCATCTCATTATCTCTAGCCGCTTTATCCTGTTCTACAGGGTCGCAGGCAAGCTGGAGCCTATCCCAGCTGACTACGGGCGAAAGGCGGGGTACACCCTGGACAAGTCGCCAGCTCATCACAGGGCTGAAACATAGACACAGACAACCATTCACACTCACATTCACACCTACGCTCAATTTAGAGTCACCAGTTAACCTAACCTGCATGTCTTTGGACTGTGGGGGAAACCGGAGCACCCAGAGGAAACCCACGCGGACACGGGGAGAACATGCAAACTCCGCACAGAAAGGCCCTCGCCGGCCACGGGGCTCGAACCCGGACCTTCTTGCTGTGAGGCGACAGTGCTAACCACTACACCACCGTGCCGCCCAGTTTGTAAATCATGTTTCAAAAATTATAACATGGAACGGAGAGGAAATCGTTCATGGTCGTTTTTCCTCAAACAGAGTTCACTTGTTAGCACAACTTTGGACTTAAGTAGAATTGAAAATCCAACTGTGCTGACAGGTTTTCAGTGTCACGCCCTCTGTAGTGCCAGTCCGTCCACATCAGCGCAGGTGTGTTCGATCCTGACCTCAAAAATAGCAAATGGATGAGACCAGGAACAAACTGGTTTACACGCAACCAACATAGCAACACCGGTGTTCTCTTATCAAACCGTATGCATGAAATTAGATCCCTCTGGCTGTTATATAGTATTAATATAGCTTGTATACAGTATCCAACTATTACATCAAGCATGATGCAAGAACAACTAAAACAATCATGACCAACTCCAAACCCTGATTATTTACTGCATGTCAGAGTGAATATATAGAGGATATTACACGGTTGGTGGCACAGTGGTGCAGTGGTTAGCACTGTCGCCTGAGAGCAAGAAGGTTCTGGGTTCGAGCTTCTGTATGGAGTTTTCATGTTCTCCCCGTGTCTGCGTGGGTTTCCTCCACCACCCAAAGACATGTGGTTAGGTGAACTGGCGACTCTAAATTGCCCATAGGTGTGAATAGTTGAGAGGAGAAAACCTCTATAAATAATCCAGTAGAAGGCAATGGGAAACCACTACTGTAATTCTTCCCTAGTAATTCGGACCTGCCATCAGGTAGAACACTAAAGAAGAAGATGATTACACGGTTGCACGAAGATAATACGTTTATCTTCGAGTGGTGAATGTATGTTTTGCGAGGTGAACGAGTGATGTATTTTTAAACACGAGAAGATAGGCTTCATATCTTCACGCCACCATGTAATGTTCTTTATATTTTATGGACACAGCTAGAAAAAATGCAAGTTAATCAAAAGAATTTAAATTTTGAACCGGTTCACCATTTTGACAACGCGCGTCTAGTCAGCAGGAAAATACTGGGAGTGACGCCATCGGAGTGAAATATTGGGAATTATTATATATACAGGCCACTTTTTCCATGGAATAAAATCATGTATTCTATTACCTTTTAACGGGTTTATTGATGGCACGCAATATTATCATACTACTTATCCTCCATGTAGTACACCACTCTCTCCAATGGAGAATGAGCGTGCAATATTGTTATAATATTGCACGTTGTCAAGACAACACGATGTCAAACGCGATGATCCAATGACAAAACTTTTCTGTTGCGCATACGCGCAATCATTTCTTTGTCGACCAGGAAAGAGAGAAGACGAGGTTAATCCAGTGCTAGGTTTAAGCACTAAATAAATAAACTGGAAACTGAAACTAAAGACGTGCTGAACACCCAAAAGGCTACCAGAACTTCATTATATATTCTTCACGCATATTTACAAGAGAAAAACATACCAATGGATATCGAAAAGCTGGAAAAGAGACACATCAGAGATGTAAAACTTCCGTGCTAGTGAGTGACTCGGACAGTTTGTACACAAACATTTCCACGAGGTTTGCTTCATGAAAAACAGAAGATTTAAAGAGAAAGACGTGCTGAACACCCGAAAGGCTACCAAAACTTCACTGGATATTCTTCACACGTATTTACAAGAGAAAAACTGGAAAAGAGACATGTTGGAGACGTAAAACTTTCACGCTAGCGAGTGACTGACACTTTGTACACAAACATGGCCGCGAGGATTACTTCATTAAAAGCAGAAGATTTAAAGACACAGACACGCTGAACACCCAAAAGGCTACAAAAACTTCCCTGGATATTCGTCACGCCTATTTACAAGAGAAAAACAGACCAACGGACATCAAAAAACTGGAAAAGAGCAATAGCGGAAATATAAAGTGCTACTTGGAGGTGAGGAAAAGTGACGGAGACTTTTACAAGAGGACTTCACTCGTAGACTTCACTCAGCAAAGCCATTTTGTTTTAAACAACTGCAATGTAACCATTAACTACGACCAAAAGTAACTTTGAACTGGAACTGTCAACCTGTATATAGCTTGTATATAAGTTCAGGCTTTTTGGACTTGTACCATTTTTATTGTTAGAAATTTGACTTTGTATATTGTATTGACAGAACACTGAATTACATTCAATCAAAATCAGCATTCAATATCGGTAAGTTACACCCCCTGCCATTCTTAACTTTTTGTAAAATCTATAATTGTTCCATCGAATGCGTATGTATAATAATAATAATATTGGCTGTTTTTTTGTGGTATATCAGATATATTCCATTCAGCTACTTGTCTTCGACTTGTTCAATATCATGAATGAAATATACACTATATTGCCAAAAGTATTCGCTCACCTGCCTTGACTCATATATGAGCTTAAGTGACATCCCATTCCTAATCCATAGGGTTCAATATGACGTCGGTCCACCCTTTGCAACTAGAACAGCTTCAACTCTTCTGGGAAGGCTGTCCACAAGGTTTAGGAGTGTGTTTATGGGAATTTTTGACCATTCTTCCAGAAGCGCATTTGTGAGGTCACACACTGATGTTGGACGAGAAGGCCTGGCTCTCAGTCTCCGCTCTAATTCATCCCAAAGGTGTTCTATCGGGTTGAGGTCAGGACTCTGTGCAGGCCAGTCAAGTTCATCCACACCAGACTCTGTCATCCAGGTCTTTATGGACCTTGCTTTGTGCACTGGTGCACAGTCATGTTGGAAGAGGAAGGGGCCAGCTCCAAACTGTAAAAACAGTCTGCATGCCTAGGGGCTTGATTTTATACACCTGTGGCCATGGAAGTGATTGGAACACCTGATTCGGATAATTTGGATGGGAGTTTTTCAACACAAGATAAAATTTCATTTCTTCAAGCCAACATGTGATTTTCTTTTTATTATATAGACACATTCATAAACAAAAAGTACCTAAATTTATCAAAACAATTCATCAATTTCCTCATGAGTGACATAGAGATTTTGTCACGGTTTTGGTTCTCCATGTCCCAGATGCAGCTCATATGAAAAATACGAGTGGCGCATTTCCCAGTAAAACACTCATATCGGTGTAATATATCACGTTATGGATAGATCAGAAACGTGAGCCAAAACAGTTCTTTTTTACCTGCCAGTTACAATTCCAATCTTAGTTCGACACAAAGACACAAAATAAAAACGTTTATTCCATCCCTAGCAGGGATTCTTCAGATGAGTTGAATAGTTTGTTCTGCTCAGTGTTGAATGGCTGATAACAATCATTTGCTTATGACAAAGAAATGAGTTTGCAGACTAAACCAATTCTGCTGAGCCATGATTTTCGAGTGAATGCGTGATTTTCTAGTGAATGTGAATAGCATACAATAACAGAAATCCCTGCATTTATGCCATGAGAGAATGCTACACTATATTACACTGCCACGATATCCAGTGATGTTTCCTCTGATTAAAAGCATTTTGCGTTTGAGCTCTGCAACCTAAGTACACTTACCGTACACACTTACTTACGGAGTGCCCGAGGTGGAGTTATCACTCAGAAACACGCCAAGTGAGCAGTCTTTTTCACCTCAGCAAAACAAGAGATTTTCATGTCGACGTATTAATCTGGAATGGTTTACGCTGATGTTTTGAATTCTCCAATATTAACTGAAGCCCCGTCCCTTTCACCCAATCTCACATGCTATTGACAGTGGACTTGCATATGCTCTTGCTTTTTGTTATACAGAATGTGAAATAAAATCTCTCCAAACATGTAACCTCAAAACATTAAACAGGCCTACAGCTAGGTGTCAAATCTAACACTGCATTTAAAGTTCATGGTGATGATGATAACAGACGTTTTGAGCAAATATGCAGCACGTGTATTCTTTAATGGGAAGTTGGAATTCGGCACAACGCTAACAAGCAGTTCCCGATTGCACAGCTGATATTAACTCCTCGTCATACTCTTCTTAAAACTGGAAAGGTGGAAATACTTGTTATGCTGTCCTTTTAATCATTTCTTGTGACTATTTTTTAATGGTAAATCACAAACAAGTACAAAATCTACAGTATATTACACAAGCCAACTAGAGGATAAACCCAATATATAAACGCTAGGGTGCATCAGTTGCCCCCTAAAAATGAAAAGTTCCTCCGATCATGATGCATTTTTGTTTTTATGTTCCTTTTGGTAAGAAAACGCACTGGGTGAAATATTTTGACAAAATTCAAAAGTTTAATGGCGGCACCAGGAGCTCAAAGTTATGGAAAAAGCTGCTATTTTATAACTTTTATGACAAAATTTCGATCACTTTTCATGAGGCACCTTATAGAGTATACCAAATATCTTAGATACACATTTTTAGTACATATTCTAAATATATTATCAAGCACAGTTTGAGTTTTAGCTGTTCATTGAATCATTGTTCAACTACTTTTAAACAATACAAATGTATTATGAATCACATTAATGCTTCTCAATCCCTCGCAAAGGTTCTTAACATGATCTCTGGGTCACAGGAAATCAATAAATGGAGTCCAACATTGTGATTCAAACCTTACGCAAAAACATAAAATAAGCATTTTTTGGCAAAAAAAAAAAAAGAACCTCATGGTGCCACCATTAGACTTTTGAATATGGTCAAAAAATTGTACAGGATGTCTTTATTGGTGAAAAGGAACACCCAAACAAAAATGCATCAGATTTTATGAAAGTGAGGGCAACTGATGCACCCTAATAAAAGCATATCCAAAATATATATTTATTTCAACATTATGTATAAACTTTAACTTTTATCTGACACAAGTTAGGAGTTATTACATTGGAATTATGCTGTTGAGAGACATGTTTCAGTCTGACACCCGGAGGTTGATTTCAAAAGAAATTCTGAAAATACAAACAAAGACAGTCATCTATATCCCCCGCCCTATATACCAAGTTTCAAGATATTATTTGTCACATTTTTCAAGTTCTGGTGCAGGAAACCAACCCTACCTCTTTACACTGACCTGAGCAGCCCATGGCATAAACCCACCGGACCTTTGGTCCATCCATCCATCTATCCATTATCTGTAGACGCTTATCCTTTGCAGGGTCGCAGGCAAGCTGGAGTCTATCCCAGCTGACTATGGGCGAGAGGCGGGGTACACTCACATTCACACCTACGGTCAATTTAGAGTCACCAGTTAACCTAACCTGCATGTCTTTGGACTGTGGGGGAAACCGGAGCACCCGGAGGAAACCCACGCGGACACGGGGAGAACATGCAAACTCTGCACAGAAAGGCCCTTGTCGGCCATGGGGCTCAAACCCGGACCTTCTTGCTGTGAGGTGACAGCGCTAACCACTACACCACCGTGCCACCACCTTTGGTCCAGGTGAGCTAACAATTAAAATTTCTCACATTTTTTAGTATCAAAAGACACATATACAGTACATTACTTAATCCATTACTTAATCAACACATATACCAACTTTCCATGTGGAGTTTGTATGTTCTGCCCGTGTCTGCGTGGGTTTCCTCCGGGTGCTCCGGTTTCCCCCACAGTCCAAAGATATGCAGGTTAAGATAACTGGTGGCTCTAAATTGACCGTAGGTGTGAATGTGAGTGGGAATGGTTGTCTCTGTATCAGCCCTGCAATGACCTGGTGACTTGTCCAGGGTGTACCCCGCCTTTTGCCCACAGTCAACTGGGATAGGCTCCAGCTTGCCTGCGACCCTGTAGAACAGGATAAGCAGCTACAGATAATGGATGGATGGATGGATGGATGGATGGATGGATATAGAGAGCGTGCACGTGACGTCACGAGGTCACGTGTTATTTGTTTATCTGCCATCTTGGACGGCATGGCCGCGTATAGAACTTAGACGAACCCGTTCTAATTATCAAGTGTGTGGGAGTAGATCTTTCGAGAATGGTTATATCTTGTTCAGCATTTGGTTGTACCAATAGACAGGGCCAAAAGGAGGGCCTGTCATTTTATAGATTCCCCGCAGACGAGGAGAGACGCGCAAAATGGGTGTCCGCTGTGCGAAGAGAAAACTGGTACCCCAGTTCTACCAGCCGAATTTGTAGTGAACACTTCATATCAGGTAGGTGTAATCTTCTAATTCGATACTCCTGTACATCTGTTAAGTTCATTCATTCATTCATTCATTATCTCTAGCCGCTTTATCCTTCTACAGGGTCGCAGGCAAGCTGGAGCCTATCCCAGCCGACTACGGGCGAAAGGCGGGGTACACCCTGGACAAGTCGCCAGGTCATCACAGGGCTGACACATACACACAGACAACCATTCACACTCACATTCACACCTACGGTCAATTTAGAGTCACCAGTTAACCTAACCTGCATGTCTTTGGACTGTGGGGGAAACCGGAGCACCTGGAGGAAACCCACGCGGACACGGGGAGAACATGCAAACTCCACACAGAAAGGCCCTCGCCGGCCCCGGGGCTCGAACCCAGGACCTTCTTGCTGTGAGGCGACAGCGCTAACCACTACACCACCGTGCCGCCCCCATCTGTTAAGTTGATTTTCGGATTGAATGATAACTGCATAGTTGTTGATTTGTGATTTTTTTTTTCAGACAAAAACATACATATTTACAACCCTGTCATTATCTGGAACGGAGTTTAGATTTCGAACATTCTTATGATAAAACGTCCTGCATAGTCTCTTTATAATAAACGTCTTAATGCCACTTACCCGTGAGGTTATCAAGTAGACATTCTTCTTCGGAACCTTCCAGAGGTATAGTTGGGATACCCATCCCACAACAAAATATTTATAAGCTTCCAGGCTCTTGTAAGCTTTGAGGGCTTTGCCAGTGTAACACGATTCACAAGAAAATTGTAAATGTCGTAGTAGGCCAGATTGGGCAAATCGCCGGCACCGCAGCTCCGAATTTCCCTGAACAAGGATTGCGGCAAGTTGTACGGATCTGCAATCCCCAACCTGGAACACTTTTCCACGTAACGCTGCCTCACATCACCTTCAAGATGCTGAACAAACTTAGACAAGTTATTGCACGATGTAGATGGGGTATTTTATGAATTTTCTTGGGGATTACTCCCTGGATCCATTACACTTGCGCAAGGTAAACAATCCTGAAGCCGTCCAATATGGCGGAGTATACACGGACAGGTCACATGACTGCACATCCTCTATACCAACTTTCAAGACCAAGTTCTGCTCCAGAAACAAAACATACTCCTAAGACCAACCTGAGAGACTAAGTCTGAAATTGTTTCCATGGAAACATGGAAAACTAAAATTTCTTAAACTTCTTAGTATGAAAAGGCACATCTACATCACCTTGTTAACATGTATACCAAGTTTCAAATCCGTATCATGAATAGTTTTGGATATATGCTCCGGAAACGAACATTGCTCTTAGAAACTAAGTCAAAATTAAATTTTTAATGTAAAAATTTGAAAAATACTTTTTTTCAAAAATCCAAAATAGCAAAAGGCACCAGTTCACATGTTGCTTGATATGTATACAACATTTCATGAAGATATCTTCAGTAGTTTTAAAGATATGGCCCAGAAATGAAAACGTGACCAGATGGACGGACAACTGGATGGACGGACGGAACCCGTTTCTATATCCCCCGCCCAACAATAAAATAATAATTTAAAAAAAGGCTTATTAGCAACTTCGAACACAAGTGGTCCTCTGATAGGATTGAACGTTCCGGTATGAATCACGTATGAAGCACAAAAGGCCCCAACATAGCACTCCAGCACTGGTGTATGAAAAAACAAGAGTTTTGCACTGGATGTGAGGAAATGCTATCAAGCGTCCCCGAATTTATAGAGTCTGAACAGATCCATAGAAGGCATGCAGAGAGGGAAGTATGAAGACCAGAGAAAAAAGAAAAAGTTATGACAGCAGCACCATCGTTCCTGCACTGTTTATTCGTCCAATTATCTGGGATTGTGGTTTGAGTTAACTATAAAAACATCGTGGTTGAAATCATAGCTTGCAATCAGTGTGTGTAAATATGTATACGGTGTACTAATGACTAACACGAGCAGGTCAGTGATATATCCACATATGACATTCTTACCACGTGCCATACTGTATTCATGTGTCCAGCCTGTCATTTTGAAACGAATGTTTACTAATTTGAGTCCAAGTCATCAGCAGCATTCTGTATTTTAGCTAATCCAGAATTTTCAATAACGTCTTCCTTGTCATAACAGATTCCATAATAAGGTCGCATTTCACTTAAAGGGGTACCAAATACAGTGGTGCTTGAAAGTTTGTGAACCCTTTAGAATTTTCTATATTTCTGCATAAATATGACCTAAAACATCATCAGATTTTCACACAAGTCCTAAAAGTAGATAAAGAGAACCCAGTTAAACAAATGAGACAAAAATATTATACTTGGTCATTTATTTATTGAGGAAAATGATCCAATATTACAGATCTGTGAGTGGCAAAAGGATGTGAACCTCTAGGATAAGCAGTTAATTTGAAGGTGAAATTAGAGTCAGGTGTTTTCAATCAATGGGATGACAATCAGGTGTGAGTGGGCACCCTGTTTTATTTAAAGAACAGGGATCTATCAAAGTCTGATCTTCACAACACATGTTTGTGGAAGTGTATCATGGCACGAACAAAGGAGATTTCTGAGGGCCTCAGAAAAAGCGTTGTTGAGGCTCATCAGGCTGGAAAAGGTTACAAAACCATCTCTAAAGAATTTGGACTCCACCAATCTACAGTCAGACAGACTGTGTACAAATGGAGGAAATTCAAGACCATTGTTACCCTCCCCAGGAGTGGTCGACCAACAAAGATCACTCCAAGAGCAAGGCGTGTAATAGTCGGCGAGGTCACAAAGGACCCCAGGGTAACTTCTAAGCAACTGAAGGCCTCTCTCACATTGGCTAATGTTAATGTTCATGAGTCCACCATCAGGAGAACACTGAACAACAATGGTATGCATGGCAGGGTTGCAAGGAGAAAGCCACTGCTCTCCAAAAAGAACATTGCTGCTCGTCTGCAGTTTGCTAAAGATCACGTGGACAAGCCAGAAGGCTACTTGAAAAATGTTTTGTGGATGGATGAGACCAAAATAGAACTTTTTGGTTTAAACGAGAAGCATTATGTTTGGAGAAAGGAAAACGCTGCATTCCATCATAAGAACCTTATCCCATCTGTGAAACATGGTGGTGGTAGTATCATGGTTTGGGCCTGTTTTGCTGCATCTGGGCCAAGACAGCTTGCCATCATTGATGGAACAACGAATTCTGAATTATACCAGCGAATTCTAAAGGAAAATGTCAGGACATCTGTCCATGAACTGAATCTCAAGAGAAGGTGGGTCATGCAGCAAGACAACGACCCTAAGCACACAAGTCGTTCTATCAAAGAATGATTAAAGAAGAATAAAGTGAACGTTTTGGAATGGCCAAGTCAAAGTCCTGACCTTAATCCAATCAAAATGTTGTGGAAGGACCTGAAGTGAGCAGTTCATGTGAGGAAACCCACCAACATCCCAGAGTTGAAGCTGTTCTGTACGGAGGAACGGGCTAAAATTCCTCCAAGCCGGTGTGCAGGACTGATCAACAGTTACCGCAAACATTTAGTTGCAGTTATTGCTGCACAAGGGGGTCACACCAGATACTGAAAGCAAAGGTTCACATACTTTTGCCACTCACAGATATGTAAAATTGGATCACTTTCCTCAATAAATAAATGAGCAAGTATAATTTTTGTCTCGTTTGTTTAACTGGGTTCTCTTTATCTACTTTTAGGACTTGTGTGAAAATCTGATGGTTGTAGGTCGTATTTATGCAGAAATGTAGACAATTCTAAAGGGTTCACAAACTTTCAAGCACCGCTGTATAAAACCCAAACCAGCTGTACTCTGGGTAAATAATTACAACAAATCTGATTGTGGTTTATGCAAAACAAAATGTGCTTTCTGTGTGTGACCTGTGCTCAAAAAATGCATAGCATTTTATAACCCTGAGATGTACTTTGTTAAAGGGATCCGAACCTCCGAACTGCTTCAGTACCAGCGCAGGCGATTTATTTCTGAAAGCTTTATGCTGTTTAATTCATGCTAGGGTTCACAAACTTTCAAGCACCACTGTATAATATATACAGTTGCTGATGTGACAAAGTAACGTATTCTTAAGTATTCTATCAAATTTATATACTAGAAAACAACGAAATATCTTGGTAATTGTAAATATAATACTTTATACGCTAAACCGCACAAGAGTCGCCATTTTTAAAAGACTGTGACGTCAGCGCTACCCACTGCACTAGCGGAACTCTCCGAAATAGAGGAGATAAGCGTGTAATCATGGCGTCGGGCGCATCAAGTGAAAGCGACAGCTCTGTCGAATCATACGAAGAGATCCCGCAAGACACACTGCAAGCAGGCTATGGCTTAGAAGGGTACCAGTTTGAACCTAGGAGAGGTACTATGTAGTGGAAGTTCATTATGTCTAACTATTAAAGCTGTTTTAAGTTCGTTTCTTAAGACAAGGAGTTTTTAAGATGTTACCTTGTTGATAGTTTCGGCGAGAATCTTCCGCCTTCTTCAAAACAGTCACCAGATGTCAAGTGGTGACGTGCCTTATCAGCTGATGTTACGCTACGGAGGCGTGAACGTCCCGCCCAATTTGACAGGTAGTTCACGCCTCCTACTGTCAGGTCGCTCCCCCAGGACACATCTGGTGACTGTTTTGAAGAAGGCCGAAGATTCTCGCCGAAACTGTCAACAAGGTAACATCTTAAAAAATCCGTGTCTTAAGAAACGAACTTAAAATAGCTAGGAGAGGTACTCTTGACTCCGGTGATGAAATAAGAGAAGAAAGCTCGGATGACGGCGAGGATGAGACTGATGCTGACCATGGGCGTGGCGAGCGTGGGGCAGAGCGTCTGCGTGCAGGTGACACGGCGTGGTGCTCGTGCGGAAAATGTAACGTGGAGTTGCTCACGAGTCCAGCAGAATTTATTTGCTGCAATGAGATAGGCGCCACCCGTGGACTTGCGAAATCGTCGCAAGAGGCAGAAACAGGTATTTCACACGTGCTATTCCCAACCTCAATGAGCCAACACAACTGGGCACATACATACGTCATGAGTGTTACGCAGAGAAAATGAACGTGCATTCTGATTGGATAAAATTAATATAATGGCGGGCTGTTCAAACTGCGGAAATAGTTTGCTCGAGCTACTTTCAGAACGCTATAACTTTCCAACCTTAGAACAAAAAACTTTTGTAAGTCTTGAATAAGGTTCGTTAATGTGTGTTTTATTGTTATATTTACTCTATATCTTGCCCTCTGTTCCCCTTTAAATGAATCCCAGGAACAAATCAGAAACTTACGTTTAAATCTTTAAAAAGTTTTCATTAATGACTGTCTAAAGGGTAGCCCTTTAGTTCCTTGGAATTTAAGTTGAAGCAGTAAAAACATAACGTTTTCGCTGAAAAAGAAGTGGAAATACAGCACAACTGTACAGCACGCTGTCTCTAAAATGTTCACTAAATTTGCAAAAAGTAATAAAACATGTAGTTACGTTTACAATGCACCCATAAAAGATACGTCCATCTTTATCTCTATAACATAAGGAGTCAAAAAATAGTAAAATGATTGATATACCGGTTCGCTAAAAAGGTTCTTACTTGTACAACCCATAATTTCCTCCCTGAGAATTAGATGCTTCCACAGGAAAAAAATGGCAAGATCATTTATATATTCTTATACCAGACGCTGACAGATTTTTGGAAACTCTATCCAGAGTTATAGCTGGCAGAGATCAAAACTGGGAATGATAGAGGAATAATGTATTATACTGCCTGCTGAGCAAGGAATCTACCACTGAAGATCAGGAAATGGTTCTGCTTAAGAAGTCACAGCAATTCTTCAAGGAGCCATAAAAGAAAAAATAAAGCATGATGTCTACATTAATATACACTCGCTGGCCACTTTATTAGGAACACCCATCCATATACCTGCTGTTTTATGTACTTATCTAATCAGCCGATCCCTTGGCAGCAGCACGATGCATCAGATCATGCAGATACAAATCAAGAGCTTCAGTTCGTGTTCACTTCAAACACCAGCATGGGAAGAATTATGATCTCAAAGTGTAACTTTCACTGTGGCATGGGTGATGTGTTTGAGCCAGATGGACTGGTTTGAGTATTTCAGAAACCGCTGATCTCCTGGGGTTTTCACACGCAACAGTCTCTAGAGTTTACACAGAATGGCGCAAAAAACAAAAAAAAAATCTGAGTGAGCGAGAGTTCTGTGGGTGGAAACAAACGCCTTGTTGAGAAGAAAGGACAAAGGAAAATGGCCAGATTGGTGCAAGCTGCCACGAACGACATAGCAACTCATAGCAACTCTTTACAACCGTGGTGAGCAGAAAATCATCTCAACATGCAACAGCAGAAGACCACACTGGGTTCCACTCCTGCTGGCCAAGAACAGGAACCTTAGAATCAAGAAGAAGTTCCTATTAAAGTGGCTGGTGAGTGTGTATTTGTAGTGTCATGAACTAATGCTTTAGCATCAGATAGCTTCAAAGAGTTGATCTCCTGGTGCCGGGAAAATAACCTCTCCTTGAATGCTGAGAAGACCAAGGAGATGATTATTGACCCGAGGAAGAGGAGGAGAGACCAGTACGCCTCGCTGCACGTCGACGGGACACAGGTGGAGAGGGTGAAAACATTTAAATTCCTCGGAACTCACGTCAGTGAGGATCTCACCTGGACACACAACACACAGCAGACCATCAAGAAGGCTCAACAGAGACTCTTCTTCCTGAGGAAGCTGAGGAAATTTGGACTGTCCACCAAACTCCTCAGCAACTTCTACAGGTGCACAGTGGAGAGTGTCCTGACTAATTCCATCACTGTGTGGTACGGGAACTGCACAACTCAGGACAGAAAGGCTGTCCAGCGTGTCATTAAAATGGCACAGTTCATCTGTGGAGCTGTCCTCCCCCCCACTACAGGACATTTACAACACCCGGGTCACAAAAAGGGCACAGAGCATCATCAGGGACCAAACACACCCACAACACAGACTATTCATGCTCCTACCATCTGGCAGACGCTACAGGAGTGTGAAAGCAAGGACTACTAGACTGACAAACAGTTTTTACACCCAGGCCATCAGGCTTGTGAACCACGGATTATAATCACCATCTACCTCTATATTTGCAATTTTGCACAAGACATTGCACATTATATCTGTCCTATTGCATATTGTTTGATTGCTGTCCTACTGCACATTGATCGGTTATTTATTATTCTTTATTTTAATTATGCTTATTTTCGTTTATTTTCATTCTACTTTTATATTTTGCATTGCATATGCACTTTATATTTTATATTTCGTATTTTATATATATTTCTTTTTATATTAGTAAGCATAGTTTGGTCGGGTAGTTGCAAAATAAGAATTTCATTACCCTATAATAACCGCTGTGTCTGTTATTGTCACGGGCGATTGCTCCAAGACAACAAGGGAGGCTCAGCCTCCTCTAAAAATTCTGGATCTGAAACAGCAGTGTTATAAGTTATAACATTGCTATTTCAGATCCAGAATCATAGAAATATATGTGCTCAACCCAACTACAGTACGAAATCATTCCGTTATAACTTTCCCCAGTTCGCCTAATGTGTGCGTGAGTTTTTCCCCCTTGTGACAACGCGATGCAGCCCAGCCTCAGTGGACTTCAATGGCATTTGGGAGCTCTGCGCTTTTCAATCTCAAAATGCAAGATGATTATTGGACAAATACTGCGAAAATGCCCGCCCACGGACTCCGAGCCTCACAGTGGGAGGGACATGGCAGTTTCCGCGAGGAGACTGGTGATTGGTGAAAGCGGCCGGATATTTTCTTTGATTGACAGCTCGTTTCAAATATAGACAGGCAGCGGTGAATTTCAGTTCAGTCCCATGCGGATTCGCAAGTGCTGTGGTGTATTGTAAGAGATCAGCTTACATTTCGATTTCATTCATTACATACGGTTTCTACCAGCTTTTTTAGTTTGTATATATTTTCATTGTAAATATAGTGTTGTCAAGTTGTCGTTTATTTGAGTGACTGAACTTGAACTTGAGGGGGCTAGTCAGCTAGCAAGAAAGCTGCGCACGGATGCCAAGCATTGCTGATTTAATTTTGGCGAAGCCATTTGCCAGTCTTCCTTTCGAGGAAAAAATTAAAATTAAAGAGCAGGGTAGACCAACGCCTCAAATTGACTTGGTGAAAAAGGTAGGGAATAATACTCGTTCCTTTCAGCTCTCCTGGTACGAGAAAGTGAATTGGCTAACAGCAAGTGACCCACATCAACAACAGTAAATAGGCTACTTTAGTAATATGTCATGGATGGACCAAAAATATAGAATCTATTTAAAATGTTTATGCTGAGTATATTATATTGGAATATATATTTTTCTGGATATGAATTAAACACAGCCACAATTTTGAAAACATTTTTAAACAAAAACACAGCCGAGAACATTTCACACTACAGACCTGGATTAAAAGTGAAAGGTTATCAAAATTGTCAGTAAAACATTTCTCAGTCAAAATAAGTAAAATATAGGGAAAGTGTCATTGAATGAAATGTGTGGCACCCAGCTCTATGTTTGGCTCCCCAAGGTCAGTGCTTGTGCCTATTCCAGAACACTCTGCTGTTACTGCTGAGGTTCCTGACAAAGAGCTGCTTTCAATAATGATCAATTTTTAAACAACATGCCACAATTTTAAAATATAAAATGTTAAAATATACCCCCCCAACACCACCATCATGTATATTGGACAGTAGGCTAATGGGCCAAAAGAACCTGTTATTTCACAGTTTGTGACCCTGCCAACAATCAGCCAGATCAGAGGCAAGAGTATGGGCAAAATTGATGTGTTTTTTCTTTTCTCTTTTAAAATCTGGAAATATCATAACCGACCAGCCTCCCCTGTTTGAAAGACTACCAGCCGCCACTGGTTATTGTGTATATGACAAACATCTTGAATCTTGAATCTTAATTCTGAGTGAGTGAGTTTGTATCATGCCTACTAGCTTATATTTGAGGGATTAGCAATAAAGCTGTTGTTACTAATCCTTTCAAACATTCCTTGATGAAAGAAGGAACTTTCAGGTTCCACTCTTGCAGCCAAGAACAGGAATCTTAGAATCAAGAACAAGTTCCTATTAAAATGCCCAGTGAGTTAGGCCCTGTCCACACAGCAACGGATTCAGGTGAAGCTGATAAAATTGTTTATCGTTTCGGACTGGCGTCCACACGGCACCGGCGTTTTGGGTGCCCCAAAACGAAATCTTTTGAGAACAGGTTCCAGAGTGGAAAAATCTGGCAACGGTGTCGTTGCGAAGTCGTCTGGATGAGTAGAACGGATTTGTTTACGATGACGTCACAACCACATGACTGTCAGTGCTTCACGCCGGGTAGAAGTGTAACGAACTCGATGCGAGTTGTCAACAAATCCTATAACTTGGTTCATGAAACGCGCTTACAAAATATTTTCACTGCTTTCCAAAAACAAAAACAATCCCGCCAGCAAAAATAGGGAAAAAAAAGGAGCGATCTCACCTCTTCAGATGTTGGTTTAAGTCCGACAATACATTCCTCAAAAAGGGCGTAGAAGAACAAAGTAATCCATCAACGTGTAGCATTCAATTTATTCCGGACCATTAAAGAATTCTGGAGGATATCAGAATGTTGGCGTACCGGCTTCCATCTACCCCTGTTCATTCCTCTTTCCGCATCTTTTGTTTTACGCTACTGATTAATAATCAAAACTTTATGTGGCTGATGCTACAGAAGAAGGGGTTTATGCGCATGCGTCTACTTCTTCTATTGTTCTGGTGTCTCTGATGGGACCGTCTTACAGCGCATGTAGAGGTGTGGCATGTGTATTGCATCGTTTTCAGCAAGCATTGAGTTGCCATATGAACCTGATATTTTACTGATTCGTTGCCCATGTGGACGTGATATTCATCTCATCTCATTATCTCTAGCCGCTTTATCCTTCTACAGGGTCGCAGGCAAGCTGGAGCCTATCCCAGCTGACTACGGGCGAAAGGCGGGGTACACCCTGGACAAGTCGCCAGGTCATCACAGGGCTGACACATAGACACAGACAACCATTCACACTCACATTCACACCTACGGTCAATTTAGAGTCACCAGTTAACCTAACCTGCATGTCTTTGGACTGTGGGGGAAACCGGAGCACCCGGAGGAAACCCATGCGGACACGGGGAGAACATGCAAACTCCGCACAGAAAGGCCCTCGCCGGCCCCGGGGCTCGAACCCAGGACCTTCTTGCTGTGAGGCGACAGCGCTAACCACTACACCACCGTGCCGCCCGGACGCGATATTTAAAAAAAAAATCTCGTTGCCGTTGTCGTGTGGATGTAGCCTTAGTTACACTAATAGAATTCACTAGAGCTCACTCTATAGTCCTCTATATAGTAATTCCCTATATAGGGAGGAGTGAACGAGTGAGCGATTTCAGACACAGGGATTATGTGGTCTTCTACTCTTGTAGCCCATGCGTCTCAAGATGCTTTTCTGTTCATCACGTTTGCAAAGAGTGGCTATTTGAGTTATCGTAGGCTTTTTGTCATCTCAAACAAGTCTGGTCATTCTTCTCTGACCTCTCTCATCAACAAGATGTTTCTGCCTACAGAACTGCAGCTCAGTGGATGTTTTGTTTTGTTTTTTTCACCATTCTGTGTCAACTGTGTAGAATATTTTGCCATAAACAAAGTGAAATATTAGAATACATTAATCAGAATTCTTTTACCTCAGACTATACCCTGATATCTCTGTATTGGGCAATTCCATGTAAATGTCAACCTCACCATGCAAAATTAAAGCAACATGTAATACATCAAAACCACTCCCAGAGATATCACCTAGGCCTGTATTTTACAGATGTGAATAAGTTGAACCAATTTGTAACCAACCTAATATGTCACTGTCAGTCTTTCTTTCTTATAATGTAAAACCCAAGCTAAAATCAACTTTGATCATGTACAATTCTATATTATTGCCACAAGCCACAGAAATGTATGCTAAAATCCACAAAACAGCAAAACAATAGCCATTCTAAATATTATTTAAGAACTTTGATAGTTTTAGCTGATATTTAGAGAGTTTTTCAAA
This sequence comes from Neoarius graeffei, assembly GCF_027579695.1. Taxonomy (NCBI): domain Eukaryota; kingdom Metazoa; phylum Chordata; class Actinopteri; order Siluriformes; family Ariidae; genus Neoarius; species Neoarius graeffei. Next base: position 72,731,902 of record NC_083580.1, read on the forward strand.
GGGTTATGGTGGTTAAACTGCTGATTTTCTAAACATATGCCATGTCTATTTCAGACGCGTCACATCCATAACGGAATTTCGTCACATCCATAACGCTGACTTTTCCTTCCGAAACTCTGCATGAAATACAAAATATTTTAAACAAAGATTTTTTAATATTCACCTTGGACCCCTCTATCAAATGGATATCTCCATTTCGACATTAGGTTTACAATTTCACAGAGTTTGATAAAAATGTACAGTCACCCAAGAAAAGTGATACTTTTTCTGTCACATCCATAACGCATCTTTTATTGGCACTTTCTGGCATGCCCTAGATGTACTATGGGAATTGTTCTTGTTCTATCACTTCTCCAGTATGGTACAGCCTTAAAATATGCAACACCTGTTTAAATACTGGGAGACAGTAAAACATGCACTGGGTCATTTGTTGCCATTTTGAGTTCAAGTGTCACGTCCATAACGCTGGAATTGCTCTATTACAAGTTTAGAGGAGCCTTGTATGCTAAATGCTTAATAAATCTAATTAAATTTGAATTCTGATCAGACAATCATGTAGGAGACGATGTTTACATCAAAGATCAGAACGGGGAAAACTGTAATCTCACTGACTTTGACTGCGGCGTGGTTGTTGGGTTGAATCTTTTAGAAAATTTCTATCTCCTGACATTTTCACACGCAACAGTCTCTGCACAAAAAGGTGTGTAAAACAAAAAACATCCAGTTCTGTGGACAGAAATGCCTTGTTGATGAGAGAGATCAGAGGAGAATGGCTGTACTGATTCAAACTAACAGGAAGGTAATTCAAATAATCACTCTTTGCAACCCTGGCGAGCAGCAAAGCATCTCAGAATGAACAAAACTTTGAACCTTGGGGCAGATGATCTACTACAGCAGCAGAAGACCAGATTTCGTTTTAGTCCTGTCAGCCAAGAACAGGAAATTGAGGCTACACTGAGCACAGGGTCACCAATACTCAATATTTGAACACTGGAATAACGTCACCAGGTCTGGTCCAGTTTCCCACTGTACCTTAGATTCTGTTCTTTGCTAAAAGGAGTGTGGTTTCCTTGCATTTCTTTTTCTCTTGGTGCTTCTTGGAAGAAAAAATGAATGCAATGGGATACAGGGAATAAAGAAACATAATAAACATGTGTTGCCCCCCCTGTTTACTGACTTGGCTCAGGAGTTCTATGGAAGCAACTTATTATACAAGAAATCCTCCAGTGCAACGTAAATCCAGTCCAGTTGTAAAAACATTCCCTCTGCTCGTTGTGCTGGCCACCAGCTGAAGACGTCTGCAGAGTTCACTTTTCCTGCAGCTCTTGGCCCCCATGATGTCTCGTACGAGCTCTCACTAGTGACACAAGATGGGGAAGGAACGCGAAAAGAAGCTTTAGGCCTTGTCCTAATTTGCTGACTGTAGAAAAGACCATAGTTGGGTATGCTTAGCTTGGGGGAGACCTTGTTGCCAGCTGCAAATGACTCCAGATGTGGAGAGAACAGGGTGTAAACAACAGATTAACAGCCACAACATAAGAGGCTGTTCTGAGAGTAAGGGAAAGAAAGAGAAGTCAAGACAGTGAAAGACACGCTGATGAGAGGCTCCCTGGACCACAAAGAAATTGGGGTTTTGCAAGTCTTAGAAGTCATAATGAGATGAGGCACTTAAAATAGAAACATGTAATTCATCCTGGATTGTTTTATCTTGGCGCACAAGTGCATTAGGCCTCAGGTCTGCTGAGGAGGAGACGTCTAATTAACAGCGTCTCGGTCAGTTTATACAAGTTATCGTGTTTATGTTTGAGGAGAAGAGGTCATGTTCAGCAGGCATATATTTTTCTCACAACTCTATTCATCCTATCTCCGACAAAATTCATTTTTCCAAGGATCTGCTTCTTTTTCCCACGTAACACTCACTGAACACTCGAACAGGAAAGCCTGTCGATAGACCTGGTGACACCTGTAAGACAAGGAGACATTTTTCTAATCTTCAACTATCCGTTATTGGTGAACCTGCACCCATTATAGCCTTAGATTCTTGTTCTTGGCTAACAGGAGTGAAACAGTCCCTGTGTCCGAAATCGCTCCCTACTCACTATATAGGGCACTATATAGTGAGGACGCCATTTTGTAACGCTGTCCGAAACCTTAGTGAGGATTATTTACACCCTATATAGTGCACTCAAAGTATCCCACAATGCATCACGAAAAGTAGTGTACAACGGATGGTCACTAACCAAGCAATATATCCCATCATGCATTGCGGTCGCGCTGAAAGAACTCAAATTAAAAGTCTCAAATTTGATTTAATAAAAGGCAGCGGCAAAGAAGAAAGTATTCAGCCTTGATTTAAAAGAACTGAAAGATGCAGGGACTTTGTATTGATTAGTGTGGGAAGTATAATATGGATTTATCACAAAAATACATGCATTTATTTTTTTCGCGGTCCGGTTTCCATCAAATCGTGCGCTCTGATTGGCTCGTGAGCGGTCCGGAATCCTACGAACCGGACCCCGGTTACGGACCTTTGGCGACTCGCTCGTTCACAAGAACAAACATACATTTATTTTTGCATTTCTCAGGAGAATAGCATTAATTTTACAGCATGGATAGCGATAACGACAGTGTTCACAGCGAAAGCGAGTTTTACTACCCTGAGGAAGACGAAATAAAAAAACATTTCAGGAGAAAGCTGAAAAACTGTAACTGTCGCTAACGCCGAGCAAAAACATGGCTGAATCCTGAATGACTCAATTTTGTATGAATAGGGGACTACATAAGCAACAAAAGGTAGCTTTTTTCCTGCCATTGAAGTGCACTTGTGTACCGAGGAGGAAGCCATTTGCATTACAGCCGTGAATGAGGATTCAAAATGCCGGCTCACCTTGGCTTTGTTTTCTCTTTTGGGCGCTCTCATTTTCTGTTAGAACTTGGTAACAAAAAAAAATATATATATGTTATTTACCAGCTTAAGGTCAGTCTGTATCATGAAATACCGTGACCTCGGCCTTGAATACTGACCTTGGCCCAGAGGGCCTCGCTCAGTACTTTCAAGACCTCGGTCAAGGTATTTCACCATACGGACCTCCCAGCTGGTAAATAACATATATTTATTTTTTTCGCGGTGCGGTTTCCATCAAATCCTGCGCTCTGATTGGCTGGCGAGCGGGTCCGTATCCTACGGTAAGGACCCCAGTTATGGACCTCTGGCGACTCGCTCATTCACAACAACAACAAACATCATAGAATTTTTTGTCAACATTTATCTTATTTTTATAAGATTTATTTATAAGATTATCAAAAATCTTATAAATTTTTGCCAGCATTTCTCAGGAGAATAGCATTAATTTTACAGCATGGATAGCGATAACGACAGTGTTCACAGCGAAAGCGAGTTTTACTACCCTGAGGAAGAAGAAATAAAAGAAAACATTTCAGGAGAAAGCTAAAAACCTCTAACTTGTTAACGCTGAGCAAAAACATGGCTGAACCCTGAATGACTCCTATTTGTATAAATAGGGGACTACATAGGCAGCAAAATGTAGTTTTTTTTCCTGCCATGGAAGTGCACTTGTATACTGACGAGGAAGCCATTTGCATTCCAGCCATGAATGAGGATTCAAAATAGCATTAATTTTACATCATGGATAGCGATAACGACAGTGTTCACAGCGAAAGCGAGTTTTACTACCCTGAGGAAGAAGAAATAAAAACATTTCAGGAGAAAGCTAAAAACCTCTAACTGTTGCTAATGCCGAGCAAAAACATGGCTGAATCCCTGAATGACTCAATTTTGTATAAATAGGGGACTACATAGGCGGCAAAATGTAGTTTCTTTTTCCCCGCCATGGAAGTGCACTTGTATACCGAGGAGGAATCCATTTGCATTACAGCCGTGAATGAGGATTCAAAATGGCGGCTCGCCTCGGCTCGGTTTTCCTTTTCGGGCGCTCTTGTTTTCTGTTAGAATTTGGTAAAGAAAAAAATAAATATATTATTTACCAGCTTAAGGTCGGTCCGTATGGTGAAATACCATGACCTCGGCCCAGAGGGCCTCAGTCAGTACTTTCAAGACCTCGGTCATGGTATTTCACGATACGGACCTCCCAGCTGGTAAATAACATATATATATATATTTATTATTTTGAAAACTCACCAGCCGACTGATCTGGCACGTTTTGATTGTGCGACAGTAATGACGCAAATACCAGCGCGACAGACTAGTGTCCGAAAGTTTTTTTGTTTTGTTTTTTAACCAATGAGCTCACTCTACAGTCCTCTATATAGTAATTCCCTATATAGGGAGGAGTGAACGAGTGAGCGAGTTCAGACACAGGGATTATGTGGTCTTCTACCCTTGTAGCCCATGCGTCTCAAGATGCTTTTCTGTTCATCACGTTTGCAAAGAGTGGCTATTTGAGTTATCGTAGCCTTTTTGTCATCTCAAACAAGTCTGGTCATTCTTCTCTGACCTCTCTCATCAACAAGATGTTTCTGCCTACAGAACTGCAGCTCAGTGGATGGTTTTTGCACCATTCTGTGTAAACTGTGTAGAATATCGTGCAGTTTGTTTGCCATAAACAAAGTGAAACATTAACGGCTCTTGGGATTTCATTATATTCATAAATTCTTGTGCTACATCTAGCTAAGACAGAGTAATATAAGTAATATATTCCATGATTCAAAAATTATATTTATTCCAGGTGTGGCACAATTTGTTTCTGACAACACAGTTCATATTTAAAATAGATCTGAGGTGGCATGCACAGAGAATCTACCTTTCCATTCTTATAAAATGACCATGGATAGATTACAGGCTGTACAATTTAACAAATCCTGAATTCTAGACTATCCTCAGCTCCTAAAGAAAGCATTAACACCAGGGTATGATCATAGGGTATAATCAAAAACACGGAAACTACGCCAGAGTCCTCTAAAGCTTTAAAGTGTTTATCTTTGTGAACAAGCCATTGTGGCATTTTGTCCTAAGCAATTGTGAAATTACGTATCCCTTCGTGAGCATATGACTGTCCTCATCCCTCAGTGGTTCCAGATGAGGAACAGGGCTTTAAAAAGCACCTGGGAAAAAGCTGCATGTCACTGCTCATATAAACATCCACGACAAGATAATTGAAATGAACTGGAGCACAATAACAGGCGTAATGTAAAAGTTAAAGACCAGGACAAGCTTCTGTTTTCCTCACACAGGTTATAAGCCTTGTCATCGTTTAGCTGAACAAATACGGTCTCCTGAAATACTATAATTTGTCAAAGTGGACACACCCCATACATCTTACTGTAGAGAATTCCTTATAAAAGACTCTTTTGAACTACTATACCAGCACAAATCTCTCTTGCTTACTTGCATTCACTTGATTTTCTCTCTTTCATGTAGTTGAGTAATAATAAACACTTGGTCTCACTATGGGCGGCACGGTGGGGTAGTGGTTAGCGCTGTCGCCTCACAGCAAGAAGGTCCGGGTTCGAGCCCCGTGGCCGGCGAGGGCCTTTCTGTGCGGAGTTTGCATGTTCTCCCCGTGTCCGCGTGGGTTTCCTCCGGGTGCTCCGGTTTCCCCCACAGTCCAAAGACATGCAGGTTAGGTTAACTGGTGACTCTAAATTGACCGTAGGTGTGAATGTGAGTGTGAATGGTTGTCTGTGTCTATGTGTCAGCCCTGTGATGACCTGGCGACTTGTCCAGGGTGTACCCCGCCTTTCGCCCATAGTCAGCTAGGATAGGCTCCAGCTTGCCTGCGACCCTGTAGAACAGGATAAAGCGGCTAGAGATAATGAGATGAGATGGTCTCACTATGAGGATACTGTATGTGCTCATGTATGTATGTGTAATCTGATCATGTATGTACAAGTATGTGTAATCTGATCCCTGATTTATTGTTGTTTTTCACTCCGCTCTTAAACGGCTGGCCTTATAGAAGACTACAAGTGCGTTTCTGCACTAAAATATGGCTTTCGATGAGCTGCAAACCTTACACTCTTGGTACACAGGGGTGGTATGAAAGAACTATACATATCCATACAGCAAAAACAAACGTTTCAGACCTTCCAGAGTGTTCAGTATGTAATCTGTGCTGTGTAAATAAACATGACTTGCACAGAGCTCTGCTTTGCTTAACAGGCTGAACGAGACTGAAAGAGAAAAATATTCCATCGGTACAATGTTAGACGCAAGATAAAACATTCACGGGGTGAAAATATTTGGTACGTTACAGATCCAGTTCATGAATGCAGACGCGCAATCTCTATGGCGTCTCAGGTTTGTGATTTCATCAGAATCAAGTTTGTTGGTTTAAACTTAACACCCAAGACTGTTACCACACAGTTTTTTATTTTTCATTCTTGTGATCCAGAGATGTAATTATTGTGATAAGACAAGAATTGGGTCAGATACACTTGAGGACAAAGCAGAGGAATGAAAACGAGCCAAAATTTTTCAGGAAATCTTTTCAATATGAATGTTTTTGTGAACAGAGCAACAAGGTGCTGTATCTGAATGCCGTATTACTTTATTGCACTATATATACACAGTACTGTGCAAAAGTCTTAGCACCCTGTTTTTCATACAAACTTTATCAATTTCTATTTTATGACTTCTACATGGGCGGCAAGGTGGTGAAGTGGTTAGCGCTGTCGCCTCACAGCAAGAGGGTCCGGGTTCGAGCCCCGTGGCCGGCGAGGGCCTTTCTGTGCAGAGTTTGCATGTTCTCCCCGTGTCCGTGTGGGTTTCCTCCGGGTGCTCCGGTTTCCCCCACAGTCCAAAGACATGCAGGTTAGGTTAACTGGTGACTCTAAATTGAGCGTAGGTGTGAATGTGAGTGTGAATGGTTGTCTGTGTCTATGTGTCAGCCCTGTGATGACCTGGCGACTTGTCCAGGGTGTACCCCGCCTTTCGCCCGTAGTCAGCTGGGATAGGCTCCAGCTTGCCTGCGACCCTGTAGAACAGGATAAAGCGGCTAGAGATGATGAGATGAGATGAGAAGTGAGTGTGACAGTCAAAGTGTCCAGAAGAACTGTGGCTGGTTCTGTAAGGTGCTCAGTAAAACCTACAGCTCATTTCCTTATCAAACTGCACTCGTTGGACCTGAGAATGCTATTTTTTTAAGCAAAGGGTCGTCTCACACCAAATACTGACTTTGTTTCATTTATTATGGTTTACTGCTTATAGTATTTTCTAATGTTGAAACATTTCATTTCATTATTTTTAAGCCATTTTCAGTCTACAGCATTTCTTTACATGTGACAAAGACTTTTGCACAGTACCGTATATATCGAAGCTCACTTGAAACAAAAGTATCATGCACCATTCAGAAAATGGATTTGTTGGTTGAAATTACAATGCACTTTTGAACTTAAGTCATCTTTGTACTTATTTCTTAATGAAAATTTCTTTCTGAAATACACTCTATGATTAATTCAAACCTTTTGAAAACAATTGAAAATCATCGCCCACCTTGGTCGGACTCGACATTGTCAGAAACAAAAGTAATTAATAAAAATGGACCAAATGTACAGGCAGTACCTGTACATTTGGTCCATTTTTATTAATTACTTTTGTAATTAATAAAAATGTGCCTGTCAGGCACTATAGCTAAGAACAACATCTTTGTTAGAAACTACTGTCAATGTGTATCAATGCATCAGTTTCACAGCCAGCAGAAAAAAAAAAATCCTTTCCCCAATTGCTATCCTAATGTCTTACGCTACGTTCACACTGCAAGGCTTAATGCTCAATTCCGATTTTTTTGTGAAATCCGATTGTTTTGTGAGGTCGTTCACATTAACAAATATATGCGACTTGTATGTGATCCTCAGTATGAACGAAAAGCGACCTAAAAGTGTTCCGCATGCGCATTGCAGGATACGACGACGTCACACGCAGTGAGCATGGCCAGTGTTTACGGAAGTAAAACCGCCCGGTTGCGGTATGACCCATCCAATCTAGCTTGAATAGCTGCATCCCCCCAAATGGAAATCAGCTCCCTAACCTCTGCGTCCTTCCATTGAGAAGATTCAGAACCTTCACAGCCCGAAGCGTCCCTCGCATTGATGTCATGCGCAGGGGCGCAGATACGTTTTTTGAACTGGGGGGGGGGACAAAAAACTGGGGGGGACAAAGCTGCCAGCAAACCAACCCCGATATGCCTGTCAAACTTGTTGTGGGTTACCATAGCAACCAAGCTCGAGCTTGCAACCTGTGCAGTCTGCGCAGCTCAACCAACCGAATATCAGTCTTTGTTTTGTTTTATGTGAGTTGTTGCAACTATGTATACACTGCTGTGCACCTCAATAAACCGAATGGTAATTAGTCTTTTGATTTTTCCGTGAGGTTTGCCTTATGCAAAGAAAGACAGCATAGTGAATTTAAATCTGGGTGGGACGAATCCCACCCGTCCCACCCTCTATCTGCGCCCGTGATTATGCGCCATGTTGTTGTAACTTTTTTTGAGAGACCCGCCGCCTACTTCAGCGCAGAATAGTGACGTTTGTGGCTTGTTGATGACGTGTAAGTCGAATGAATGCGACCTGGCGGTTCAGACTGAAGTCGCATATGAAAAGAGCGGATAGGAATCGGAATTAGGACCACATATCCAAACGGCCTGGGTCGGATTTGAAAAAATCGGATCTGTGTCGTTCATATTGTCAATAAAAGATCGGATACAGGTCACATATGGGCGAAAAGATCGGATTTGAGTCACTTCAGCCTGCAGTGTGAACGTAGCCTTAGAGTTTACATAAGTTTCCCTTAATGAATTACCCAATCTAAAGCTACTGCGTTATCCCAGGAATCCATATTAGTGCCTTGCAAAAGTATTCATCCCCCTTTGGTGTTTGTCCTGTTTTGTCGCATTATAAGCTGGAATTAAAATGGATTTTTGGGGCATTAGGACCATTTGATTTACACAACATGCCTACAACTTTAAAGGTGCACACTGTTTTTTTATATGAAAAAAAAAACAGAAATCTGGAGTGTGCATAGGTATTCACCCCCCAAGTCAATACTTTATAGAGCCACCTTTTGCTGCAGTTACAGCTGCAAGTCTCTTGGGGTATGTCTCTATTAGCTTAGCACATCTAGCCACTGGGATTTTTGCCCATTCCTCAAGGCAAAACTGCTCCAGCTCCTTCCAGTTAGATGGGTTGTGTTGGTGTACAGCAATCTTCAAGTTATGCCACAGATTCTCAATTAGATCGAGGTCTGGGCTTTGATTAGGCCATTCCAAGACATTTAAATGTTTCCCTTTAAACCACTCCAGTGTAGTTTTAGCAGTATGTTTAGGGTCATTGTCCTGCTGGACCGTGAACCTTCATCCCAGTCTCAAACCTCTGGCTGACTCAAACAGGTTTTCCTCCAGAATTGCCCTGTATTTAGTGCCATCCATCTTTCCTTCAGTCCTTCAGCATGGAATGAACAAGTTGGCGACATTTTGCAACATCAATCTTTTTCCATTCTTCAACAATGACCTCTTTTAGTGACTGGATGCTGGATGGAGAGTGATGCTCAACTTGCCTCTTCAGAATTCCCCATAGGTGTTCAATTGGGTTCAGATCAGGAGACATACTTGGCCACTGAATCACTTTCACCCTGTTCTTCAGAAATCCAACAGTGGCCTTAGATGTGTGTTTAGTCATGTTGGAAAAGTGCACGACGACCAAGGGCACAGAGTGACGTTAACACCTCGACAGGAGCGTCTTCTGATGAGAAGGGTTGAAGAAAATCGGCATGCAAGTTCACTGCAGTTATCTAAAGAAGTAGAAAGCCAAACTGGGGTGACTATTTCCCGTGACACAATACGGCGTACGCTGCAGAGGAATGGCATGCATGGATGCCGTCCACGAAAGAAGCCTCTCCTAAAGCCCAGGCACAACAAAGCCCACCGAGAGTTTGCCAGGGCCCATGCTGACAAAGATGAAGACTACTGGGACTCTATACTCTGGAGTGATGAGACCAAGATAAATGTTTTTGGAACTGATGGCTTCAAAACTGTATGGCGCCGCAAAGGTGAGGAATACAAAGAAAACTGCATGGTGCCTACAGTGAAACATGGTGGTGGCAGTGTCCTTATGTGGGGCTGCATGAGTGCTGCTGGTGTCGGGGAGCTGCATTTCATTGATGGCATCATGAATTCACAGATGTATTGCTCTATACTGAAAGAGAAGATGCTACCATCACTCCGTGCCCTTGGTCGTCGTGCACTTTTCCAACATGACAATGATCCTAAACACACATCTAAGGCCAATGTTAGGTTTCTGAAGAAGAACAGGGTGAAAGTGATTCAGTGGCCAAGTATGTCTCCTGATCTGAACCCAATCGAACACCTATGGGGAATTCTGAAGAGACAAGTTGAGCATCACTCTCCATCCAGCATCCAGTCACTAAAAGAGGTCATTGTTGAAGAATGGAAAAAGACTGATGTTGCAAAATGTCGCCAACTTGTTCATTCCATGCCGAGAAGACTTGGTGCTGTCATTAAAAATCATGGAGGCCATACAAAGTACTAGATGTACGTAGTAGTTTTTGTTGTGGCGTGTACTAATTTTTGCACCACCCTAATTTGAGTAAAACTGAAAAATGTGTAATCTAAGTTTATATTATTAACCTTACTTTCACGTTATAAGTTAAACAGATGTTATATTAAACTTTGTCTTTTCAACATTTTGGAAATTGTGTTCATTGAGATATTGTTTAAAATGTTACTTTTCAAAGGGGGTGCACTCATTTATGCTGAGCACTGTGTGTATATATATATATATATATATATATATATATATATATACACACACACACACACACACACACTCTTTACAGATAAACAGAGAGGACATTTTCTTCAATGTGACATCATTCATCATGTCTTGCTATGACACACTGACAGCTCAGAGATCTCGAGTGAGTGAGTGCCTTTTCTCAAGAGCGAAGGGTCTTAGCTGAAGGGTCAGTTAGCACCAGTCCCCAGTATCACTATCACAGCTTTAAAAGCAACACAGCAGAAAGGAAGCCCTCTATCCCCAAGTTTCAACTCTGTGAGTGACATAAGTTACAGGTTTCCTTTGAGTTAACAGGAACCAGACATACCGGCTAATGGAACTTTAACAGCGTGGTTACGTCGGACATGAGCTCAAAGGGATGTGTGTGAAAATGGCAGCAGATTAAGACAGCTTTGGTGTCAACTTTTGACAGGTGCCAGTAGCTCAAAAGAGGTTTTCTGAGTAATCTGTCAAGCTTCTGCACCTTTTAACGACACATATAACATAAGGGAAAAAATATTTAGACATTTAAAATTTCCAAACTATCCCAGAGGATTTTTTTAATTTTTTTATTTTGGTCAGAAGGCGTAGATTAATTTTCTGGAACAGCAACAAGAAGTGTTGATATTTACTGAACATTTTTGTAAGGAGTCTCCAGCGTCAGAGCCTTGTAACACTTAGAGGTGAAGCTGTTTCTTGAAGTTTTTCACCACAGGACACTTCACGGTTTGCATTTTTTTCAGTAACATGATAAATTTTTGGCAAGGTGCTGCGTTATGAGGAATAAAACATGGCAGGAAGTGCTGTTACTGAGAAAGAATCCAATTTCAGGTGTTAAAGGTAGACTGCCTTTCAGATTTTTCAAGTCTACCGTAGGTCATAAAAAGAATTTTCCCTGACACCCGATTACTTTTGTTTAGTGGACTGAAAGCGACTGAATTCGAATTACACACTTCCAATTTAATTACTTTTTTAAAAATAGAACAATTAATGAATTTAGGGCCAAATGGCCCTAAATTCTCCGCTATTTTTTCCTGCTTCACCATGACCCGGTACAAGCTACTACGTCATGCGTCATGTGGTGGGCTTTCCCCTTTCGCACAAGGCATTGTGGGATACAAATTTGAAACAGGAGAGAAAAATGGAGAACGTGAGTGTGCGAATGAAACATGGAAGACCGACTACAGTAACGGAAAGTGAGAAGAAAAGACGTTATTCTGCGAAGGAAAGGAAATGCAGGAAATATCAAGCTAAAAAATATCAGCGGTCAGCGAGCACCTTGGTGTGATCAGCTGTTTGTTTAGTGACAGAATGATATAACTGTCAGTGCACGGTCAAAGGTAAACCTGTAGATGGCTGTAATGCAACACTGTGGGTGCCAACTGCCATAAAACCCAAAAGAAGAAGAAAGTAAAGCTGCACATGCGCACACACACGGACTTCCTCTGTCTGCTTGACTGCGCAAAGTGAATGATTTCATAGGCATTATTTGCTTTAATCTCCTCAAATTAAATAACTTCCCAGCCACAGAATGGCCTGGTTTTTTTGTTGTTGAGATATTACAGAAATAAACATACATCACAATGACCAAATTTCAGAGAGAACCAAATTTCACCGATTTTATGAAATTAGATTAGATCAGACAGAACTTTATTGATCCCTTTAGGAGGGTTCCCTCAGGGAAATTAAGATTCCAGCAGCATCATTACAGGATAAACAGAGAATAGAAAATGGAGAAAAAATTCTGGATAAATTCATCTCATCTCATCTCATTATCTCTAGCCGCTTTATCCTTCTACAGGGTCGCAGGCAAGCTGGAGCCTATCCCAGCTGACTACGGGCGAAAGGCAGGGTACACCCTGTACAAGTCGCCAGGTCATCACAGGGCTGACACATAGACACAGACAACCATTCACACTCACACCTATGGTCAATTTAGAGTCACCAGTTAACCTAACCTGCATGTCTTTGGACTGTGGGGGAAACCGGAGCACCCGGAGGAAACCCACGCGGACACAGGGAGAACATGCAAACGCCGCACAGAAAGGCCCTCGCCGGCCACGGGGCTCGAACCCAGGACCTTCTTGCTGTGAGGCGACAGCGCTAACCACTACACCACCGTGCCGCCTTCTGGATAAATTAAATTAAGTATTTACATATACAAATATAAAAAGAATAAGATATGGGGAAGAGAGGAAGGGGGGGCAGCAGGAGAAATATTGCACTTTATATTGCACATTATATTGCACATTGTCCAGTATTGTTTATTGTCAGGCTAGGCTACTGCTCCTTCCCGTCCTCTGTCCTCCTGTCCCCCCCCCCCCCAGAGAGGAGTTGTACAGTCTGATGGCATGAGGGACAAAGGAGTTTTTAAGTCTGTTCGTCCTGCACTTGGGAAGGAGCATTCTGTCACTGAACAGGCTCCTCTGGTTGCTGATGACGGTGTGCAAAGGGTGACTGGCATCATCCATGATGTTCAATGGTTTGTCCATAGTCCTCTTCTCTGCCACCATCACCAGAGAGTCCAGCTTCATGCCGACCACAGAGCCGGCCTGCCTGATCAGTTTGTCCAGCCTGGATGTGTCCTTCTTGGATGTGCTGCCCCCCCCCCAGCACACCACGGTGTAAAACAGGACACAGGCAACCACAGACTGATAGGCTAGAACATCCACAGGAGTTTCCTGCAGATGTTAAAGGACCGCAGCCTCCTAAGGAAGTATAGCCTGCTCTGTGCCTTCCTGTATAAGTGATTGGTTTTGCAAGTCCAATCCAGTTTGCTGTCCAGCCACAGCCCGAGGTACTTGTAGGAATCCACAGCCTCCACCTCGACTTCCTTGATCAGAACTGGTCGTGACCTTGGTCTGGACCTCCCAAAGTCAATGACCAGCTCCTTGGTCTTCGAGGTGTTGAGCTGCAGATGGTTTCTGTTGCACCACACAGCAAAGTCCCTCCCCAGGCTCCTATACTCCTCCTTTCTGTTGTCACTGATACACCCATTAATGGCTGTGTCATCGGCGAACTTCTGAATGTGACAGCTCCAAGTTGTAGCAGAAGTCCGCGGTGTACAGGGTGAAGAGAAGAGGGGCCAGCACCGTGCCCTGGGGTGCTCCGGTGCTGCTAATCACAGTGTCAGACATGATGTCCTTCAGCCTGATGTACTGCGGCCTGTCAGTGAGGTAGCTGAAGATCCAGGTGACCAGGCAGGGGTCCACTTGCATCCTGTTCAGTTTGTCCTGAAGCAAAAGGGGCTGGATGGTGTTGAAGGCACTCGAGAAGTCCAAGAAGAGGATCCTCACTGTGCCATTTCCCTTATCCAGATGCGAGTAGGCTTGGTGTAGCAGGTAGAGGATGGCGTCTTCCACACCAACATCTGCCCGGTATGCAAACTTCAGACAGTCCTGGGCATGTTGTACCTGGGGTCTGAGGAGGCTGAGGAAGAGCCGTTCCAATGTCTTTATCAGATGTGAAGTGAGTGCCACCGGTTGGAAGTCGTTCAGCTCACCGGGCTGATTCTTTTTGGGAACTGGAACGATGCATGATGTCTTCCAGAGGGTGGGCACTCTCACCAGCTGCAGGCTGAGGTTGAAGATGCATTGGAGTGGTTCACCCAGTTCAGCAGCGCAGGTCTTCAGTAGTCAGTGACACACCTTGTCCGGGCCTGCTGCTTTCCTGGGGTGAAGCTTCCTCAGTTGACCTCTGACTTGGTCTGCAGTAATGCATGGAGGAGTAAGTGATTGGTGTTGCAAGTCCAGTCCAGCTTGCTGTCCAGTCACAGCCCGAGGTACTTGTAGAAATCCACAGCCTCCACCTCGACTCCCTCAATCAGAACTGGTCGTGACCTTGGTCTGGACCTCCCAATCAAAATCGAAAGGCTCTCTAGCTTTAAGAGTAACTCCTGGATCACACCACCTTGTCGATTACTTTCCTATAACACCACACTTCTGTCATGATTTATTCCTTAATCCTTAACCACGTGCTTGATTACTCATTCATGTGAGCTTCTTACTGTTTCATGTTACAGGTAAAAAAATTTCAACCTAGGTGGATTTTTTTTTGACCTGGGTAAAATCTTTTTAACCTTGTTCATAATATCCAACCTAGGTAAAATTTTGGATTATCTAAGATTCTTAAAAGGGATTTTCCATCACTTCTTTTGTCTCTCTTTCTTCCATCCACTTCTTCTCTGGCCAAGTTTACATTAGACTGTATCTGTCTCGTTTTCTTCGTGGATGCACTGTCCGTTTACATTAAAACGCCTGGAAACGCTGGGAAACGGGAATCCGCCAGGGTCCACGTATTCAATCCAGATCGTGTCTGGTCCGGTGCTGTGTAAACATTGAGAATACGCGGATACGCTGTGCTGAGCTCTAGCTGACGTCGTCATTGGACAACGTCACTGTGACATCCACCTTCCTGATTCGCTGGCATTGGGATCACACACACAGCGGCTCAGTCCCGAATCACTGCTTGTGCGCTTCACTCATGCGCTCTGTGAGCTGCGCAGGGCCAGAGTGCGCACCCTCCAGAGGGCACTCGCTGTTCAGGGTGGAGTGATTTGGAGCGCAGGAGGAAGCGCTGAGCTGCACTGAGGTTTATTTACACATTTCAACCTCCTTCAGGCGCTTAAACTCAGTGAGAACATGAACATCACAGCCAGGTGTGTTTATCTGCTGGAGAAGGTGTTCGCTTGCCATCCTTCCACTTGCAAGTGGTGAGTGACTTGCGCATGCCCGATATGCACTGGGATCATGTGACGTGCCGTCTAATTAGTCATGTGATTAGCGTATCCATGTATTGGCGTTGCTGTGTGCACGCGAATCGTGTATTGGCGTTGCTGTGTGCATGCGAATCGTTTTAAAAACGTTAATCTGATGATCCGCAATAATGTAAACAGGGCTTCTGTCTACACTTACCTAGCATTTCCTCTTGTTTGTCCATCTACCTATTTACCATTTTTTTTCATATGCAATCAGGATTCAAACTTGGAACCTTCTGATTCTTAACCCAACACCTTAACTGCTAGACCAGGGACAACTACAATTGAAGGAGTGATACACACACACACTGCCCTCTACAATTATTGGCACCCCTGGTTAAGATGTGTTAAAAGCCTTAAAATAAATTCAATTTTTATTGCAGAAGCATACTCTCACACTGAAAATTGTAGAAAAATGTAACCCTTAACTCAAGTGAATAAAAAAAAATCCCTGACTAAGAAATAATTATTTTTCATAAAAATCACCTGTTCCACAATTATTGGCACCCATAACAATTCCTAGAAAATAAATGCAATTGAAGCATTTCTGTCATTTCTACTGTAGTTTATAAAGTTGATCAGAGTATCTAAGAACCTTTAATTAGTAATTCATCACATCCTGTTTCCCTGGGGTATAAATATGATGTGACACAGAGGCCTATTTCTCTTATCCACTATTCAACATGGGAAAGACAAGAGAAAACACCATTCAAGTAAGGCAGATGTGTGTTGACCTTCATAAGTCAGGCAATGGCTACAAGAAAATAGCCGCTCGCCTACACCTGCCCGTATCTATGGTCAGAGGAATCATCAAGAAGTTTAAAACAACTGGAGCAGTGACAAACAAGCCTGGACGAGGATACAAGTTTATCTTGCCACCACACACAGTGCGGAGGATGGTAAGAGAAGTAAAAAGTTCTCCAAAGCTCACTGTTAGAGAATTGCATCAAAGAGGAGCATCTTGGGGTCACAAAGTCTCCATAACAACCATCAGGCGCTATCTACATGCCAACAAGCTGTTTGGGAGGCATGCACGGAAAAAGCCTTTTCTCACAAGCATAAATGTAAACGTCTGGAGTTCGCTAAGCAGCACTGGGACTTCAACTGGGACCGTGTGCTTTGGTCAGATGAGACCAAGATAGAGCTTTTTGGCAACAAACACTCTAATACATCAGAAAAGATGAGTATGCGGAAAAGCACCTCATGCTCACTGTGAAGTATGGGGGAGGATCGGTGATGCTGTGGGCCTGTTTCTCTTCCAAAAGCCCCGGGAACCTTGTTCGGGTGCATGGCATCATGAACTCTTTGAAATACCAGGACATTTTAAATCAACATCTGGTGGCCTCTGCCCGAAAGCTGAAGGTGGGTTGTCACTGGGTCTTTCAGAAAGATAATGACCCTAAACATGTGGCCAAATCTACACAAAAATGGTTCACCAGACACAAAATCAAGTTCCTCCCATGGCCATCTCAGTCCCCAGACCTCAACCCAATTGAAAACCTGTGGGGTGAGCTGAAGAGGAGCGCGCATAGGAGAGGACCCAGGACGATTTAGAGAGATTGTGCAAAGAGGAACGGTCGAATACCCCTCTCTCTGTATTCTCCCATCTTGTGAAATGTTATAAGAGAATACTAAGTGCTGTCTTGTTTGCAAAAGGGAGTTGCACAAAGTATTAACATCGGGGTGCCAATAACTGTAGCACACATGACTTAATGTAAAAGAATTATTTCTTAATGTGGGATTTTTTTTCCCGCTGAATAAATGCACTTGAATTAAAGGTTGGATTTTTCTCTTTTTTTGCACTGTTGTCCTATATTATTTTTAAAAAAAAAAGAATTTATTAGTTCTCCCCGTGTCCGCGTGGGTTTCCTCCGGGTGCTCCGGTTTCCCCCACAGTCCAAAGACATGCAGGTTAGGTTAACTGGTGACTCTAAATTGACCGTAGGTGTGAATGTGAGTGTGAATGGTTGTCTGTGTCTATGTGTCAGCCCTGTGATGACCTGGCGACTTGTCCGGGGTGTATCCCGCCTTTCGCTTTCGCCCGTAGTCAGCCGGGATAGGCTCCAGCTTGCCTGCGACCCTGTAGAACAGGATAAAGCAGCTACAGATAATGAGATGAGAATTTATTAGAAGCCTAAGAACATATCTTAACGAGGAGAGCCAATAATTGTTGAGGGCGCTGTGTGTGTATATATATATATATATATATATATATATATATATATATATATATATATATATATGAGTGATTCCACGCTTATGGGTACTGAAATGGGGACATGAACTTATTCACCTAAAACCATTTCTTTTTTTACCATCAGGTCACAAAACATGTAATCTTTAATGAATGATATGTTAAAAGATAACTTTAATTTTCTGAGATGTAATAAAAACATATTTATATGCCAAAGTCAAGCCTATGAGTTCCAAAATGATGTCTGTTACATTACTTCTGTTACGATTGTCCATCTCGCGTCTGTTACAAATTAATTACAATCTAGCTCTATACCATGTTAATCTTATTGAAAGAATGTGTATGTTTATTCTACTACACATGTTTATTAGTTATATTTGCTAAAACATCACCTTCCTATGTTTCAAAAAGTAATTCTACATTGTTAAAATTGAGAATCTATATGTCCACAACACTTCTGTTACGTTCTGACTTTGGCATATAAATATGTTTTTATTACATCTCAGAAAATTAAAGTTATCTTTTAACATATCATTCATTAAAGATTACATGTTTTGTGACCTGATGGTAAAAAAAGAAATGGTTTTAGGTGAATTTTTAAAAATAAGTTCATGTCCCCATTTCAGTACCCATAAGCGTGGAATCACTCATATGAGAGAGAGAGAGAGAGAGAGAGAGAGAGAGAGAGAGAACTTATTAATGACTCCAGTCTTATTACGTCAAGTAGTTTAAAATACAAAGTCTTCCCAAATCCTAACCCTAGATATAGTAAGTCTCCCTAATACAAGTAGCAAATTATGAACTGGGTTAAAAATTCTAACCTAGGTTGAAAAATTCCACCTGACCTGTAACATATATAAAGAAAACCCAACATGCATCAGACAATCATTCTGAAAAGCTGAGGTGCTCAGACAGTGCAAGTCGTCAGGAATTTTTTTTTCCCCTCTGAAGCCAGGCACTGTATCCCTGTAAGTGGGAACATGTTGAGTGCAATACATATATAATTACTCATATCTCATATCTGCTCTTGATCACGCCAAGCTGCTCTGGGGGTAGCCTTGAAGCTGACCCCATTAAGAAGAAGAACTTCACTTTTACGTGCTTTGGCAAAAAAAACATGAGAATGTACACAACTTGTGGAAAGAAACATTCCATATGCATCAAGCCCAAAAGTTTACACACTATTAACAAAAAAATAAAGAAGAAAAACAATCAACATTTGTTCATTTTCAGTTATATTTGGCATCCTTCGTTCTCAAACTAACAAAAATGCAAAAAGTATATGTGAAGAACATTATTATATAAATATCCTCTAACAGCATTCATACTTAACCGTTGCATCCCTTCATAACTCTCTCGAACTGCTTTGAAATTCTTTTGGATTGAAATATTCACCCCCATTCTTTCTGACGTTTCTTTTATAACTCTTCCAGATTGTCTGGCAAAGCTTTTTCAATTCTTCTTGACATGTGTTATACGTCTGTCAGATTTCACACACTAACTTCTTTAGAAGAACGTTCTGAAGACAGAACGTTCGGAGACAAACCTTCCTTTAAAGTGACATTTCTGCTGATTCTGCTTCATGTTTTCGATTGCTATGTTGCTGCAGGATACGCCAGCATTTCTTTTTATATCATAGCACGATTTAATTCTTGAATCTGATCGGCCAGAAGGTGTGCGATATATTCGTATAACAGCACAGCTTGGACAGTATTTACAACTGTAACATGAATGATTAATATTAATGTGCTTGTTCTAATACGTTATTTCTTCGATAGTAACAGCTCATACACAGGGAACAGTGCTGTGAAACAAAGTAAGTGAGTTTATCGTGACTATAACGTAAGTAACAACAGGAGCTACAGTACTTTGTCTCCCAGATGTTCCACAGCGTTAAATCTATTTATAAACTGCTGAAACGTGAAACGTATAAGCAGAATAACACACTCCAGATTTAAACCACCGTGACCCCGACCAGGCAGTTACTAAGGATAAATGAATAAAGGCTGTATATGCATGTTAATGCCAGTCTTTATTTTTGCAGGTACCGTAAAAGTGTGACTAATAGTTATTCATGTCATAACTGTTACGGTCCTTTCACTTCGGACCAGGCCGCATCATTTTTGTTTCAGAGAACAGTACTAAAACATTAAAAGGTCTCTGTAAAGAATTTCAAATGGTGGAGACTAAAACACTTCTAACTCAATACTAATGAATATAACCGCTCATATGAAGCTACAGCTGTGTTGTAGCAGCTGGTGAGATGTATACATTCCATCTAAACCCCACACTGCTAACTGCAATGCAACCAAATTACCAGCGCCAACAAGTCATCTAAAAAGGGCTTAGTTATCTTTTTTTTTCCTGCTTTAATCCAGGAAGAGTTTACATGTAGGTCAGCTTTAAGACCACTCGGCCTGCAGCCAGACTCTCCAAATGCAGAGCTAAAGCAGCAACAGATGCTGTTCATTCCACACATCCACAGATCACATTTTCACAAGCCCTACTGTCTGACTGTATATGTTGCGAGACAATAAATGGTCACTGAAAATAATGCAAAACGGCAAAGAATGTCTCATTTCATCATACTGAGCTGGCACATTTTGCCGTCTTAGTTAGAATAGAAAATAAAGCACAGGTACAAAGAAAACTCACGAGACTGACTGTATAGAGATCAGATTTTCATTACCAGGTCATGAACAGATAAAGAACAGGTCTGCCGTTTATCATTTCGAACCTGGCTCGTTATCTCCCTGGACGCAGAAACGAGGGATGAAAAGCAGAGGAAAGACCACACAAAGCATCTGCGGCTCATGAGGAACTGTTTAAGTACGTGTTAGGAATTCCACCGTCTGTACATCACGAGTCTGATCCACAGTCAGCTTCCTCTACTCACAAGTCACAACGAACAGGCAGAATTGTCAGCAAAAGGATTAAAGGTAACTGATTTGTAATTGAGGCACAAATTGGATGATAAGTGACACGTGGGAGGGAGGGAGGGAGGGAGATTTACAGTACTCTGCACGAAACAATGCATCAAGAGATTTCATGGGAAATGTTCGGTCATATTTGGAACGTATTTCCAAATTATTTTGCTGATCAAATGCTTGAATTACAGTTAATTAGTGGCTCTTTTAAGTAGACTTATGAGATAATATTTAATCTGGTTTTAATTTGTTCTGTGAGATGATTTCCAAATAGACTCCAAAACACTACAATGACACTAGCAAGCTCAAGAAGGGGAACATTTCTGCAGTCACTATTAAAATGAATAATGGTGAATCTTAAAGGAGAACTGAAGTCATTTTTAAACTTGCTTTATTTCTTAATTAACGTGTTATTCAAGTATGTTTTCGGTTTTAGTAACCTTATATCGTGACTCGTATTGGCAACTAATTGCAATTAAATATTATACTTATCGGACAATTCGTTTTTTAGCCATGTCGAATTTAGTTCGTTCGGTCAACGGCAGGCGTCGCTTATCCGCGCGATCTTCACGAGACTTGTACGAGACTTCGAAATGTAGAGTGTCAGCCAGGTGTCAGTGCCGCCATTTTGAAAACTGTTTTCCAAACGAAATATTGCACAAAAACGAGTTTAAATGACGATTACTGCCTACTTTTTTTTAAACTTTCCTGATCGCTATCAAAACAAACAAAACTTCCGGCTTGATTACATCAACGTTCGAAAGAGAGCACGCGCGTCTTTTGACAACATTAGCAGATGGTCACTTTGATTTCCGCTGTATGTTTTACTTCCGTTCTACGATGTCTCGCACAGGTCTCAACAAATCTCGTTTACGGCCGTTGCTTTGACATAGGGACTGATATATTACATAGCGTATTTCAAACACTCATAACTCGCTATAGCAGTGACAAAATAGCGATCAAAAATGCATTCTGATATTTCATAAAATGAGATAAATAGAATTTTGAGAATAAAAAATTTGCCTTCAGTTCTCCTTTAACAGAGATTAATAGCATGTTCTGATAGGAACAGTACACTAAATATAAACTCCATCTGTCAAAAGAAACCTGAAAACTACAGTGGTGCTTGAAAGTTTGTGAACCCGTTAGAATTTTCTATATTTCTGCATAAATATGACCTAAAGCCTCATCAGATTTTCACACAAGTCCTAAAAGTAGATAAAGAGAACCCAGTTAAACAAATGAGACAAAAATATTATACTTGGTCATTTATTTATTGAGGAAAATGATCCAATATTATATATCTGTGAGTGGCAAAAGTATGTGAACCTCTAGGATTAGCAGTTAATTTGAAGGTGAAATTAGAGTCCAGTGTTTTCAATCAATGGGATGACAATCGGGTGTGAGTGGGCACCCTGTTTTATTTAAAGAACAGGGATCTATCAAAGTCTGGTCTTCACAACACATGTTTGTGGAAGTGTATCATGGCATGAACAAAGGAGATTTCTGAGGACCTCAGAAAAAGCGTTGTTGATGCTCATCAGGCTGGAAAAGGTTACAAAACCATTTCTAAAGAGTTTGGACTCCACCAATCCACAGTCAGACAGATTGTGTACAAATGGAGGAAATTCAAGACCATTGTTACCCTCCCCAGGAATGGTCGACCAACAAAGATCACTCCAAGAGCAAGGCGTGTAATAGTCGGCAAGGTCACAAAGGACCCCAGGGTAACTTCTAAGCAACTGAAGGCCTCTCTCACATTGGCTAATATTAATGTCCATGAGCCCACCATCAGGAGAACACTGAACAACAACGGTGTGCATGGCAGGGTTGCAAGGAGAAAGCCACTGCTCTCCAAAAAGAACATTGCTGCTTGTCTGCAGTCTGCTAAAGATCACGTGGACAAGCCAGAAGGCTATTGGAAAAATGTTTTGTGGATGGATGAGACCAAAATAGAACATTTTGGTTTAAATGAGAAGCGTTATGTTTGGAGAAAGGAAAACACTGCATTCCAGCATAAGAACCTTATCCCATCTGTGAAACATGGTGGTGGTAGTATCATGGTTTGGGCCTGTTTTGCTGTATCTGGGCCAGGACGGCTTGCCGTCATTGATGGAACAATGAATTCTGAATTATACCAGCGAATTCTAAAGGAAAATGTCAGGACATCTGTCCATGAACTGAATCTCAAGAGAAGGTGGGTCATGCAGCAAGACAACGACCCTAAGCACACAAGTCGTTCTACCAAAGAATGGTTAAAGAAGAATAAAGTTAATGTTTTGGAATGGCCAAGTCAAAGTCCTGACCTTAATCCAATGGAAATGTTGTGGAAGGACCTGAAGCGAGCAGTTCATGTGAGGAAACCCACCAACATCCCAGAGTTGAAGCTGTTCTGTACGGAGGAATGGGCTAAAATTCCTCCAAGCCGGTGTGCAGGACTGATCAACAGTTACCGCAAACGTTTAGTTGCAGTTATTGCTGCACAAGGGGGTCACACCAGATACTGAAAGCAAAGGTTCACATACTTTTGCCACTTACAGATATATAATATTGGATCATTTTCCTCAATAAATAAATGACCAAGTATAATATTTTTGTCTTATTTGTTTAACTGGGGCGGCACGGTGGTGTAGTGGTTAGCGCTGTCACCTCACAGCAAGAAGGTCCTGGGTTCGAGCCCCGGGGCCGGCGAGGGCCTTTCTGTGTGGAGTTTGCATGTTCTCCCCGTGTCCGCGTGGGTTTCCTCCGGGTGCTCCGGTTTCCCCCCCAGTCCAAAGACATGCAGGTTAGGTTAACTGGTGACTCTAAATTGAGCGTAGGTGTGAATGTGAGTGTGAATGGTTGTCTGTGTCTATGTGTCAGCCCTGTGATGACCTGGCGACTTGTCCAGGGTGTACCCCGCCTTTCGCCCGTAGTCAGCTGGGATAGGCTCCAGCTTGCCTGCGACCCTGTAGAAGGATAAAGCGGTTAGAGATAATGAGATGAGATTTGTTTAACTGGGTTCTCTTTATTTACTTTTAGGACTTGTGTGAAAATCTGATGTTGTTTTAGGTCATATTTATGCAGAAATATAGACAATTCTAAAGGGCTCACAAACTTTCAAGTACCACTGTAAATCTGATTTAAACTGAAGATCTATGCCCGACTTTTTGCTTTCTGTCAAACGCTCAGTAATCAGTTTTTGCCAAAACAAGGAGCTTAAAAGAAAATGAGAACATTCAAGAACATACACTCACCGGCCACTTTATTAGGAACACCCATCCACCTGCTGTTTTATGCCTGGATGGCCTTTCTGTTTCTTCACATGTGGCAGTAAAAGACCTCGGAGTGATTATTGACCCCAGTCTTTCATTCGAAACTCACACTGATAACATTACCCAGATAGCTTTCTTTCATCTCAGAAATATTGCTAAGATAAGAAATTTAATGTCACTACATGACGCGGAAAAACTAGTTCATGCTTTCGTTACCTCCAGGTTGGATTATTGTAATGCCTTACTGTCTGGATGTTCCAATAAGTGCATAAACAAGCTCCAGTTAGTTCAAAATGCAGCAGCAATGAGTCCTTACTAGAACTAGAAAATATGACCCCATCACCCCTGTCTTATCCACACTGCACTGGCTCCCAATCAAATTTCATATTGATTATAAAATACTACTACTGACCTTTAAAGCACTGAATGGTCTCGCACCACAGTACCTGAGTGAACTTCTGGTCCTCTATGACCCGCCACGCCTACTTAGATCAAAAGGTGCAGGCTACAGTATCTGCTGGTACCTCGTATAGTGAAGGCTACATCAGGGGGCAGAGCCTTTTCTTACAAAGCCCCACAGTTATGGAACAGCCTTCCAAGTAACGTTCGGGAATCAGACACAGTCTCAGCGTTTAAGTCTAGGCTGAAAACATATCTGTTTAGTCAAGCCTTTTGTTAATGGTGTTTATGAGGTAAAGGTGTAGATCTGGAGGATCCTCAGACATAGAGTGTTTTGATACACTGTGATGTATGGATGCTGTCAGTCCCCACTCGCTTGCTCACTCGAGTTTGCTGATGGTGTAGTGGCTGCTGCTTTATGTCCCGGGGCTCCCTCATGCCTGTGTTACCTTCTGGCTCTCCCCTTTTAGTGACGCCGTCATAGTTAGTTGCCAGAGTCCCTGCTTGTACTCAGCACAATATGTATACTGTTCCTACTTATTCAGGTGACGTTGGGCATACCTAACAACCTGTGTCCCCCCAAATCTGTCCCTCTGAGTTACATATCAGTCCTGGGATCGAGATGCTGGCCTCTTCTGCTCCTCGAACCTGCCTGGTCCATCCTGGTGCCCTGTGTCTGGTTGGAGTCTCATCGCATCGCTCCTGTGGAGGGCAGCCCCATGTGGGCAGTTGGGGGTCGCGCCTGGAGGACGCTCTGGACTCTTGCAGTGGTGTTTTTGTGGCTGGGGACTGCAGTTGACTTGCTGACTTTTTTTTTTTTAAAGATTTTTTGGGGGCTTTTTGCACCTTTATTGGATAGGACAGTGTAGAGACAGGAAATGAGCGGGAGAGAGAGAGATGGGCCGGAATCGAACCCGGGTCCCCGGATTTATGGTATGGCGCCTTATCCACCTGAGCCACGACGCCCACGACTTGCTGACTTTAGGACTGCAGTTGACTTGCTGACTTTGGGACTGCAGTTGTCGTGAACGGTTTTGCACTCGGGTTTCCATTGGTGGGGGGTTTATAGCATCAACGAAGCTGACTTTGTTAGGACTGTTAATGTTATAGTCATGTTGTCTGTTGTTGCCCGGATGAGGATGGGTTCCCTTTTGAGTCTGGTTCCTCTCGAGGTTTCTTCCTCGTGTCGTCTGAGGGAGTTTTTCCTTGCCACCGTCGCCACAGGCGTGCTCGTTGGGAATAGATTGGGGATAAAATTAGCTCATATTTTAAGTCGTTCAAATTCTGTAAAGCTGCTTTGCGACAATGTTTATTGTTAAAAGCGCTATACAAATAAACTATGCCGTTATCTAATCAGCCAATCCCTTGACAGCAGAAAAATGCATAAAATCATGCAGACACAAATCAAGTGCTTCATTCTGTGATTAATATATACTGTGTGCACTACTGTCATAGAAATTTAACCAGCACCTTTTGACCAATCAGATTCGAGAATTCATTAGCTCTGTGGTATTAGTATCTGAATTCAAATGATAATGACCCTGTAATTACAACTTAACCCCAACTTGAACATCATTAATCGTTCCACGGAAACCAATCTGTCTGACTATTCAGCGCTATTAGTGGAAGGCTCCTGTGTATGTCAGAGCTGTAGGTCTCTGGGAAGAGCCGTCAATCAATGCCCTTGCAAACAAACAGACCAACCAACCAATCAGTCAATGTTACCAGAGTGCATCCTGCCAGAACTCTGGCCTCTGCCTTTATGTGATTAATCCACAAGTTCTAATCAAAGGATTCAAGAATTTAACCTTGCTGTGGATAATAAAAATTACACAGCAGACGGGTGTTTCGGGAGTATGGGGTGCAACTGCACTTTAAGCCCTCCAGCACTTTACGACAGTTGCTGGTGAGGCCTAAGGACCCTACTCCTGCCAGTGAACGATGTGGACCTGTGGACCTCATTCAGGCTACGTTTACATTACGTCGAATCAGCGGATCATCAGATTAACGTTCTTAAAACGATTCGCGTTTACACTAAAACCGTTAGCCGTGCACACAGCAACACCAATACACGGATACGCTCGGCTCCGCAGGCATCCTGCGCTCCAAATCACTCCGCCCTGAACAGCGAGTGCCCTCTGGAGGGTGCGCACTCCGGCCCTGCGCAGCTCACACAGCGCGCGAGTGAAGTGCACGAGCAGTGATTCGGGACTGAGCCGCTGTGTGTGCGATCCC
Organism: Neoarius graeffei; assembly: GCF_027579695.1. Lineage (NCBI taxonomy): Eukaryota > Metazoa > Chordata > Actinopteri > Siluriformes > Ariidae > Neoarius > Neoarius graeffei. The sequence goes on from NC_083580.1 coordinate 72,758,434, forward strand.
AGCGCATATCACTTACTACTTGCAAGTGGAAGGATGGCAAGCCTAAAGACAATCATAACTACACAATGGGCAGTATTTGCATCAGTATTTTCATACTTTTATACTCTTTAATGAAAGGTGATACAAGGCGGAAGTCCGCGCCGTTTTTCAGCAATCGCATCACATGACCAACGCCAGCGAATCAGGAAGGTGGATGTCACAGTGACGTTGTCCAATGAGGACGCCAGCTAGAGCTCAGCACAGCGTATTCGCGTATCTCAATGTTTACACAGCACCGGACCAGATACGATCTAGATTGAATACGTGGACGCTGGCGGATTCCCGTTTCCTGGCTTTTCCAGGTGGTTTAATGTAAACGGACAGTGCATCCGCGAAGAAAACGAGACAGATACGGTCTAATGTAAACGTAGCCTCAGTGTGAGGGGAGTGACAAGGAGAAGTGTAATGCTTCTTATGTTGGTGAAACCGAATGATCTCTTCGAACTAGACACATGGAACACAGACGCCCAAGATCGACATCATCGGAGGTATTGCGACATATTCACAAACACCACAGAAGACACAGGATACAGCTAGACAATGTGAAAATTCTAGACCAGGAGCCGGACTGGTTTAAACGAGGTGTACGAGAAGCCATCCACATCATCAGAACCCTCAAGCCTTCCCTGAACCGAGACGGGGGCCGGTACCAGCTTCCGGAGATTTGAGACAACATTCTTTCAGGCTTGCGTAATGCATGCTTGAAGTGATGTCATTTCCCCCTGACAAAGACTCTGGATAGAGTTGAAAGCTTGGGTAAGGAAGCTTTTTATGCAGTACAAAATTAAAAAAAAATCACTTATGATAATAAAAATGTTTAACATCTCTGTGTCAATGTGACGTCTTGGCCCACCTACATTTTGCTAAGAATGGATGGGTTGTGAATCTTGTATTTAATATCAAGTAAATAGGACATTGCAGTCTTTGTAATACTTGTTACTGATTTAGTCGAGAGCTCAAGATACGTTTCACGCTTTTTTTTTTACAGTAGTACATAATGAGAATCGCTTTGTTATGACCCTTAGCATCTTTCCAAAGAGATTTATTCTAGTAGACGACAAACCACTAACAAGCAGAGAGCTGTGATTTAAATGTTCCTTTCATCTCTCACCAACCCAGCTCCTCTACTGTCTCACACTGATACACTTTCGCAAAAGGTGAAGGAACTGAGAGGCAAAACATGGCATTCAACTCCATACATGTCAACCTTTGGTCAATCAAACCTGTATAACCAACCTCCAAAATCCGTATTTCCCTTATAAAATCCGTACAAGATGCAAATTAAAATAATTTACCTAAAATTTGAATGATAATTAACAATGATATATCCAAGTTACTTTTTATTCAATATTAATAACAATAAACCTTCAGAATGAATACAAAGCTCCAATGTTTGACAAAAACACAAAGTGTCACTCTAATGTTCTGAATTGTACTTCATGACAGCTTTTTTAGCAGTCTGCACCAATACCTCACGAGGCTGCATGTCACAGCAAGTGTCTGTGTTGATCTTGCCGGAGTGCCCATTCAGAATCTTTTCAGTCGCTAGTGAAAGTCGCTCAGGTGGAAATACGCGTTTCAAACAAAATGTTACTTCCCGGTTGGCGGGATTCTCGCAATGCGGTGTGCGCATGATCAGGAGTGGAACGAAGTCTCGCTACCACAAGATAACGCCCGATTTCATAAGACTCTTTACTGGCTGTTTGTGCTTTCTGTGGTGTACAGTACATTTGTAAATGTTATGTGCTCTTTTATCATCGTGGGAATTGATTATAGCTCTAAATAAATATTGAAGTTTTTTTTAAAGAATCCGTATAACTTTATTTGTACGCCCGTATACTACGTTTATTGAATCAAATCCGTATAAAATACGGACATTCCGTATAGGTTGACATGTATGCAACTCATCTCCGGTGATTTATAGACCCAATATGGAGGAAATAGGGTTCAGAAAGGCTGGTTTTTGTCAGTGTCCCCATGTATGGCCTTTCCACTTTGCTTCTACCTCCTGCTGGATCTCTAACTCATCACCCCCCACTGCTGTCCTCACGCCCTGTCCTGCTAGCCACCTAAACATGACACAAACCAGGCTTAACTTAAAAACCTTTACCACCAGCAAAAACTGCAGCTTCAGACACATTCCATAGCCATTCAGTCTCTGCTCACTATCCAGTTTTTGTATTTGGTCTGTAACTTTGGGAAAGCAAACTCAGCATAAGCAAATTCTGACTTGGTGTAATTGGGGTTAAAAATAGATCATGTTGGTTTTTTGACCGTGGAGACTAGAAATGTTTTATTGACCAGAATTTCTTAACCTAACTGAGAACAGAGACCAGATTTTCCCCACCAGCATATCATTATTACATAAGGTTGTGGTTAAGCCATTAGAGGATTGAGTCTTGTGGTGTCCATGATGACTCCTGAGATGGAGATTCATTGCTAGAGAAATTTTCAAAATAAGAAGCCGCTCAGTCTATAAGTATGTATTTATCTCAGAGCATCCTATGATTTGAGACCATGTGCCATGGGAGGGGGGACGGACGGACTTATAAACAGTTTAGCCCAGCTATAACAGATGTATTATTTACTCTACTTACAATGAAGTAAGTGAAGAAAGAAAGCTTCTCTGGGGTTTAACTCAAAACAGAAGATAGGGCCTGCAACCTTATAAAGAGAGAACACATGCACAGTTCTGCTCCTGCTCAGTTAGATAGAGTGCTCAAACATAACCTGACATCCATCTCTGTGTTCGAGTTTAGTTTACAGTGATTCAGTGTTTGCTCTCAGCAGCACTCTTCTGACTCAGAGAGGAAGGGGAGTCAGGAAAAACAGCACTTCTCTCTGGACATGTGGCCAAAAAAAAAGAAAAAAAAAAAAAAAAAAAGCACGCTAAGCATCACTTCTCGGTCCAAGGCTCACACTGCAGGAGATCCATTCTTTTAAAAAGTGGCCTAAAGTAATAACATATTAGGGGTTTTTGCGGTGAAATATCATGGTAAATTAAGACCAAATAACCACAATCATTCAGTTATTCAGCACCAAACAAGCTCATACAAAAAGAAGCTGGAGATAATAAAGAAAATAAAGGGATTTCAAGGAATTTTTTCCTAATTCCCACTGGATAAGATAAGAGCCCTGGGGGAGAGCAGCGTGAACACAGCAATACAAACTATACTGTAAACAAATAGCACAAATAATTTAAGTGATACTAAAACTCTCTCTACATTTGTCTTCAGTTGACACTTGCTTGGTAGGTCGCCACATTCCTCGCATGATGTCTTATCATTTACGCAAATTACAATATCAAAGATGTCGGTTTTTTTTTTTTTTGTCATGTTTGGACTAGCCTTTTCCCACATCAATTTGTTGTCGTACCAAATACAAGTTATAAATCATAAAATTACACAAGAATGTGTTTCCTCTCGTCCTTTTGCGGGTGTCCCTGTGGAGGACCACTCTCTGCTTATATCTTCTTGGCATACATGGAGCATGTGGAGAGATGCTGAACAGCTCAGGGCAAAGTTCACTCCATACTGGAGCAGCCATTATAAACGAAGGATCGAAACTGATGTCAGATCAGCAGTCGACATCTGGGAGTTGGGTATTGGCACAGATGACCTGATTCGATATTGATTCAAATGGGAATGTACTATATACAGTGCTGGAAAAAATTAAGAGACCACTATAACGTTTTCTTAAATCAGCATGTCTACCGGTATGTATGGCCGCCATTTCATTTCAGCATCTGTGTTGGAATTCCAACACAAGCACACTTCGGAACAAGAATCCACATATGTGGACATACTTTTTCTCTAAAAGTACATCTTATCAAAAGATGATGCTTAGTTTTTATTCTAATCAGGTCCTAATAAGCCCAAATAGCAAAGACAAATAAAAAACGCATGTAAAAAAAAACAGCTTGGGCCTTAGGAGGTTAATGAAATACTGATTAAGTGATCACCTGAACCAAATCTTATTTAAAGAGGATGGTATAAAAACCACTGCTGTGGTCATCACTATCCTCTTGCAATAGGGCCAGTTTGGATGGCAAAAACAGTGCTAGTAGGACCGTAAATTTTATTGGAATACAAAAATATCTATTCATCATGCCAAAAGAGTTAAAAAGAAATGTTCTGAGTGAGAAGAAGAAGAAGAAGGGTTCAATTCAAGTTTCAGCTTTTTGAGGCCTGCAAGCCACAGTGTCTCACACCCATTGTCATGGGCGTAGCGGACGCGGGGTACGCGGGGTACGCGGAGGTCCCCCGCACTTCCCGTATTTGTGCCCTCTGTCCCTCGCACTTTTTACAGCCATTACAACCACTCAATTCATTTTTAACATGTGGAAACGCGTTTTTCTGAGCCGCCTCTAAACGCATCATGAGCAGGCGGAGCTCAGGCGGCAAACAAACACCGCTGTCGTGTGTGATCAGAGACGCTTTAGAAAATATTGTATGAGTATCTTTGGTGTGATTCAGATCTGGGCAGCGCTTCTGTATGTTCAGCAAACCAGCCAAGAGGCTAAAGACTTTAGACAGTTTTTTCCAAACAAACCGTGTAAGTTGAGTAATGCTGTTGAATGTAGATAATGTTTAGCTAAAAGATGACAAATAGATGTCAATTTAGTTAGTTAAGCTAGCTAGCTAACTTAGAGGCGGTAGTAACTAGTTACATTTACTCCCTTACATTTACTTGAGTAACTTTTTGGATAAATTGTACTCTTAAGAGTTGTTTTGTTGCAAAATATGTTTTACTTTTACTTGAGTAATATTATTCTAAAGTAACAATACTCTTACTTGAGTAACGTTACTATTTTGGCTTCTCTAAGATTACTCACTTCTGGGTAGAAAATAAGAATATAAATGTATTTGTGTTCCTTTGACTGTTATTTTTGTAAAGATTTAATTTAAAGACTGTTATTTTTGTAAAGATTTAATTTAATTGAATGCGAGAGGATGATAAATCACTCAATAGACCTCTGAACAATTTGTCCCCCTCACTTCTAAAATGATGGCTACACCCCTGCCCATTGTGAAATTGGTTGGAGGATCGGTGATGATCTGGGGGCGCTTGAGCAAGGCTGGAATGGGGCAGATTTTTGTTTGTGAAGGGCACAGAAATCAAGCCATGTACAAGGTTATCCTGGAAGAAAACTTGCTTCCTTCTGCTCTAACAACGTTTGCTAACTCTGAGGATTGGGTTTTCCAGCAGGACTTGTCTGTTATCACCCAAATGAGGATGGGTTCCCTTTTGAGTCTGGTTCCTCTCGAGGTTTCTTCCTCGTGTCGTCTGAGGGAGTTTGTCCCTTGCCACCATCGCCAAAGGCTTGCTCATTGGGGATAGATTAGGGATAAAATTAGCTCATGTTTAAAGTCTTTAAATTTCTGTAAAGCTGCCTTGCGACAATGTCTATTGTTAAAAGCACTATAAAATTAAACTTGAAACTTGAAGCTGTACAGTATTGTGTTGTGTTGTGTTTCTGGGATGTTACTGTGTCATAATTTATTGGGTTGTGTTGTTATTCCAGCCAATCATTTGGATTTAACACTTCATGTCTTACTCTCAGCTGAAAAGCTGCTTATCGCTTTGCCACTTGCTGCTGAAATCACAGCTCTGTGTTGTGCACCTACATGAAAATGAACAGCCATCTGTCACTTTGTTGCTTGCACACGAGGTAAATGTAGGGTCAGTTATGTGTGCAAGTGAAAAAGATAGATGACTTGTTTTTTAAAGTGCCTGTAATATCTGTTTGATGCACCTGGTATGGACTGAAATGCTCTAGATTTGACCACTAGCCTTGCCGTGGACGTTCCTCCAGTGAATCAGCCTGGAGAACCTGCCACAGAGGTTAAAGTGCATATCACGGGTAAATTCAGGAGCAAGTTCAATGTAATTCTCCTATTTTATATTAAACTTTGGTCAAATATCTGTCACATTTTGCATTTTGTGCAATTTTTTTTTTACCTTGCGCAATACCAGAAAAATTCGGTTGAAATCAAGCCATTTGAGGCAAATTCGTCCGCCTCGGAAAAAACTTGGCATTTGGATTTCCCGGCAAATATTGATTTTCGTGATGTTGCATGCAGGACGCCTCCTTCTGAATTCTATGTCAGCGCTGGTTTGTTTATGAGAAAACGACCTGGTGGTTTTCTGCAAATTTCTTCAACGTTATCGCGTAATTATTAAAATGGTTAACAGATGTATCGTAGGAGGGTGTAGCAACACCAATCTTGATGGGATTAGTACTCATCGTTTTCCAAAAGACCGGACAACGAGAGAGAAATGGGAGCCCTTCGTGTGAGGCACCTGGAACCCGAGGACCAAGAAGAGCTGAGAAAAAGACCAAGAAAATCGGCAATTCACAAGTCGACTGTTGCCAGGGTAAGAAATAATTCTGACATCTCATTATATTCTTCATCCAAAGGTGAAGTAACTTTGCGCTCAGGTGACAATTCCATATTTCAATGCAAAATCGCTAGCTGCTAAACTTGGTCTACACAGGCTGTGCACTGAAACTGCAAGCTCTTGCAGCCTGCTGGCGCTTCCGCAGGTAACGTCACGAATCTGGCTCCAGACTCCCTTGGGATTTTTCCAGACGCGTTTTATTTTATTTTTTTCTGCTGTAGACAGATGGCCTTGTGCGAAATTACCCTTCTGGATGAGTGTGTAAAGGGACATACTTTCATATTAAAAAAAAAAGAAATTGGTCCAGGATATGCACTTTAAGGGTTGACTAGAATGTTGATACACATGTCCCTAATTTGGAGTTTGACTTTGTATCAAGGTTAAATCAGCTTGTCACTCAGTGAAGTCTTTTTATTAATCTATTTTGTAACTTCATGTCGGTGGCACGGTGGTGTAGTGGTTAGCACTGCTGCCTCACAGCAAGAAGGTCCGGGTTCGAGCCCCGTGGCCGGCGAGGGCCTTTCTGTGCGGAGTTTGCATGTTCTCCCCGTGTCCGCGTGGGTTTCCTCCGGGTGCTCCGGTTTCCCCCACAGTCCAAAGACATGCAGGTTAGGTTAACTGGTGACTCTAAATTGACCGTAGGCATGAATGTGAGTGTGAATGGTTGTGTCTCTGTGGTGGGGTTTACATTAGACCGTATCAGCGGATCATCAGATTAACGTTTTTAAACCGATTAGTGTGCACACAGCAACGCCAATACACGATTCGTGTGCACACAGCAACGCCAATACACGGATACGCTCGGCTCCGCAGGCATCCTGCGCTCCAAATCACTCCGCCCTGAACAGCGAGTGCCCTCTGGAGGGTGCGCACTCCGGCCCTGCACAGCTCACAGAGCGCGCGAGTGAAGCGCACGAGCAGTGATTCGGGACTGAGCCGCTGTGTGTGTGATCCTAGTGCATGTCGGGCATGCGCGTCACTTACCACTTGCAAGTGGAAGGATGGCAAGCCTAAAGACAATCATAACTACACAATGGGCAGTATTTGCATCAGTATTTGCGGTATTTTCATACTTTTATACTCTTTAATGAAAGGTGATACAAGGTGGAAGTCCGCGCCGTTTTTCAGCAGTCGCGTCACATGACCAACGCCAGCGAATCAGGAAGGTGGATGTCACAGTGACGTTGTCCAATGACGACGCCAGCTAGAGCTCAGTACAGCGTATCCGCGTATTCTCAATGTTTACACAGCACCGGACCAGACACGATCTGGATTGAATACGTGGACCCTGGCGGATTCCCGTTTCCCGGCATTTCCAGGTGTTTTAATGTAAACGGACAGTGCATCCGCGAAGAAAACGAGACAGATATGGTCTAATGTAAACTTGGCCTATGTGTCAGCCCTGTGATGACCTGGCGACTTGTCCAGGGTGTACCCCACCTTTCGCCCATAGTCAGCTGGGATAGGCTCCAGCTTGCCTTCAACCCTGCACAGGATAAGTGGTTATGGATAATGGTGGTGGTGGTGGTAACTTCGTATAAATGCCTTTACTAGCACACTGTTAAAGATAATCACTTATGAGCAGTTAGATAAATTGTGTTCTAATCAGCACACATGAATATATACCTAACCAAAGCTCTTCTCATTACCGATCCTCACATGTAACGAGTTATACAGTACTCCATGCACATACAGATGTACCAACTTCACTTGTGTACATCTGTGCATGAATGTGTTTTATTTCATCCAGCATGTAGACACCAGATGTGAGCGTGGTGTTTAACTAAAGACACTTGATCCCCTCTACCTGCACAATATTCAGTATTTTCTCTAAATTTAGCTATGACAGGTGCGTGTGCATTAAACAGAACGGCAAATGCTGCCTCGTGTCATGTCAAACAGGATATTTACAAAACAAAGCCCACGAATTTACAACAATCTGACAAGAGAGTATTGTTGTGTGCTTTATGAACAATATCTCCAGCAGGACGTGCATCATTTATAATCCTCAAGCCCTTGTGACTTTAGTCTTCTTATAAACTTGTAATAAACGTATTGTTTTGTATGGATATGTGTCGGGATATGTTTATCTGATTCACGGAAGGAGTCCTGGGTGTCAGCGCTGTGGAACAGTCGTCAGGACAGAGGACTTTACGCTTTCTGATTTCTCAGGAACATGACAAGCTGCATTTTGTTCTCTTATTAAGTTCAAGAGAAAGGTAAAAGAGAGGCTGGTGAGGGAAAGACTGCTTATAGCTGCTATAAGATAAGTGAGAACAAGAACAAGCTTGTTTCATGGATGTTTCACAGCATAGAAACATAAGTGGGTCAAAAACATTCTTCAACAATAAAGTGGCAAATTGCTGTGGTGTAAGAGGAACAAAACACTTTGGGACGTTTTTACCATCAAATAATACAATGTTGAGGTGTAACGGTAAACCCACACTCAGCAACACATCACAGCACAATACAACACAACCACACAACACAACACCCACACAACCCAGCAACACAACACACCATACCCACACAACCCAGCAACACAACACACCATACCCACATACAGTAACCCAGCAACACAACACACCCACATACAGTAACCCAGCAACACAACACATCATACCCACACAACCCAGCACACCGTACCCACACAACCCAGCAACACAACACCCACACAACCCAGTAACACAACACACCGACACAACCCAGCACACCATACCCACACAACCCAGCAACACAACACAAAATACAAACACAAAACATACACACAACCCAACAACACAACACACCCACATACAGTAACCCAGCAACACAACACACCATACCCACACAACCCAGCAACACAACACACCGACACAACCCAGCACACCATACCCACACAACCCAGCACACCATACCCACACAACCCAGCACACCATACCCACACAACCCAGCAACACAACACCCACACAACCCAGCAACACAACACCCACACAACCCAGCAACACAACACACCGACACAACCCAGCACACCATACCCACACAACCCAGCACACCATACCCACACAACCCAGCAACACAACACCCACACAACCCAGTAGCACAACACACCGACACAACCCAGCACACCATACCCACACAACCCAGCAACACAACACAAAATACAAACACAAAACATACACACAACCCAGCAACACAACACAACACACCCACATACAGTAACCCAGCAACACAACACACCATACCCACACAACCCAGCACACCATACCCACACAACCCAGCAACACAACACACCCACATAACCCAGCAACACAACACACCGACACAACCCAGCACACCATACCCACACAACCCAGCACACCATACCCACACAACCCAGCACACCATACCCACACAACCCAGCAACACAACACACCCACATAACCCAGCAACACAACACACCGACACAACCCAGCACACCATACCCACACAACCCAGCAACACAACACACCCACATAACCCAGCAACACAACACACCGACACAACCCAGCACACCATACCCACACAACCCAGCAACACAACACCCACACAACCCAGCAACACAACACACCAACACAACCCAGCACACCATACCCACACAACCCAGCGACACAACACAAAATACAAACACAAAACATACACACAACCCAACAACACAACACAAAATACAAACACACCGACACAACCCAGCACACCATACCAACACAACCCAGCAACACAACACCCACACAACCCAGCAACACAACACACCGACACAACCCAGCACACCATACCCACACAACCCAGCAACACAACACAACACAACACACCCACATACAGTAACCCAGCAACACAACACACCCACATACAGTAACCCAGCAACACAACACACCATACCCACACAACCCAGCACACCATACCCACACAACCCAGCAACACAGCACACCGACACAACCCAGCACACCATACCCACAGGACCCAGCAACACAACACAAAATACAAACACAAAACATACACACAACCCAACAACACAACACACCCACATACAGTAACCCAGCAACACAACACAAAATACAAACACACAACATACACACAACCCAGCAACACAATACAACACACCCACATACAGTAACCCAGCAACACAACACACCATACCCACACAACCCAGCACACCATACCCACACAACCCAGCACACCATACCCACACAACCCAGCAACACAACACACCCACATAACCCAGCAACACAACACACCGACACAACCCAGCACACCATACCCACACAACCCAGCACACCATACCCACACAACCCAGCAACACAACACACCCACATAACCCAGCAACACAACACACCGACACAACCCAGCACACCATACCCACACAACCCAGCACACCATACCCACACAACCCAGCAAACCATACCCACACAACCCAGCAACACAACACCCACACAACCCAGGAACACAACACAAAATACAAACACAAAACATACACACAACCCAACAACACAACACAAAATACAAACACACCCACACAACCCAGCACACCATACCCACACAACCCAGCACACCATACCCATACAACCCAGCAACACAACACACTGACACAACCCAGCACACCATACCCACACAACCCAACAACACAACACAAAATACAAACACAAAACATACACACAACCCAACACACCCACATACAGTAACCCAGCAACACAACACAAAATACAAGCACAAAACATACACACAACCCAGCAACACAACACAACACACCCACATACAGTAACCCAGCAACACAACACACCATACCCACACAAGCCAGCACACCATACCCACACAACCCAGCAACACAACACACCCACATAAACCAGCAACACAACGCACCGACACAACCCAGCACACCATACCCACACAACCCAGCAACACAACACCCACACAACCCAGCAACACAACACACCAACACAACCCAGCACACCATACCCACACAACCCAGCAACACAACACAAAATACAAACACAAAACATACACACAACCCAAGAACACAACACAAAATACAAACACACCCACACAACCCAGCAACACAACACACCCACACAACCCAGCACACCATACCCACACAACCCAGCGACACAACACAAAATACAAACACAAAACATACACACAACCCAACAACACAACACAAAATACAAACACACCGACACAACCCAGCACACCATACCCACACAACCCAGCAACACAACACACCCACACAACCCAGCAACACAACACACCGACACAACCCAGCACACCATACCCACACAACCCAGCACACCATACCCACACAACCCAGCAACACAACACCCACACAACCCAGCAAACCATACCCACACAACCCAGCAACACAACACCCACACAACCCAGGAACACAACACAAAATACAAACAACACACCCACACAACCCAGCAACACAACACACAAACAATACACCCACAAAACCCAGCAACACACCCACGCAACCCAGCACCCCATACCCACGCAACCCAGCACACCATACCCACGCAACCCAGCAACACAACACACCATACCCACACAACCCAGCAACACAACACACCATACCCACACAACCCAGCAACACAACACCCACACAACCCAGCAACACAACACACCGACACAACCCAGCACACCATACCCACACAACCCAGCAACACAACACAAAATACAAACACAAAACAAACACACAACCCAAGAACACAACACAAAATACAAACACACCCACACAACCCAGCAACACAACACACCCACACAACCCAGCACACCATACCCACACAACCCAGCAACACAACACAAAATACAAACAACACACCCACACAACCCAGCAACACAACACACAAACAATTCACCCACAAAACCCAGCAACACATCCACGCAACCCAGCACACCATACCCACGCAACCCAGCACACCATACCCACGCAACCCAGCACACCATACCCACGCAACCCAGCAACACAACACACCATACCCACACAACCCAGCAACACAACACACCATACCCACACAACCCAGCAACACAACACAATATATAAATACAACACACCCACACAACACGAAATACAAACACAACATACCATATCCACACAACCCTGCAACACAACACAAAATACAAACACAACACACCATACCCACACAACTCAACCGAAGATAAAATAAAAACAAAATACTGCATAACATCACAACATAATACAACAACCCAACCCAACAACACTACACGAAATAAAAACACAGCACAACATAACAACAAAACACACAATGACAAAACTTAACATAACAAAACAATACATCACCCTCATTGCCTTCCCACCAGTTCAATCTGCTTTCCTAAAATAATTCCCTCTGCAATTACTACAACATGTTTACATGTGGCGGCACGGTGGTGTAGTGGTTAGCGCTGTCGCCTCACAGCAAGAAGGTCCGGGTTCGAGCCCCGTGGCCGGCGAGGGCCTTTCTGTGTGGAGTTTGCATGTTCTCCCCGTGTCCGCGTGGGTTTCCTCCGGGTGCTCCGGTTTCCCCCACAGTCCAAAGACATGCAGGTTAGGTTAACTGGTGACTCTAAATTGAGCGTAGGTGTGAATGTGAGTGTGAATGGTTGTCTGTGTCTATGTGTCAGCCCTGTGATGACCTGGCGACTTGTCCAGGGTGTACCCCGCCTTTCACCCGTAGTCAGCTGGGATAGGCTCCAGCTTGCCTGCGACCCTGTAGAACAGGATAAAGCAGCTAGAGATAATGAGATGAGATGAGATGTTTACATGTGATATTTTACACACAGTTTCAAGTGTGTTTGGGAATTTCCATCTTGCACATCTGTCTGTTCTTATCATCAACATCACACATGAGATTTCAGCACTGACATGACATCAGAATACCCTTCCTGACTACGCTTCCGGACTACGCTTCCCAAAGCACTCCGTAGCCTGCAAACATGGCCACCATGGACTACAACACCCAATACACCATACTCAGTGACACGTTCACCAATTGTACACACTTTTTCACAATCGCGCCACATACATAAATACAGACTCTAATTTCAGCTCACTGAGAAGTATTTGTTTAGAGGAGTCACATGTTTGTTGTTCATACTGTTCTGGTTTTTGACTTTGTTTTTGTTCCTGGTATCGCGTTTTGGATTTTGCTCGAGAATTGCTGTTTGTTGATCACCTGAACTGTGCTTGTTCTGACTAAGCTTTCGCCTCACATTTTTGGACCTGGATATCTTTAATCGGCGTTTATGTCCACCTATCTTCTGTGACACTATGACTGCAGCCGATCTCTATTGAGGGGGTCGATGCGGAGATGGTCAGGACCTACAAATGCCTGGGTGTACATCTGGACGACAAGCTGGACTGGACAGTGAACACCGACACCCTCTACAGGAAGGGTCAGAGCAGACTCTACTTCCTGAGGAGGCTTGGGTCCTTCAGGATCTGCCGAAAACTGCTGCTGATGTTCTACCAGTCTGTGGTAGCCAGTGTCCTCTTCTGTGCTGTAGTGTGCTGGGGAGGCAGCATGAAGAAGAGAGATGCTGGACGGCTCGACAGGCTGGTGAGGAAAGCTGGCTCTGTGCTGGGAACTGAGCTGGAGTCCCTTACATCAGTGGCAGAGCGAAGGGCCCTGAGCAAACTGCTCTTAATCATGGACAACGTTCACCATCCTCTGCACGGCGCCATCATCAGGCAGAGGAGCTCGTTCAGTGGCAGACTGTTGTCCCTGCCCTGCACCACGGACAGACTCAGGAAGTCTTTTGTCCCTCAGGCCATTAGACTGTTCAACTCCTCCCGGCTCAGCAAAAATAAGACTCTGTGACTCTGCTGTACTCAGGACTAGTTACACTGCTCTTTTCATGTCCATTGCACTTCTCTGCTGCTTACATAGATGTACATTATATGCATAGATGGGTACATACAGATATTTGTAGATAAGCCGGTATGTTGTACTTTACCTTATTATATACTTTATTATTATATACTGTTATAATGTACCTACTTACTTATATATTATACATACTGCTATATATACTAACTTAATATTACAGTGCTCAGCGTAAATGAGTACACCCCCTTTGAAAAGTAACATTTTAAACAATATCTCAATGAACACAAACAATTTCCAAAATGTTGAAAGACAAAGTTTAATATAACATCTGTTTAACTTATAACATGAAAGTAAGGTTAATAATATAACTTAGATTACACATTTTTTCAGTTTTACTCAAATTAGGGTGGTGCAAAAATGAGTACACCCCACAACAAAAACTACTACATCTAGTACTTTGTATGGCCTCCATGATTTTTAATGACAGCACCAAGTCTTCTAGGCATGGAATGAACAAGTTGGCGACATTTTGCAACATCAATCTTTTTCCATTCTTCAACAACAACCTCTTTTAGTGACTGCATGCTGGATGGAGAGTGATGCTCAACATGTCTCTTCAGAATTCCCCATAGGTGTTCGATTGGGAGACATACATGGCCACTGAATCACGTTCACCCTGTTCTTCTTCAGAAATCCAACAGTGGCCTTAGGTGTGTGTTTAGGATCATTGTCATGTTGGAAAAGTGCACGACGACCAAGGGCACGGAGTGATGGTAGCATCTTCTCTTTCAGTATAGAGCAATACATCTGTGAATTCGTGATGCCATCAATGAAATGCAGCTCCCCGACACCAGCAGCACTCATGCAGCCCCACGTAAGGACACTGCCACCACCATGTTTCACTGTAGGCACCAGGCATTTTTCTTTGTATTCCTCACCTTTGCGACGCCATACAGTTTTGAAGCCATCAGTTCCAAAAACATTTATCTTGGTTTCATCACTCCAGAGTATAGAGTCCCAGTAGTCTTCATCTTTGTCAGCATGGGCCCTGGCAAACTCTAGGCGGGCTTTTTTGTGCCTGGGCTTTAGGAGAGGCTTCTTTCATGGACGGCATACATGCATGCCATTCCTCTGCAGTGTACGCCGTATTGTGTCACGGGAAAGAGTCACCCCAGTTTGGCTTTCTACTTCTTTAGATAACTGCAGTGAACTTGCATGCCGATTTTCTCCAACCCTTCTCATCAGAAGACGCTCCTGTCGAGGTGTTAACTTCCGTGGACGACCCGGACGTCTCTGTGAGATGGTTGCAGTTCCATCTTTCTTAAATTTTTGTACCACTTTTGCTACAGTATTCTGACTGATAAGTAAAGCTTTGCTGATCTTCTTGTACCCTTCACCTTTGTGGTGTAAAGAAATGATTTTCTTTGGGGAATTCTGAAGAGACAAGTTGAGCATCTCTCCATCCAGCATTCAGTCACTAAAAGATGTCATTGCTGAAGAATGGAAAAAGATTGATGTTGCAAAATGTCGCCAACTTGTTCATTCCATGCCTAGAAGACTTGGTGCTGTCATTAAAAATCATGGAGGCCATACAAAGTACTAGATGTAGTAGTTTTTGTTGTGGGGTGTACTCATTTTTGCACCACCCTAATTTGAGTAAAACTGAAAAATGTGTAATCTAAGTTATATTATTAACCTTACTTTCCCGTTATAAGTTAAACAGATGTTATATTAAACTTTGTCTTGTCAACATTTAGGAAATTGTTTGTGTTCATTGAGATATTGTTTAAAATGTTACTTTTCAAAGGGGGTGCACTCATTTACGCTGAGCACTGTATATATCGTATACTATCACACTATTACATATACTATATGTACTGATATATACTTTAACTATGTCTATCATGTAATAATCTATGCTTTTTATCTACCATATACCACTAAACACACTGCACATGTATGTAACTGTCCACAAAGTATTTGCACTGCTCATTACACGCTTATTTGCACTGTGACTAGTAACTGCCAACTGCACTACCTCACTACCTCCCACACTGAGAGCTGTAGATTTTATTACTTGCTCTTATTGGTAATGTTTTATTTCTTTTGGTATTTTGTTTTTTGTATTTTAGTTTTTTTTATATGTAATAATGCTATTTAGAGTTTGTATTGATCTTGTGCAATGCGGATTTAATTGTGTAATTGATGTAATTAATTATTTTAGAATAAAGATAAAATTATTTTATGTAATTTTATTTCTCTATTGTTTACTGTTTTTGTTTTTACTTCTGTAAAGCACATTGAACTGCCATTGTGTATGAAATGTGCTATATAAATAAACTTGCCTTGCCTTGCGGAAATGTTACTGGATACCTTGAATTTCCCTCTGGGATTAATAAAGTATCTATTTATTAGGGTCATTTTTGTCGTCTCTGCTTTTGCACTCAATTCAAACATACTCAGAGCAGACAGGAAATTAGTCTGAAGTTGTGTGTGTACTCACTTAAACTCATCACCATGAACTGTTTCATTCTAATACAGTGGTGCTTGAAAGTTTGTGAAACCTTTAGAATTTTCTATATTTCTGCATAAATATGACCTAAAACATCATCAGATTTTCACACAAGTCCTAAAAGTAGATAAAGAGAACCCAGTTAAACAAATGAGACAAAAATATTATACTTGGTCATTTATTTATTGAGGAAAATGATCCAATATTACATATCTGTGAGTGGCAAAAGTATGTGAACCTCTAGGATTAGCAGTTAATTTGAAGGTGAAATTAGAGTCAGGTGTTTTCAATCAATGGGATGACAATCAGGTGTGAGTGGGCACCCTGTTTTATTTAAAGAACAGGGATCTATCAAAGTCTGATCTTCACAACACATGTTTGTGGAAGTGTATCAATGGCACGAACAAAGGAGATTTCTGAGGACCTCAGAAAAAGCGTTGTTGATGCTCATCAGGCTGGAAAAGATTAGAAAACCATCTCTAAAGAGTTTGGACTCCACCAATCCACAGTCAGACAGATTGTGTACAAATGGAGGAAATACAAGACCATCGTTACCCTCCCCAGGAGTGGTCGACCAACAAAGACCACTCCAAGAGCAAGGCGTGTAATAGTCGGTGAGGTCACAAAGGACCCCAGGGTAACTTCTAAGCAACTGAAGACCTCTCTCACGTTGGCTAATGTTAATGTTCATGAGTCCACCATCAGGAGAACACTGAACAACAAATGGTGTGCATGGCAGGGTTGCAAGGAGAAAGCCACTGCTCTCCAAAAAGAACATTGCTGCTCGTCTGCAGTTTGCTAAAGATCACGTGGACAAGCCAGAAGGCTATGGACCCTTTTCAGTCACGTGACCTTCGTAAACGCGACCGCCATTTTGGACATGTAGTGGACTTCGGCTCAAATCGGTTTGAATGCGAGGAAGGCGACAAACATAAAAGAAAAAGGAGCGAGATGCAGAAAACTGTATTTACTAGTTTACTGTAATTATGATATGGCAGCTATTTACACCGGATCCAGTGTAAATAGCTGCCGGAGCCAACGTCTGGCCGGGCCGCGAGCGAGCGCGCGCTGGCTCCGGCCGGGCCGCGAGCGAGCGCGCGCTGGCTCCGCGACCGCAGGCTCCGGCCGGGCCGCGAGCGAGCGCGCGCTGGCTCCGCGGCCGCCGGCTCCGGCCGGGCCGCGAGCGCGCGCGCGCTGGCTCCGCGGTCGCCGGCTCCGCGGCCGCCGGCTCCGGCCGGGCCGCGAGCGCGCGCGCGCGCTGGCTCCGCGGCCGCCGGCTCCGCGGCCGCCGGCTCCGGCCGGGCCGCGAGCAAGCGCGCTCCGGAACCTCGGACGTTGGCTCCGGCGGCTATTTACACTGGATCCGGTGTAAATAGCTGCCAGATCATAATTACAGTAAACTAGAATGGAATGTTAACAGCAATGTGATGCCTTTTCTGGCTAATTTTATTCGTCTTACCTCCAACAAAGTGGTCACTACACAAGCGTTGGTATGCCGCTATCCATCTTCTCCGTCGGTCAGCATCTACCGGGATCCGATAAAATGATAACCCTTGCCTTGTTTGTTGATGGTTACTACATCCAGGTGCACAACAATATAGTGGCATGATGGAAGTCTTGCTGAAAATAAACACTTTCTTTGCTGCCGTTCCTCAATGCTGGCTGTGGTAAACTACTGGTAGTACATGTCCAAAATGGCGGCCGCGTTTGTCGTGACGTCACGTGAAAAGGGTCCATTGGAAAAATGTTTTGTGGACAGATGAGACCAAAATAGAACATTTTGCTTTAAATGAGAAGCGTTATGTTTGGAGAAAGGAAAACACTGCATTCCAGCATAAGAACCTTATCCCATCTGTGAAACATGGTGGTGGTAGTATCATGGTTTGGGCCTGTTTTGCTTCATCTGGGCCAGCATGGCTTGCCATCATTGATGGAACAATGAATTCTGAATTATACCAGCGAATTCTAAAGGAAAATGTCAGGACATCTGTCCATGAACTGAATCTCAAGAGAAGGTGGATCATGCAGCAAGACAACGACCCTAAGCACACAAGTCATTCTACCAAAGAATGGTTAAAGAAGAATAAAGTTAATGTTTTGGAATGGCCAAGTCAAAGTCCTGACCTTAATTCAATCAAAATGTTATGGAAGGACCTGAAGTGAGCAATTCATGTGAGGAAACCCATGAACATCCCAGAGTTGAAGCTGTTCTGTACGGAGGAATGGGCTAAAATTCCTCCAAGCCGGTGTGTAGGACTGATCAACAGTTACCGCAAACGTTTAGTTGCAGTTATTGCTGCACAAGGGGGTCACACCAGATACTGAAAGCAAAGGTTCACATACTTTTGCCACTCACAGATATGTAATATTGGATCATTTTCCTCAATAAATAAATGACCAAGTATAATATTTTTGTCTCTTTTCTTTAACTGGGTTCTCTTTATCTACTTTTAGGACTTGTGTGAAAATCTGACGATGCTTTAGGTCATATTTATGCAGAAATATAGAAAATTCACAAACTTTCAAGCACCACTGTATGTCGTTTGGATGTTTTTAAATATAAGTAATAGCCTCTGTGCTGGTGTACTGTAAAACACATTCAAACTATGCTAAGTGCTCTCTTTATCCTTTCCCAAATGACTTTTATTGTATGCTGATTCTTTTCTAATCTTTGAATTATTACTGATAAGGATCTTTAATTGATACCACATGCCTTTGTAATGTCGAGCGAGACAAAAACGGACTGCACACGCAGGCCACGATCGAGCACGACTACGCTAGACTGTACTATTTAACCTTACCAAAGATTAAATCTAGCCTCCTGATGAGTATTTTATTTTGAATACATCTCCAGTCAGTCTTCTCCAAAGAAGTTCTCAGCTCGAGGAAATTTAATCAGAGCTGTGGATTCAGGCATTCCCTTCTAAACACTAATGGCAAGATGTTTAATTTGATATTTTAAAACGCATGTCAATTTTACTTGGTGCTTGACGCTTGCATTCGTACTTGATCGATCGAGAAAGTAATGACTCTGGATGAGTAATTTGTTTAGTTTGTTTCGTATTTCATTTCTCTTACTATCCTGCAGACCTCGAGTGCATCGCCAGGAGGAGAAGAGGTCAAAAGTTGAAATGTAAATGAAGAGGCATCACAGTCACACTCTCGCTGTGACATATTCCAGTGGATGAATCCACAAGAACATTTCAAACCACAGCACTCAGTGGGTGAGACATTCTTCTCTCTTCTTTCGCCATCTCTCTTCGGCTTTCTTCATGCATGTAATGCGTAAGAGGTTTTGGATGCTGTGATAGAAAGATGATGTGGCCTGATGACACTCGCACACCACACTTCGAGAAATCCGCACACACTCTTTCAGCCCACAAACACTCCTGACACACTCAGGATAATAACTAGGATTTTCTAACAAAAACATCGACGTACAAGTCTCATGATCTGTAGCTTTCTTCTACAAACTGCACCTTTTTTTTTTAAACCATGTATTTCTGATTTATTTAATGTAAAGTGGTTTATTGTTATTGCCGTAGTTAAGATGTTCTCAGAATGTTCTTTTATTGCGAGTTTAACTGCATTAACTTTATTTTTTTTACCAGAAGTGTTTATAAAGGCTATGTGTAAAAAAGGGCACATGTGGTTGTGGTTATTTGTCTCCCCCCCTTCTCTCTCTCTTGCTAAATACCAGCAAACATTTAGCTGTTGCTCTGAAGTTTAACAGGTAAATAAAGCATAACTTTCTCATACAAAATGACAACATGGCGTCACGTCCAGGCAAAACAAAGCTACCTTTTCTCGATCTCTTTTTATACTCCTCGTCAACTGTGCACATGGGAAAAATCACCTAATCTGTTTGTTACACGTGACAGAGCTAGTTTACTGAATTTCATTACACTTGTATCATGATAATAAAAGGTATTCCAACCGCGCTTATTACAGCGTATATATCTGTAGAACAAGCAGAACCAAGGTTAACCAGCTCAGAACGTTCTTGGGATGTCAGACACTAAGAAAAATTAAGCTAAAACATACAAAGCATGTCAGAAAAAAAGCTGAGCTGCACGGGTTTCACGTTCTGAACTCTCACTTTTTGAACCTCCCTACTAGCTAAACCACAGCAGCAGAAGAACGAGCTACACCACAGTCTCCTGAGGAAGAACGATCACTCAGCAGGAGGAATAGATAATAATCCTCCAACCATGAAGGAGCACATTAGCCAAACCCTCAGAACCCTCTTGCTGGAAAACTGCCGCATTACCACTTCCAAATGCACATGACCATTAGATTCCCATTACATGGAAACGCTTGCCGTAATTGCGCGCTGCTTTCCCGCTCTGCTACAGAAATGTGTCCCTCTGGACTCGCAATGAGCGATTGCTAATTAATGAAAGCGAGCAAGAGCGTGCAGCTGCTGAAAGGCTGTGTCACTAATTCATCTTTGCTCGTGCTTCGTTCTAGTGAGGCTTTTACAGCCTGAAATCGTAACCTGATGTGCATGTTGTGTGTAAACTCTCATGAATCAGTGCACATAAATCAGTCCTTAGCTGCAATTAAGAGTAATCAGTGGAAGTGAGGGGTTAAGGGTGAAAGGTTAAACAGCCTGAGATGTTGTCTGATGTGAGCTGTGGGCCATCATGCTGATAAATGATCTTACTGCCCTCAGTGCATTTCTCTACATTTGTTTCTCTTGCTTTCACAAATTG
Source organism: Neoarius graeffei (assembly GCF_027579695.1). Classification (NCBI taxonomy): domain Eukaryota; kingdom Metazoa; phylum Chordata; class Actinopteri; order Siluriformes; family Ariidae; genus Neoarius; species Neoarius graeffei. Next base: position 72,779,919 of record NC_083580.1, read on the forward strand.
AACTTGCCAGACAAACAAATAAACGGGGTCCACTCTGTCACTCTGTACTCCTACGCCAGTTTGACTGAATTTTGAATACATTTTGAATTTATGAGGGAATCTACGATCTTAAAACGTTTACATTTTATTTAATTGTTAAACTGGAATGTTGCGCTGTCATTGTACGTCGACTGCAGCGATTCAACATTTTTAAGCTGTACATGAAAACAGTTCGTCTATGAAGTGCCTAATGGATGACAGGTGTTTCTCATTTAAACATCTGCACAAAACATCTGCATAAAAAATGTGACTTATATCTGTTGTCAGGAAATGGGACATAAACAGATTTTTTTTTAAACGATTTAACAACAGCCGTGCTTGGAAGTATTTCTGGATTTTAAGGTCATTTTTATTTGTGCAGTTAGGACTATGTGGGTTTCTGAGATAATTAAATACAGAGAGAGAGAGAGAGAGAGAGAGAGAGAATGTGGTTACTTCATCGTAATGCAGTGATGGTGGAGCAGGTGCTGTAATGTAGTCCTCAAATGAAAGTGAAAAGCTTTATGGTGAACGTTACATCAAGTTGGCGATATGCAGAGCAGAAGGTTCAGAACTACTCTGATGGAGATTTTTTTATCATCAAAATTCTATTTCTCATTTTATGAAATATAGGAATGTATTTTTGAGAGCTACTTTGTCACTGCTATAGTAAGTTATGAGTGTTTGAAATATGCTATGCAATACATCAGTCCATATGTCAAAGCGATGGCCGTAAACGAGATTAGTTGAGACCTGAGCGAGACATTGTAGGACGGAAGTAAAACGTACAGCGGAAATCAAAGTGACCGACATCTGCCGACGTTGTCAAAAGACGCGCGCGCCCTCTTCGAACGCTGATGGAATCAAGCCGGAAGTTTTGTTTGTTTTGACAACGATCAGGAAAGTTTAAAAAAAGTAGACAGTAATCGTCATTTAAAATCATTTTTGTGCAATATTTCGTTTGTAAAACAGTTTTCAAAATGGTGGCGCTGACACTCTACATTTCGAAGTCTTGTACAAGTCTCGTGAAGATCGCGTGGATAAGCGACGCCTGCCATGGACCAAACGAACTAAATTCAACATGGCTAAAAACCGAATAGGCCGATAAGTATAATATTTAATTGCAATTAGCTGCCAATACGAGTCATGATATAAGGCGACTAAAACCGAAAACATAATTGAATAACAGGTTAATTAAGAAATAAAGCAAGTTTAAAAATTACTTCAGTTCTCTTTTAACCATAAGCTCAGGACTCACACATTTCCAAGAGCACTCAACATTCCTGGCATACACTGGTCAGTGGTACTGCCAGTCTGGCTTATATAAAGCAAGTGAATTGCCACAATCCTGCCCCGGCACGGCACTTCTTCTAGTGGGAGGTCAGGGAAGCGTACTGCTATACTGACACTCAAGCCACGCTGCTGGGTAATATCTCAGGCTTCCTCGTGACATCTCTTAAACACAACCTGCTGTGACGGTTGACATCGTGCATGAGCATGAAGTACAGGAAAGCTACATGGGTGCATTCAACTAAAAGAAGTCTGCATGGTCAGAAGAAGTCAATCTGGTTGGGCTCTGCCCCCATATACTGCCATATTCACACGTTCATTCACAACCAGTATCAATTTAGCACAGCTAATCCGTGCTATAACCTACTGGCATGTTTTTGCGAGGTGGTAGGAAACCAGAGAGCTTAGAGGAAACCCATGTGAGACGTGATGAGATCAGTCATGCAAACTCTACGCAAGTTTGCAGTTCTTCACACTTGCAGATATGTTTATGGCGTGCACTTGTGACTAAATTAAGTGTCGTGTCCATCACATATCGCAGCTGTCTGTAGTCTTTACGCGTATATATCACCGAAAGGCTCTTCCAGGGTCAGGAAGATGTTTCCGTCGCACGACGGGGTGCTGACACTAAACCTCCCGTCTGTCACTCAACCTCAGTAAGTGCACGAGCCATCTAAGACATTCGACTCATTCACAGAGGCTTGAACACATCAGACATTTCTGAATGCTACACCTGGACAGACAGTATTGCCATGAAATCTGAAACAGCGTGAGCTGAGAAGGTCTGATAAACCATATTTTTTAACTGTAACCCCTTTTTTTTTAACCGTCTCTCCTTCCAGAAAAACACTGCGACACTTCCTGATTTAAAATAGCACCTTTAATGCTGTTAGGATCACTGTATTAATGAATTTCCTGGTTACACTTGTACTTTATGACTATATAGGACACAGCAAGAGAAGCAAGTTAATTCTGATCATGCTATCTGTTATCACCCAGATGAGGCTGGGTTCCCTTTTGAGTCTGGTTCCTCTCAAGGTTTCTTCCTCGTGTCGTCTGAGGGAGTTTTTCCCTTGCCACCATCGCTACAGGCTTGCTCACCAGGGATAAATAAATGTATTAGCGATAAAATTAACTCATACGTTTAAAGTCTTTAATTTTCTGTAAAACTGCTTTGCGACAGTGTCTGTTGTTAAAAGCGCTATAGAAATAAACTTGACACATATTAAAGAGGCAATTCTACAATATAGCTCAAAAAGGTAAGTAATCTGGTCATGATCTCAGTATCATAGCAAATTTGCACAACATTAAAGGAATACTCCGGGATTTTTCAACTTAATCTGTGTCAGGTACGTCTACAATGTATGTCTAGTTACTAAAACCAGGAGGTTTGCCAGTTTTCCTTAGAGTAGTGTTGAGAAAAGAATGGAAATTGTGTTTATTGAAACCCGTATTATGGGAGTTTAAGGGCAGTTGCTGGGGCTTCAATAAACATTTTAGCAAAACACAATTCTATAGAACACTTTCATGAATTCTTCAGGCACAAAACCTTCAGAAAAGCAACCAGAATGACTTTTTACTGAATTGCTCTGGTGTTTGAAATTTCACAAAACGGCTTTGGTGTGATATACGACAACTAGTTCTTAATTTGCATTATATATTTATATAATTTTAAATGACAACTGACAGAATTCAACAGCTGCCCTTAGACTTCCATTATTACTACGTTTCAGTGTTGTAGTCGAGTCACTAAACCTCGAGTCCGAGTCCAGTCCCAAGTCCCCAGTGTTCAAGTCCGAGTCAAGTCCAAGTCGTTAAAAAACATTCGAGTTGAGTTCACTATTGATCCGAGTTGAGTCCAAGACTCCAACCGCACCATTTGACGGTGGCTGTTTTCGCGCCATTAACATTAATTTGCTCCTGAACATGACATATGAACAGGTGAATGTGCTTCTTTTTGTCAGCAAGTGTGAAGTATTCTGTCAGAGATGGTTGGGAGATGGATGTAAGTGCAGAAGGTAAACAATCCAGAACGGCAGGTGAAATCGTAAAACAGTAAAACAGGCAATAGGTTGAGCGAGGCACAAACAGGCTATCATAGTCTCGGCAGAATCAAAGACAAGAAACAGGAAATCAGGGATCAGGAAACCAAACAAGGAAATAAGGCTTGGTAATGTGTCAGCAACGCAACTCAATACTTCACAAAGTAAGTGTGTTTTCATAGTTTTTATATAGGTGCGCTGATTGTGCCTTAAAGGGCATATTCTGGACCAATTTCGTGTTTTTTTATATGAAAGTACGTCCCTTTACACACTCATCCAGAAGGGTAATTTTGCACAAGGCCATCTGTCTACAGCAGAAAAAAATAAAATAACAAAACGCGTCTGGAAAAATCCCAAGGGAGTCTGGAGCCAGATTCGTGACGTTACCTGCGGAAGCGCCAGCAGGCTGCACGAGCTTGCACGGTTTCAGTGCACAGCCTGTGTAGACCAAGCTGTAGAACTTTGAGCGGGTGGGTGGAGCACAGAAGTACGGCAGGCCAGAACTGAGTTTCCAAAAACTCTTTATTGTAACACTTTTCAGCGTTTTCACTCTCCCAGACATTCAGACACACACACATCAGCCTCTGGTTGGGGAGAGAGCTCTCTTCCTCTGCTCTCTCTCTCCTTATATAGGGTGTGGTCACTGGGAAGACACACAAACACAGGTTAATTGACATCAGGTGTAGTGATTCTGCCACTTACCTTCCCTGACTCCGCCCTCCGGTCACAGACTGACACTTGACCATGCCCCCGCTGCCACATACCCCCACTGCCCGACTCAGGCTGGGCAGCCGTCCGGCCTGCAGCCGACTCCCCCCCCCCCGACGGGAGAGGAAGTCCGCCACAACCATCTGTGCCCCTGGCCTGTGGATCATCTTGAAGTTAAAGAGCTGGAGCTGCCAGATACCAACGGGTGATCCGCGCGTTGGCATTCTTCATGCGGTGGAGCCACTGGAGGGGCACGTGGTCTGAACAGAGGGTGAAAGGGCGTCCCAGCAGGTAGTAGCGGAGGGTGAGGACCGCCCACTTGATGGCTAGGCACTCCTTCTCTATTGTGCTGTAGCGCCCCTCACACACCGACAGCTTCCTTCTTATGTACAGCACGGGGCGATCCTCCCCTTCCACCTCCTGGGACAAAACAGCCCCAGCCCTCTGTCCGACGCGTCCGTCTGCAACATAAAGGGGAGAGAAAAGTCAGGGGAGTGTAACAGTGGCCCCCACACAGTGCAGCCTTCACCTCAGAGAAAGTCTGCTGGCATTGCTCCGTCCACTGGACCGGATCTGGTGCCCCCTTTTTAGTGAGATCAGTCAGCAGGCTGGTGACATCCAAATAATTAGGTATATACCTACGATAGTAGCCAGCCCCAGGAACTTTCTCACCCCCTTTTTGGTCTTGGGCCTTGGGCAGGCCGCAATCGCTGCTGTCTTATTAATTTGGGGACGCACCTGCCCATTGCCCAAGTGGAAGCCCAGATACCGTACTTCCACCCGCCCAATCGCACACTTCTTCGGGTTGGCTGTGAGACCCGCTCGCCTCAGCAACCTAAGGACGGCCCTCAGATGTTGGAGGTGCCGCAGCCAGTCATTACTATAGATAATGATGTCATCTAAGTATGTGGCCGCGTAGGTGGTGTGGGGGCGGAGGACCCTATCCATCAGCCGCTGGAATGTAGCGGGCGCCCCAAACAGCCCAAAAGGAAGCGTGACAAACTGGTGTAAGCCGAACGGTGTGGAAAAGGCCGTTTTTTCTTGGGATAATGGAGTCAAGGGGATCTGCCAATAACCCTTTGTCAAATCCAGTGTCGAATAAAAGCGAGCCGTGCCTAGTCGATCCAGCAACTTGTCCATGCGAGGCATTGGGTACGCTTTGAATTTAGACACCGCGTTGACTTTTCTATAGTCCACACAGAACCGGACCGACCCATCGGCCTTGGGAACCAAGACCACCGGGCTGCTCCAGTCACTGTGGGACTCCTCGATGATGCCCATTTAGAGCATGGCCTCAAGTTCTTCCCGAACCACCTTTTTCTTGTGTTTGGGTAGCCTGTAAGGGTGGCTGCGCACTACCACCCCTGGGGGTGTCTCAATGTGGTGTTCTATGAGGTGCGTGCGGCCAGGCAGGGGCGAGAACACGTCCGAAAACTCGGTCTGCAACTAGGCAACCTCCGTGAGTTGGGTCGGGGAGAAGTGGTCTCCACAGGGGACCGGAGAGGTAAGCAATGTCAATGTTCCTTTTTGAACCTCCGGCCCCAGCTCCGCCTTCTCCGGAACCACCGACACCAACACCACGGGGACCTCCTCGTTCCAGAGTTTAAGCAGATTGAGGTGGTAAATCTGCAGCGCCCCACCCCTGTCCGTTCGCCTCACCTCATAGTCAATGTCCCCAACTCGTCGTGTGACCTTAAAGGGTCCTTGCCACTTGGCAATCAATTTGGAGCTCGACGTGGGCAACAGTACGAGTACTTTATCTCCCGGTGTGAACTCCCTAAGGTGCATACCCCTGTCGTACAGGCGGATTTGCCGTTCTTGGGCCTGCCGCAAATTCTCCTGGGTTAGGTGTGTGTGTGTGTGTGGAGTTTTGCGCACAGGTCAATAACGTATTGGATTTCATTTTTGCTCGGTGAAGGTCCCTCCTCCCAATTTTCCCGCAGTACATCTAGGATGCCGCACGGTTTACGCCCATATAATAATTCGAACGGGGAGAACCCCATGGAGGCTTGTGGGACCTCTCACACTGCAAATAACAGGGGTTCGAGCCACTTATCCCAATTGCGTGCGTCTTCGCGTACAAACTTTTTAATTATGTTCTTGAGGGTGCGATTGAACCGTTCGACTAAACCGTCCGTTTGTGGGTGATAAACGCTGGTGCGGATCAGCTTAATTCCCAATAACCCATACAGTTCGCGCAGTGTGCGTGACATAAACGAAGTGCCTTAATCAGTCAGAATCTCCTTGGGGATTCCGACTCAGGAGATGACGTGGAAGAGTGCCTCCACAATACTACGTGCTGAGATATTGCGAAGAGGCACTGCTTCCGGGTATCGCGTTGCATAGTCCACCAGGACTAAAATAAAGCGATACCCTCGTGTTGACCAATCTAATGGCCCGACGAGATCCATCCCAATTCTTTCGAACGGGGTCTCGATTAATGGTAGAAGGCGCAAAGGCGCTTTTGGAATGGCCGCTGGATTTACTAACTGGCATTCGCAGCATGCCGTACACCACCTACGGACATCGCCGCGAATCCCTGGCCAGTAGAACCGGGCCATTATTTGGGCTAGTGTCTTATCCTGCCCCAAGTGTCCAGCCATGGGGTTAAAGTGAGCCACCTGGAATACCAATTCCCGGCGGCTCTTTGGAATCAAAAGTTGTGAGACCGCCTCCTTAGTCTGAGTGTCCTGCATCACTCGGTATAATCTATCTCTCATAATGGAGAAATAGGGGAAGGACGGGGTGGCGTTTGGCTGGAGCGTTTGACCATCGATTACTCTCACTTGGTCAAACGCATGCCGCAGAGTCTCGTCTCACGACTGCTCTAACAGGAAATCCATGAGGGATTCCCCAAGAGAGGGAGGAGGAGCCTGCTGCTCCTCACTCTGACGCGGAGATGACGTAGACGACTCTGTGACAGCTGCTCCCGCCAATGCCACTCCGGGACCTCCCCCTGCTGTACTACGGCAGGACCCACTCTTCACTAAATGAGTCATTAATTCCCGAAATCCCGGCTAATCAGTCCCCAAAATTATCGAGTGGGTAAGGCAAGGATTAACCGCCGCCTTTACACTAAATTTATCCCCTCGAAATAGAATGTGGACCGACACTCAAGGGTAGTTGTGAACATCCCCGTGCACACACAACACCTTCACCAATTGTGCTCCCCCCAATGCCTTGTCTTGCACCAGGCTTGGGTGGATTGAGGTCTGATTACAGCCAGAGTCCACCAAAGCCTGATACGTATCCCCTTGGACACTCACCGGTATGCGATACACTCTGGCCTGATCGAGGGCGGTTCCTGGCGCGTCGGGGATCCAGACCATCGCTCCCACCTCCATTACCGAGCACTGATGCTGGAGGTGCCCCGGCTCCCCGCAGCGCCAGCAAACCAGCCTGGGCTTTCTCTCTGCACCGGCACTCTGGGGCTCACTCACCTGAGGGGGGAGAGAGACAGACACAGAAGCGGGAAATGGGAGGGCACCGCGGGTGCGGCAGGCCGGCTGGGGTGGAGCCGGCCCCCGCCTCCGCGGTGGGGGAATGGGGCGAGGATGAGACACAGAAGGAGAGAGAGAGAGAGAGAGAGAGAGAGAGAGAGAGAGAGGAGAAGCGGAGATCTGCAATCCTGCCATGGGAACAGCCGCCAAATGATCCTCCGCCAACTCAATAGCCTGATCCAGCGACGCCGGGTGATGGCACTGGACCAACTCCGCTGTTCCTTCGGGAAGCTGGACGATGAATTGCTCCAGTGCCACCAGATCAACGATTCCCTAGGCGTCGTGGTTGTCAGCCCTCAGCCACCGCCGGCAGGCATCCCAGAGTTGCTGGCCAAATGCGAACGGCCGGCCAACCTCCTCTAGGTGTAGAGCACGGAAGCGCTGGCGTTGTTCGGGGGTGCGCCCCACACGCTGGAGGATGGCCCGGCGCAGGTCTGCGTAGGCCAGCCGGCTGTCAGCGAGGAGCTGTAGCGCGGCCAGCTGCACCTTGCACATAAGCAGGGGGAGGAGGCGCGCCGCGCGTTGTTCCACCGGCCAGCCCCAGGCCTCTGCTGCTTGTTCAAATAGCGCAAGGAAGGCCTAGGGGTCGTCGAGTAAGCCCATCTTCGTTAGGGTGAGGTGGGGTGGGCCCACAGCGGTGGACGTGGTAGACCCCGCCGACGCAAGGAGGTGCCAGAACGCCTGGCGATCTTCCTGTTGCGCCAGCACCAGGGCCTCAAACCATTGCTCTTGCTCCTTTCGGAGGGCGACCAGCGCCTGGTGCTGGCTCTGTTGGGCTGTGGCGAGGGTGTGGATCAGGTCTGCGAAGGGGGAGGACTCCATGGGGCTGTTCTCCTCTGTGCTCGTCCCGGGTTTCGGCACCAGTGTAGAACTTTGAGCGGGTGGGTGGAGCACAGAAGTACGGCAGGCCAGAACTAAGTTTCCAAAAACTCTTTATTGTAACACTTTTCAGTGTTTTCACTCTCCCAGACACTCAGACACATACACATCAGCCGTCTGGTTGGGGAGAGAGCTCTCTTCCTCTGCTCTCTCTCTCCTTATATAGGGCGCGGTCACTGGGAAGACACACAAACACAGGTTAATTGACATCAGGTGTAGTGATTCTGCCACTTACCTTCCCTGACTCTGCCCTCCGGTCACAGACTGACGCTTGACCACGCCCCCGCTGCCACACAAGCACTCCCATTTCTCTCTCGTTGTCCGGTCTTTTGGAAAACGATGAGTACTAATCCCATCAAGATTGGTGTTGCTACACCTTCCTACAATACATCTGTTAACCATTTTAATAATTACGTGATAATGTTGAAGAAATTTGCAGAAAACCACCAGGTCGTTTTCTCATAAACAAACCAGCGCTGACGTAGGATTCAGAAGGAGGCGTCCCGCACGCGATGTCACGAAAATCAATGTTTGCCGGGAAATCCAAATGCCAAGTTTTTTCAGAGGTGGACCAGTTCGCCTCAAATGGCTTGATTTCAACTGAATTTTCCTGGTATTGCACAAGGTAAAATAAATTGCAGAGAATGCAGAATGTTACAGATATTTGACCAAAGTTTAATATAAAATAGGAGAATTACATTGATCTTGCTCCTGAATTTACCCGTGATATGCACTTTAATCCTGTGCAGGTGCGAATCGTTTATGACGCATGTGTGAGAGCCTGCTTGGCGCATGTGCTATCTGGACCGCGCCCAAGAGTCTATCTGATGCACGCGCGACACTCTTACATGAAATTAGTACAAATTTAATGTAGATATAAATATCTTGTATCAAATTATGATGGCACGTTACAAAAAATAAAGAAAAAATCTGAGTCGTCATGTCTAATTTCCAAGTCCTAATGCAGTTAATGCACGAGTCCGAGTCATCAGTGCTCAAGTCCAAGTCGAGTCACAAGTCCTTAAAATTAGGGCACGGGTCGGACTCGAGTCCCAGTCTTGGACCTGAGTACTACAAGCCTGCTGCATTTTGAGGAAAATGGTTCTCTCTTTGTTTTGTTTTTTTCATAGTATGTTGCCGAGGCTGTGATAGAGACTATGTTGAAAAAATGATAAACTATTCCTTTAACCTTGTATACCTTATTGCACAGGTGAAATTAAACCCAAGTGGAAAATCAAGCAAGGATTCTCACTTGTGTGCGACACATATGTTTGCAGTAAAACATAAAGAAGCCTATGACTTTGGATCTGCACTTTTCAACCGAGTAAACTCATCTCCAGAGGCTGACTGAGTGGCCAGATCATGAGGGAAAAGAGGTCTGATGGAAAGAGGTCACACATACAGGAAGGATTTGGTTTTATGGGCCATGTTTACGCTGTATTTATGACCAATTCTCACAGATCGTCCTGGTTAACAGACAGAGTAATGACATTAGCATGTGTACTGCTGAAGAACTGCCAGCGCACCAAATGCTCTTCTTTCTCATTGTTACAGGTGATGGATACAGTTTGGAAAAAATGGTTTCGTAGTGTAGTATGAATCTCTTCTTATACCTGCGCCATTCATGATGGTTCAGACAATAACGGAAAAAAGTACCTTACACTTAAACCTTCCACTGATACACTTTTGCAACAGACGCCAAGAAACACGGAACAAAAAAATGGCGTGTCCACCTGGAGCCCAATGATTGGATGAGTAGATGATCAAGCTACATAACACTATAGCTACATTACGTGTATTAGAGTCTCTTGCAAGAAAACATTCTTTGTATCACGGAGTGTTAACAGAATTTCATACAAACATGTCTGAGAATAAACGACAGTCTTATAAGCAATACAAAACAATATGGATTCTGCAGAGCTAATGTCCTGTTTGTTGAGCAACTTCAGGAAAACAGGATATGAAGATTGAAAGCAGGACAGAAGAAAAACATTATTTCATCACCAGTGCATGACACCTGTATCACAGTTTACATCACTATCCCGCTTATTGATCTGAAAAGAATTCTTGTTTCTCAACTATCTATAGCCAAGAACTAATCTAAAACTTGACCAACAATCAAAATTGTACTGGTATGATCCATCCTGATGCCCTACTTCTAGCTGGAGTTCAGATCACTTCACTCCTGCTGATGATGGTCCCATATGGACAACCTAAAGATGCACTTAGAAACTGTGACGATGGCTTTGGACTGCAATCGATACCAAAAAGTTCTGCTGCGATGGCTTAGGATTACAACTGCCATGGTAACTTTAGGACTGCAATAAGCCATAAATAGTCTTGCACTCAAGTCTCCATCAGTGAACAGTTGATAACTTCAACAAAACAGACTAATTTCCTGGTTACACAATTGCACTTTTTGACCAGACAGGATCCAAACTCTTCTTGAAACAACTGATTTGTCCCTCTCATCAAAAGCAAAACACTCAAACTTTATGGTCACATCAAACGTAGTAAAAAAGGACTGTCGAAAATATGTTTAGAAGGAATGATAACTGGTAAAAGAAGCAGGGGAGCCCAACGAAAAAGCTGGTATGATAACATCTACAGTACAACTGGTCACAGCTCGAAGCTGAAACTTTCACGTACCTGGGATCCACAGTGGCAAATGATAATTCCATGGATAGTGAGATCGACGCACAGGTGCGGGCCGCCTCAGCTGCGTTCAGACGCCTAAAGGACCGGCTGTGGAATGCGAAATTGATAAGACTGAACACGAAGTTAAACGTCTACAGGGCTGTAGTGCTGAGCACACTTCTATATGGACTACAGGTGTCAACCCTGTATGCCCGACATGTCCGATGACTGTCTGTCCTGGTTCAACGCCATCTCCGCGGGCTGATAGGTATCACCTGGAAAGACTGTACTACCAACGTTGAAGTCCTGAGGCAGGCGAATATGCCGGCTATGGAAGCCATGATTACTCACTCGCAACTCAGATGGACCGGACATGTCATCAGGATGTCTGAAGAACGACTGCCGCGGGACCTGCTGTTTTCTGAACTGAAGGAGGGGACAAGGCCCTGTGGTCGATCGCGACTGCGTTTCAGGGACACTGTAAAACGTCATCTGGGCCTGGCGGGTATCAGCTATCAGCAGCTGGAGAAGCTGGCGAATGACCGGGCCGGATGGCGCACAGTATTGAGGGAGGGCGCCGAAGCGGTACACAGAGACTGGGAAAACCGGGAAAACGAACGAAGACACCAACGACATGCAGCCGACACAGACCCTCGAAAATAAACATTGAACTGTTCTTGAACATTGAACTGCTCTCTGAACTTTCCAACTGTTTCTGAATATTTTCTGTTTTTTTTTTTAACTTGAAACTGTATTTTTTGTGCACAGTACCATGGTCCTAGTCTGTACTAGACTGACTGACAGACAGTGTGAGTGTGGTCACAGCTCAACCTTGACACTCTAAACCAAGCCACTCAGAACTGGGAATTTTGCCGAGTGCACATTCTGCCACAGGCGGAGGAGATAGTGTTCTATAATAACCATACAGCACACAGCTATAACACACCATATAACACACAGCTAGTGGCCTAGTGGTAGCGTGTCCGCCGCTTGATCGGGAGATCGGGAGTTCTATTCACGGTCGGGTCATACCAAAGACCATCATAACAATGGTACCTACTACCATCTGGCAAGGCATGCTGCAATACAGATGTGAGTGGGGAGTTAAACTCTCGTGGTTACCAGAAGACCAGCCCCCCAATGTAACCCTAGCTATGTGAGAGGCTGAGGGAAATGGAGATCGGCGCCGCCACATGGCGTGGGAAGGACTTTGACGCAGCTATAAAAGAGAGTTATTTACAATTACACGATCCGCCGGTGTCACCCAAATGAGGATGGGTTCCATTTTGAGTCTGGTTCCTCTCAAGGTTTCTTCCTCATGTCATCTCAGGGAGTTTTTCCTTGCCACTGTTACCACTGGCTTGCTCAATAGGTATACGTTTATATATTTCTATAAAATATTGTCCAGTATTAAAAGTGCTATACAAATAAAATAAAATCGAATATATTTTTGTTTAGCTGCTCTGTACATTACCGTAAAATCACGAAAAATCCACCAACCTCCCTCATCTACTCTCCTTAAACCTGAAACGATGGAAAAAGCTCATTTTCTTGTCAGATCTGCATGAATAAACATTTCATTTAAACGTTTAGACAAAATGACAAGCAAGGAAAAATCAATATTGTACAAGCCAAACTTGTACAAGCCAAAAAAAAGGAAGTGAACAAATAAGCATGGAAGCCCGTGGACACGGATGCGCAAAATTGATGGACTGGAAAGCTTTAATGTCCTACGCTTCGCAGTGCATGCTGAACAAACACCTGACAGGTCAACAGAGCCAGACAACTAATACGAATGCACATACACAGACACACACACTCACAAGTACCTTCATGAATAATACAAAGCGGGGCCTGATGTAAGCCAAGGCCACATGTGTGATTTATGCTGTGACCCACAGTCTGGGGTAACCACAGAGGTCACAGAGAGGGGATGTGAAGTCAGAGCGATGGGTTAATTGTGTAAATTAGCTTATATAATAGTGTATCGGTGCCTTTGACATGCACGTGTATTGTTTGTCTTTTTTTCCATCACTATTTCTAAGCATGGTTGAACTTTCTGAGCAAGCACATTATTCAGATGTCCAGATAAAAAAAAAAGTCTGTTCTGACTGTGCCACATCGAGATCCCCTCAATTAGTTACCCAAAAGAAAAGTCCATTCAAAGAGAACGCACATAAAAATTAATAACTTTAAACAGTTCTTTGGTTCCATGGTCTTCTTTTGTCAATGGCTACAGAAGTTCAACTTTTTCATCTGGGAACGTTTAGCACAAACGAACAAAAAGCCGACCTTTTAAAAATCTGCCATGGTGACAAATTTGGCTTAGTTATTATTTAATGTTTCAAAAGCAGCTTACTTATTCACAAAGAGTGGCATTATTTTTTTTTAAATGTCTTAAACGTCAGGACCACATAAGATATCTGTTTCACTGGATCGGCATCTGCAGTTTTCAGGTGAGATCGTGCTGGCATTAAAGTTCAGTTGTGTGTCTGTGTACTCGTCCAGGGAATGACTTTCTCTACCACTGAAATTGTCATGTGTTTGGTTTTGTTGTTGACTTACTGAATTCACTCTCATGTTTCTGAATTCATTGGTGTGTTTTTGGAAGGTTTTAAATGTTTCTTAATTCATTGTTGATTTTCCATCCTGTTTTTGGCTTGCTGTTACGTTTGAGGTTTTTTATCCCCCGCTGGGCGAAAGGCCCGAAGGGGGATTATGTCATGGCTAGCTAGCTAGCCATTTATTTATTTACATCCGTCCGTAGGGTACTCATCTTCTGAAATCAACTCCTCTCACAATTTTTGGAGGAATTTCACGAAACTTGACAGGATTCTTTGTAATATATCGGTAACACGCATACTGCAATTTCGTTCAATTCAGTCGGATTTTACCAGAGTTATGGCAGAGTTGCCAGCGGGGGATATTGTGTTCTCAGAGCACTCGTTTTATTTGTTTTGATGTCATGTTTTCGGTTTGCTGTTGTGTTTCTGGTTTTGATTTTAGTGTTGTATTTTTGAATTTCCCGTCATGTTTATGACTATACTGTTGTTTTTTTAATTTGTTGTCCTTTTAGTGTTTTGTTTGTTCGTTTGTTTTGCTGTCATGTTTTCAAATTTGCTGCTTTGGTTTTGCGGTGGCGGCACGGTGGTGTAGTGGTTAGCGCTGTCGCCTCACAGCAAGAAGGTCCTGGGTTTGAGCCCCGGGGCCGGCGAGGGCCTTTCTGTGTGGAGTTTGCATGTTCTCCCCGTGTCCGCGTGGGTTTCCTCCGGGTGCTCCGGTTTCCCCCACAGTCCAAAGACATGCAGGTTAGGTTAACTGGTGACTCTAAATTGACCGTAGGTGTGAATGTGAGTGTGAATGGTTGTCTGTGTCTATGTGTCAGCCCTGTGATGACCTGGCGACTTGTCCAGGGTGTACCCCGCCTTTCGCCCGTAGTCAGCTGGGATAGGCTCCAGCTTGCCTGCAACCCTGTAGAAGGATAAAGCAGCTAGAGATAATGAGATGAGATGGTTTTGCGGTTTAGTGTTTTTATTTTTAAGCTTTGCTTCTGTGTTTTGCCGTTGTGTTTGTTTTTTTGTTATGGTGTTGTGTTTATGGCTTTGCGCTCAGGGTTTTGGTTTGACTGTTTGCCTTTTTGGTTTTGGTGTTGTGTTTTTGGCTTTGCTCTTGGGTTTTGCTGTTGTGTGGGGTTTTTTTTCGTATTGTGTTATTGGCTTTGCACTTGTGTTTGCCTTTTTGATTTTGGTGTTGTGTTTTCAGCAGTGCTCTCACATTTTTGGTTTTGGTATTGTGTTTTCGGCGGTGCTCTCACATTTTTGGTTCTGCTGTTGTGTTTGTTTTTTGGTTTTCCTCTCAGGTTTTTGGCTTTGCGCTTGTATTTTGCTGTTGTGTGTGTTTGTGGTTTCTGGGTGTTGTGTTTTTGGCGTTCCTCTCAGGTTTTTGGCTTTGCTGTTTTGTTTGTTTTAATTTGCTGTCATGTTTCTGAATTCATTGCTGTGTTTTTGCCTCTGTCATGCTTTTAAATTTGCTGATGTGTTTTTGATTTTACTGTCAGTTTTTCTGTTGTCTTTATTGTTGTATGTTTGTATTTGCTACAGGGTTTTTTTTTCTTTGTTTTTTTTACATTGTGCTGTATTTTCCTTTTGTTTGCTAACATCTTTTCTACTTCCAGACCATCGTACCCCAGTCTACTTTGCATGGACAGTGTCTAAGCTGACAAGCCAACCGTCTACTAAAGTAAAACCTGACAGCACTATTGACGAGACTTACGTCTAGCAGATGCCCCTTTGATGTCCTTATTTTGTTGATTTCCATCTCGCACTTTAAGTGCTTCCTCCAGGCAATAAAATCTGTGTTACGCTGTCTCTACTGATTAAGTGTACTCAACTCTAAACCGTCTGTGTCGTTTGAAAAGAACGTTGTTTCACCCAGGCTCTGTTCTCTGGCCAGATAAAAGCCATGTGTGAGAAAGTGGAAGGGGAAGGAGAGCAGTGGTGAGCACTAATCAATTTATTGTAATCTGTTCAGTAGTGTGACAATAGAGTGAATTAAACTAACAAAGTGATACAATGACCGGCCCCTGAACCTCTGAAATCCTTGAGGTGGGACAAGCGCTCACTTTCCCTCCCCCCAACACACACAGATTCACAAACTGCTTTCATCAGCAGACAATGTGAGCACTGGAGGGATATCCTGAGCGGAAGTTTGTTGTTCTCCATGGGGTCTGAGTGTCATCGGGACAGCCTCTGGCATGTGTCTACACCATGACTCGGCTCTGAGATAATAAGCAAATTGAATACACACCCCATACCTCGCAATACAGCAGAGGAACATTAGATTAGTGTGAAGGAATCGTCACAGAGAGCCAAAAGTTCAGAGCAGCGACTGATCATGGTTTTTTTTTCTTGAAGATCTGAGCGATGATTGTTCAAAGCCATGAAATGTCCTTTACAATAAGTTTCTGATGATCCATAGTGAATCATCTTTAGCATCTTTTATAGGGTGACCAGATTTCCCTAGTCTGAAACCGGGACACTTTTGCGCGCGACCATGCTCGTGCACGCACACTTTTTTTTTACGTAAACGTGACACTCAGAGAGGTGCTCTTATTTTGTTGAAGCTCACATTTATCAACATCTCACATGAAATAAAACAAACAGGCATTTTGTTATCTAGTAGCATAGTGGTATACAGATCAGTTAAATTATGGTCAGACAACAGATTTTGTAATGGCTGAGAATAGGCCAGGCTATGTCCATAGGCCAAATTTAAACTGATTTATTTCACCTGTTTGTGAGAACACCAAGAAGAATGCATATGCACATGTAGGCTATATCTCTAAAATTGTATGCACTATAGCATGAACTTAAAAAGTAGATATGTGACCTCAACATAGCCTAGGTCAGAATCAACCTTACTAACCATTCCCCACAACTGAATGAATAAAGCAAGATGATGTGTACAAAAGTGAACACATTAATGGAAGGTGCAACACGCTGCTCAACACAGCAATATGGCCAAACTGTCAGAATTGTATGTTAAACAGAATCCTTTTTTTTTATTCACCTTGTTATCCCGAGATAACGACATAATTAATTCAGGATCTCGAGAAAACAACACAACTAATTCGAGATCTCGAGAAAACAAAACCGTTATTCCGAGATCTCGAGAAAACAAAACAATTATTCCGTGATCTCGAGTAAACAGCTGAGAAATGGTTCATTCAGGAGCACCAAGAGACTTGTGATATGCTGACTTTGGGGCTATTTCTCATTCTGTATAGACGCAACTTTGGTCATTAGAATGTCTGGAATAATCGATCACCTAATAAGGCAATATTTTGATCAGGGGTTGACACAGGGAGAGATTGCATTAAGTCTTTTAATAAGGGATAATTTCAAAATTAGTCCGCGGCACCTCCGCAGAAGACTGGCCCGGCTTCGTCTCTACCGACGGAGATACAGTGATCCAGCTGAGATCATGAAATAATTGTTTTGTTTTCTCGAGATCTCGAATTAGTTGTGTTGTTTTCTCGAGATCCTGAATTAATTATGTCGTTATCTCGGGATAACAAGGTGAATAAAAAAAGATTATATGAAGGGTCTCGCGGCTTCCGTAAAATATACACTCAAACAAAACAGCAATAAAGGAGGAGAGGGGCGACAGCCCGAGGAAAGCCCCCACAGGAGCGCACAGCATTTGCAGCATAGGCTACCCAACTCAGTACAAGAACAAAACACTTACAGTGTGTGCAGTAGGCTTCGTGCGCATTGTTCTGCACCTCTCGGAGGAAGGGGTAGGTGCCCTGTAAATCTTTGGAAAAGGTACATTTTCTTTTCGGCATAATTGCTGCGGGATTACTGCTGCTAGCTGCTAGACAAACAACATTCCTGCCAGTTAATGTTTATTTTATTGTTGCATGGCAACACGTTCTGTTGTCTGGAATAATGTGGCTAAATAAACACCCATGCCACAGGGCCAGGGGGCGGTAACCAGGAAAGTTTGTGATTCCTGTCAATTCATCAAAATAGTAAATGCAGACATTTCTCCGCTAATGATTCCCACGCTGCTCAGTCGCAAACGTCGCGAGTGGCGAAAACCGGGACATATCCGTGTCCCGACAGACTTTTGTTGGGACTCGGGACACACAGCCCCAAACCGGGACTGTCCCGGTAAAACCGGGACGTCTGGTCACCCTAATCTTTTATCTCACATTTGATTTAATCCTCATCTTAATTTTACCAACATTACGAGTACGAGTATATAACCAAATTTGCCCCGATACGGATGAAAGTGAACATAAAAATGCACAAATATCAAGGCAGTCATTCACTGAGACAATTCTGGGCAGCACTGTGAGAGTCACAGGCCACGTTTTCATTACTGTTCCTGTCAGTGTTAATGTGAAATTCCACGAGGTCAGCGCTGCGTGACTATATAATGTATGACAGGAAATCAAAAATAAACAAAACACAAAAACATGCCCCATGAATCACACATAGTCACAATGTTGGTCAGGAAAGGGAAACATAAAAAGGAGAAGGCATCTTATCAGCAGCCATCAGTAGTGCCTACAATAGTACACATAATTAAGAGATTGCCATCATACAAATTCAACAACTGCACGCAACTCGGAGGCTGTAAAATCGTCTTCACACAGAACTGAATTTTCTTCCAGCTGACCTGAAGATAACAGCCCTTGCCCTCTTGTTTCCGAACCAATCCATAGAGACATTATGAGTTTGTTTTTCGTTTTCATCCATTTTGTGTAAAGTATACACTACACTTGTGCGATATGAATCCATTTGGATCACAAAAATAGCTTCAGAATCGACAATTTGATTACAGTTGACAGAAAAACTTCTGAAATTCTCCATGTGAAAATTACAAATCACTGACACACGCTGAAATCGACAGTGCTTCATCATCTCCATCCGTATCAGTGAGGATCATTGGTAGGGGACAGCGGGAAGACTTGGGACAAGTTTTCAGCTTTTGTAGATTGTGTGAAATTCTTTGCAGGTTGTGTCACATTCATAGTCCTTTACAGAGAATTTACTCTACCCTCTGACTGCAACATTAGCTTCTCAGCTTGTCACATATACTGGCCTTCAGGCTTCACCTTTTTCTGTCATTATTTTTTGCATGGAGACATGAGACATTGAGTGGGAAGACATGGAGCAAAAACAAAAACAAGCTTAATCCTACATGTTTCATTTTTATTTATTATCAAAACTTATAACATATGAACTGTATGAGCACACAGTGTTGGCACAGCGATAGAAAAATATCAGTTTACCCAAAACCTGACTTGACAGAACAGCTCCATTCTCAAGAAGGAATGAACTCAGCTTAATCCTCATGCAGGGACATGGCTACATTTTTAAACTATTTTATATTTGTAAACCACAAGAAAACACCTGTAACATGATGAACTGTCCCAACTCTCCCCATCTGGGCATTTTCAAAAAACAAGAATGCTCTGAGAGCACAATATCCCCCGCTGGCAACTACATCTATACTATAAGGCCATAACTCCGGTAAAATGCGACTGAATTGAATGAAATTGCAATATGCGCATTACTGATATATAACAAAGAATCCTGTCAAGTTTCGTAAAATTCCTCCAAAAAATGTGAGAGGAGTTGATTTCAGAAGTTGAGTACCCTTCCCAGGACGGACGGACGGACATCGCCATGACATAATCCCCTTTTGGGCCTTTCAGCCAGTGGGGGATTTTTAAAAAAATCCTTAAATGTTTTCCCCAGAATTTAAGTTTAATAAATAATACTATTTATTTTTTTCACGGTGCGGTTTCCATCAAATCCTGCGCTCTGATTGGCTGGCGAGCGGGTCCGTATCCTATGATACGGACCCTGGTTACGGACCTCTGGTGACTCGCTCGTTCACAACAACAACAAACATAGTAGGATTTTTTTGTCAACATTTATCTTTTTTTTAAATAAGATTTATTTATAAGATTATCAAAAACCTTATAAATTTTTGCCAGCGTTTCTCAGGAGAATAGCATTAATTTTACAGCATGGATAGCGATAACGACAGTGTTCACAGCGAAAGCGAGTTTTACTACCCTGAGGAAGAAGAAATAAAAGAAAACATTTCAGGAGAAAGCTAAAAAC
Source organism: Neoarius graeffei (assembly GCF_027579695.1). Taxonomy (NCBI): domain Eukaryota; kingdom Metazoa; phylum Chordata; class Actinopteri; order Siluriformes; family Ariidae; genus Neoarius; species Neoarius graeffei. The sequence goes on from NC_083580.1 coordinate 72,799,635, forward strand.
CTCTAACTTGCTAACGCCGAGCAAAAACATGGCTGAATCCTGAATGACTCAATTTTGTATAAATAGGGGACTACATAGGTGGCAAAATGTAGTTTTTTTCCCTGCCATGGAAGTGCACTTGTATACCGAGGAGGAAGCCATTTGCATTACAGCCGTGAATGAGGATTCAAAATGGCGGCTCGGCTCGGTTTTCCCTTTCGGGCGCTCTCGTTTTCTGTTAGAATTTGGTAAAGAAAAAATTAAATATACTATTTACCAGCTTAAGGTCGGTCCATATGGTGAAATACCGTGACCTCAGCCTTGAATACTGACCTCGGCCCAGAGGGCCTCGCTCAGTACTTTCAAGACCTTGGTCACGGTATTTCACCGTACGGACCTCCCAGCTGGTAAATAACATATATACAGGTAGTTGTTGACTTACGACCTATGCGACTTACGACCGATCGACTTTACGACCGTCTGGTTATGACTGGCAAGTGTTTCCCAGCTGAGCTAGCTGAGCATACGACAGTTTCCGCCCCAGCTCCCGGCAGCGCCTCTCGCCGCATACGACAGTTTCTGCCCCAGCTCCCGGCAGCGCCTCTCGCCACGTACGACAGTTTCCGCCCCAGCTCCCGGCAGCGCCTCTCGCTGCGTACGACAGTTTCCGCCCCAGCTCCCGGCAGCGCCTCTCGCCACGTACGACAGTTTCCGCCCCAGCTCCCGGCAGCCTCTCGCCGCGTACAACAGTTTCCGCCCCAGCTCCCGGCAGCGCCTCTCGCCACGTACGACAGTTTCCGCCCCAGCTCCCGGCAGCCTCTCGCCGCATACAACAGTTTCCGCCCCAGCTCCAGGCACATGCGCAGTCTCTTGCACGCGCCGTCACGCACTCTGTCATACAGTTTCCGCCCCAGCTCCAGGCACATGCGCAGTCTCTTGCGCGCGCCATCACGCACTCTGGCATACAGTTTCCGCCCCAGCTCCAGGCACATGCACAGTCTGTCATACAGTTTCCGCCCGAGCTCCAGGCACATGCACAGTCTGTCATACAGTTTCCGCCCGAGCTCCAGGCACATGCGCAGTCTCTCTTGCGCGCACTCCATCATACAGTTTCCGCCCCAGTGCCTGGTTTATGAAACGACCAAATGCTCCCGCCAGCCCGAGCGCTGCAACAGCTGATGATGACGTAGACGACCCACAGCCAAGCACCAGTGATGCCAGCGGTCACTAAATTTTGTATTTTGCTATGTTTTACATTTGTATTTTGGTATGTTATAAACTAAAATGTTTTCTATTTTTCACACCTGTATTTCGTATTTTTTGTTTTGCACATATTAAACGAATTGTACTGTACGCAGTGTAGTATGCAGCGTTTGACTTAAACCAAATAATGAGCCAAGGTAATGAAATAAGAAAATGTTGATAAAATAAGACTTTAAGATGATTACAATATCATTACACATCACAATATACTTAAGTTCATTTAACATAGGCCGACTTACGACCAGATCGGTTTACGACCGGTCAGTAACCAAAACCACAGTCGTAAGTCGTAATATTTTTGGTTGATAAAAATATTGAACTGCACAAACCTTACTGCAGTGTCTAGCTTCATGGCTCCAAAGGAAGTCGGTTACTCTAAAGGGCAATATCGAACTTCTGATGTCATCTAAAACCTAATTGGCTGAAATTAATTCATGGGAATACAAACTGTCCCAAGTCTCCCCTGTACAACTCTCCCAGCTCTCCTCTATAGACCAGGGGTTCTCAAACTTTTGCAGCCCTTTAATTTTAAAATAATTCCTGGACACCCTTCAGATTTATTTTACGATCATAATCCATACACTATACAAATATTACACACATTAATTTAACGTGTACAATAATATTGTGGCTATATTTTCAAAGCAATTTTATTCCTGATCCTGATTTTATTTTGTTTCTGTTTTTTGAGGCTTGAATAATGGGTTGTGATTTCAACTGCTGCAAGTTAAAAAAAAAAAAAAAATTCACAGACCTCCTGGCTATGCTTCATGGATGTGACTTTGTGAACTGCCTGAAGATGCACCAGAACAATAAGCGTTACCTGACTCGGTCTACAAGATAAATAAATGTTTACAAGTGTTCATATGCATATGAGAGAAGGTTTCATTAATATAATGTGTTAAAAAACAACCTGGATCAACATTAAAAGTGAGGCTCGACGCTTTAACAGTAGCTTGATTCCAGGTTTGGCTGATTTGGAACTAGGTTGTGTGTGATGGAAAAACAAGTCTGCGACTGGCAATAGTTCTGAGCGAGTTTTAAAATAGTTTGCAGCTGCCAAGATCCTGTTTTGTGGCAAATAATCAGAATGAATTTCCACAAACTAAGGTAAAGCGTAAGTCTAGACAGTGTATCTATGAGATACAGAACCATTTCTGCCGATATACTGCAGAGATTGTGGGACAAAAAAAGGTGATTATGGAGTGGATAATGTTTGTAACATGTGATGATAAAAAGGCATATTGTCAGTGTGCAGGCACTTATGGATGTAAATGCAGAGGAGAAGCAGGGGAAGCAGACTGTCGACAAAGCCAAAACGATAGACAAGAATTGAGGTCAGGAAACAAGCGAGGGTCGGTCGATCAGCAAACAACGTAGAGGAGACGAGACAAAGAGCATAAATGAAGGAAGGCTAGCAAAGGTCAGAAACTAGAGAGGCGGATAGAGAAATACAAGGTTTGGTATGAACTGGGTAGATACAGAACAATACTTCGCGTTGGAGTGGAGTGTGAGAGTGGTTTATATAGGAGAGGGGCTAATTGGGGAAATGAGTGTCAGCTGTAGTTATTATTCGGGAGACAGAGGGCGCTGTGAGTCTTGGGGATTGTAGTCTTGAATGTCCATGTTTGTAGTTCGAGTGTCGACAGCAGGTTTACCGACACATATCGAAGATACTGCAAATCAGAAATGTGTGCGCACTATGGTGCATTTGTTTCCCACATTAAGACTGAGAAGAAGAAGAAAAATGCATCTCGCTATTCTAATTCCCCAACATTATGGGAGTGCTTCTGGTCTTTATGAGTGGTTTTTTAAATGTATTTGGGTTGGAAATGTTGTTAAGCTCTTGCAACCCTGGGCCCAGACCATGTCAGATTGGAAAGTGAACCTTACACTAAAACAAGTCTGTACTACTGGTCTTAGGCTAAATGTGATATTTCGATACCAGCATAAACCAAATTGAAAAGATCTCTAACGAACAAACTGTTTTTGATCCCAATTACTACACTGGGTACTTGATGATCTTGGGATCGTATATTATACTGCAAAGCAGATTACCTTTACACTTTCAAATCACGTATCACATATTTAACAATTATTTAACAGTTATTCCACGAAATCGAGTCGTACATGAGCTGATAGCCGACGAGGTACGTAGCACTAAGTTGTCTATAAGCCATGTATGACGAGATTGAGTGGAATAACTGTTTTATTCTATCCACATTCGCTGGATTTTAAGAACCAGAGTATTTTTATTTTTTGCAAATTCAATAAATATAAACTTCATACAAAACATCCGACAGAATAATTTCCACTTAGGCGGACTTCTTAAAAACCTATCGATGTCTGCACGAACTGACTTTAGTGTTGTTTTTTTGTAGAAAGTGCCGTCTTGCTGTTGTGCCGAGGTATAGAATAGCTTTAGACATTTATTTAATTCTTCCTTGGACAGCTCAGTTCTGTAACTTTCAAACTTCTTTGAGCTTTTGAACCAGTCTAAAAAAATTCAACAAATTTTAATGCTTAAGGATGAAGAATGTAAGCACAGCCGGTTAAATGACAGAAGCAATTTGTGAAAAATGCGATAATAATGATTCTTGAAAAATTAAAACAAGATACGTTCTTCCCATCAAATACTTTCATTCCATATTTTGTTGCTCTTTTTGGGGGGGTTTGTTTTTGAGTAGAGTTTTTATTGTGTCCTCGGTTGGTTCAGCAACACGCTCTGCCTTTTTGTTTTTCTCTACTCACGGTATACGAGTTGATAGTCTAGTAGTAGAGTAGCCAATCAGAGTGCGCAATCGCTCATATCCAGTGAATATGGATCTCATATCTCATCTCATTATCTCTAGCCGCTTTATCCTGTTCTACAGGGTCGCAGGCAAGCTGGAGCCTATCCCAGCTGACTACGGGTACGGTACACCCTGGACAAGTCGCCAGGTCATCACAGGGCTGACACATATGGCCCTTTTCCACTACCCTTTTTCAGCTCACTTCAGCTCGCTTCAGCTCACTTCAGCCCGACACGGCTCGCGTTTCGACTACCAAAAACCAGCACGACTCAGCTCGTTTCAGCCCTGCTTAGCCCCTAAAACTCGCACGGTTTTGGAGTGGGGCTGAAGCGAGCCAAGCCGTGCCGAGTGAGGCTGGGGGCGTGAGCAGACACTCCCCTGTGCACTGATTGGTGAGGAGGAGTGTCCTCACATGCCCACACACGCCCCGCAAGCGCGCTGGGATCTGTAAACACCGCAAACCCGGAAGGAGAAGCATTACGAATTACGAGAATTTCTGAAGCCTTATGCGCCTCGCCTCATCTATACGCTCTTGCCAGTATCTGTTGGCGTTGTCGGTGACAACAAGCCACAGCACCAAGACCAGCAACACTAACGACTCCATGTCCTCCATGTTTATTGTTTACTATCCGGGTCGTGAGACTACTGCTTAAAAGCTCACTGATGTCACTGTTTGCGCTGCTTAACGACATCACCTGACGTCCACCCACTTTCGCTAACTCCACCCAATGTGTCCACCCACTTCCAGCCAGCACGGTTCAGCGCGGTTGTAGTCGAAATGCAACTCCAACAGCCCCGCTCAGCCCGACTCAGCACGGCACGGCTCAGCCCGACTCAGCCGCGTTTGTAGTGGAAAAGCGGCAATAGACACAGACAACCATTCACACTCACATTCACACCTACGGTCAATTTAGAGTCACCAGTTAACCTAACCTGCATGTCTTTGGGCTGTGGGGGAAACCGGAGCACCCGGAGAAAACCCACGCCGACACGGGGAGAACATGCAAACTCTGCACAGAAAGGCCCTCGCCAGCCACGGGGCTCGAACCCGGACCTTCTTGCTGTGAGGCGACAGCGCTAACCACTACACCACCGTGCCGCCCTGAATATGGATATAATAATTATATACCTTTCATTATATACTCAAAACAATTTTCCCCAAATCAAAAAGATTTTTAACTGTATGACCAGACCCAGACGGGCTTGTAAAGAAACCTATCATGGACGGTATTTGTACAACGCCACTAGTATTTGTACTGCTGGTTTTAATAAAATATCCCAGAGCAGTTCAATTAGGGCTGTAGCAAGTAAACAAAATAAATTTCTAACTTTTAACTTCTTTTTCTATTACATGGCCATGTTAGTACACAATGTAAGATGAAAGCACATGTCTGTAAAATTCTAACAAGCTTCTGAAGACTGTAAAAATATTTCTGCACGTATACCTCTGCACATGTATCACAAACAAATATACCCATAACAGCAGCAAAGCACTGCTCCACTCAGTTCCCACTTCAGGAAACAGGCTCCACGGGTCCAATGCCCTCCTGCAGATCATGCAGGTCTAGAAAGCGCTGTCTGGGGGGAAACTGAAATAGTGAAGAGACATGGCATGTTGCCACACAGATGGAGGAAGCAAGAAAATAAATGCCTGGCTGGAGGCATTTGGGAGATTTGCAATTAAGATTAGCCCAGGGCCTGCCGGTATAAGGATCAGACCTCATACTACTCATACATGCACGCAAACCAATCGTCCTTCTTAGAGGCTTCTCCATCAGAGCCTGAATGACGAGGAGGAAGTGAAGGAAATTCAAGGAAAAGGAGATTAAGTAAGCAAAGCCTTTTAGTGATGGTGTATTTGGATAAAGAGCGATAAATGCTGAAGATTCCCTCACAAAATCACAACAGGATTAGATAGTTAGTACTTCCACAGTGATAACACTGACTCATCTCCACTTTCTAAGAAAATGTGGCAGATTGTATTAAATGCGGCTTTCCCAACTGAGTCAGCCATCATGAGCAGACATGCTATTACACAGTCTGTTCTGTTCATCTGACCGCAAGGGCTTAATGAGCATTTTAATACTTGTTTATCAAATTAAGACACGGACAGAACTGCCAACCCCTCTCTGTGTGTAACTTGAAAAGAGCAAATAGCTAAGCTAACTCTGAGCAAATACCAGCAATCCACATGGCCATGAAAAGTACAGGAGAGAGTCATTAAAACATAACATGACAGAAATTCTTCAGTTAAAAAGAGTTGTTTAACCTGCACAGTAACATTACGCTGAACATCAAATGCTGAGTCAAGCTATAGCTTAGTATCAATTATTATACACACAGGATGGCGGCACGGTGGTGTAGTGGTTAGCGCTGTCGCCTCACAGCAAGAAGGTTCCGGGTTCGAGCCCCGTGGCCGGCGAGGGCCTTTCTGTGTGGAGTTTGCATGTTCTCCCTGTGTCCGCGTGGGTTTCTTCCGGGTGCTCCGGTTTCCCCCACAGTCCAAAGACATGCAGGTTAGGTTAACTGGTGACTCTAAATTGACCGTAGGTGTGAATGTGAGTGTGAATGGTTGTCTGTGTCTATGTGTCGGCACTGTGATGACCTGGCGACTTGTCCAGGGTGTACCCCGCCGTTCGCCCGTAGTCAGCTGGGATAGGCTCCAGCTTGCCTGCGACCCTGTAGAACAGGATAAAGCGGCTAGAGATAATGAGATGAGATGAGATTATACACACAGGACACTTTTTTGATGGAATAAAAAACGTGTTCTATTCCCTTCTAACAGGTTTCATTCATTTGGTTGGATAGCATGCAATATTGTTAGCATATCGCTTATCCTACATGCATTACGTCACTCTACCCAGTGGAGAATGAATGTTCAATACGGCTTACGATATTGCATGGTTGTCAGGACAACATAACGTCACATGTTGGAAACATAAAACTTCCGCACTAGCGAGTGACTGTGACAATTTGTCAACAAACATGGCCGCCAGGTTTGCTTCGTTAAATACAGAACACTTTGAGAGAATTTTGAAAGAGAAAGACACGTTGAAAACCCGAAAGGAACGTATTATAATAATAATAATAGCTGGATTTTTTTTTCGTGGTATATTAGATATATTAGATATTCCATTCAGCTACTCATCTTCAACTCGTTCAGTATCATGCTAGCTGAATGAAATATATCTGATATACCACTCAACATCAGCCAATATTAATTTAAATATTCTATCCACATTCACAGGATATGAGCAATCACGTGCTCTGATTGGCTACTCTACTACTAGGCTATCAGCTCATATACCATGAGTAGAGAAAAACAAAATGGTGGAGTGTGTTGCTGAACCAACCGAGGACGAAATAAAAACTCTACTCGAAAACAAAACCCCGAAAATTGTTATCAAGTATTTAAAAGAAACAGAAATATTTAAAAGAATATAGTTTTTTTTTGCCCCCCCCCAATATCTCCTGTTCCACACTTCAGCCCAGTCAGTGGCAGTAAAACAACTTTAAGTTGGTTTGCCAACCGCCAAAAAACCCTCAAGAAGAAGAAGAAAACCTCCCAAAAACACACACAAAAAAAACAACAAAATATGGAATAAAAGTATTTGATGGTAAGAACGGCGGCACGGTGGTGTAGTGGTTAGCGCTGTCGCCTCACAGCAAGAAGGTCCTGGGTTCGAGCCCCGGGGCCGGCGAGGGCCTTTCTGTGTGGAGTTTGCATGTTCTCCCCGTGTCCGCGTGGGTTTCCTCCGGGTGCTCCGGTTTCCCCCACAGTCCAAAGACTTGCAGGTTAGGTTAACTGGTGACTCTAAATTGACCGTAGGTGTGAATGTGAGTGTGAATGGTTGTCTGTGTCTATGTGTCAGCCCTGTGATGACCTGGCGACTTGTCCAGGGTGTACCCCGCCTTTCGCCCGTAGTCAGCTGGGATAGGCTCCAGCTTGCCTGCGACCCTGTAGAAGGATAAAGCGGCTAGAGATAATGAGATGAGATGGTAAGAACGTATCTTCTTTTATTTTACAAGAATTATTATCGCATTTTCACAAACTACTCCTGTCATTTCTCCAGTTTGTTTATATTCTAAGTGGAAATTATTTTGTCAGAATTTTTGTATAAAAGTTTTTATTTATCGAATTTGCAAAAAAGAAAAAGAAAAATGCTCTGTTTCTCAAAATCCAGTGAATGTGGATAGAATAAAACAGTTATTCCACTCAATTTCGTCGTAAATGGCTTATAGCCAACTTGGCGGTATGAGCCTCGTCGGCTATCAGCTCATGTACGACTCGATTGCTTGCAATAACTGTTAAATACGTACTTCATAAAATGGTTTTGTTGGTTAACAACACAATAATCTGACAGATTAACGAGCGTATATTACCTTCCAAATTCAGATGAGAACAAAAGAAAGACAGAAAATGTTCTGACGACCAGGCTATTTTTTTTCACAGTTCTGGTGACCCTGTTCCCATTGTAATCTCAGATTCCTGGCTGACAAGCGTGGAACTTGATATGTTCTTCTGCTCTTGTAGTCCATCCTCCTCTTCAAGGTTGGACATGTTGTGCATTCGTAGATGCTTTTCTACTCGCCACGGTTGTAAAGCGTGATTATTGGAATTACTTATCAGTTTTAACCAGTATGGCCATTCTCCACTGACCTCTCTCATCAACCAGGCATTTCTACCCGCAGATCCGTCACACACTGGATGTTTTATTGTTTTTCACACCACTCCGTATAAACTCTAGAAACTGTTGTGTGTGAAATTTCCACACGATCAGCAGTTTCTGTGACTCAAACCAGCCTGTCTGGCAACAACAACCATGCCACACAAAGCTCACAAATTTCCTTGACCAGTTTCTGCATGATCGTATGCACTGTATTTCTAGCACATGAATGGCGAGTGGATAATTGTACGGTATGAATGAGAAATGGTGTAGATGTTCCTCTAAATGTGGTCAGTAGGATATTTAATGATGCATTATACAATTTTTAGGTAATTTAAAAAAAATACTATAATTATTTCCATACCTACGTTCTTATACAGTATAAAGGCCTTAGAGTTCATTCAAATAAAAGAAGAAATGTTGCAGGAGAATAAAAGAGAGAGTTTCTACAGTAAAGATGAGAGCATGCATACAAACTACTGACAGATGCTTTCAATAAACCAGTGGTACAATGACCATAATGTTATTATTTGCTGTTTTATCTTGACCTTGATGGAGGTGATATGTTTTGCCTGACTGCTTCAAGAAAGCAAATGCAGGCCAATGTCAATTGAACATAATTGGAGAGGTTTGTACTGCATTTATGTATGAGAGAGGGGTTAGTCTTAATATAGCCAGCTGTGGAGATCCTTGCCATCACTCAATTATCACATCAAATGTATTTGGCAGTGGAAAAACAGTTGAACACTGGAATAAGAAAAACACACCCAAATTCCCCAAATTCACCCACAATCTCAGTAGACGTCATACTGAAATGGCCTGCCAAGTGGTGAATGATTTGACAGACTACTGACACATTTAATACAATAACAATTCAAAACGGGCCAGTTTTAGTCCACTATTTAGGCCTCAATTCTTCCTTCCATGAAAGACCTTTGCAGACCCAGACAGCTTCAGGGAGGAAGTATTAAAGATTACAAGTCTTCACAATGGGTAGGCCAATAAAACAGGGGCGATTACATTCTAGGGAGGTACATTTATCCAAGCAGATCACCACAGCGCCAAAAGCAGCTCTACAACTAGATCAGTGTGTGTCTGAATCCAACTAGCTATTACCCTACAGCCTAGGCCACAAGGTTATGTGGTTGCGCAAAACATTCAGCTTTCTCTCTCATCCCCTCTCAGAGTATCGCCCAACTATTCTCTGTGTCACATTTGAAACGAAGTATTAAAGCAGTTTGTTGGGTCATAAAAAAAAAACCCAATCCATGTTTTCAGGTTGTAGAGTGAAAACACTTCTCCATAATCACTAAAGTATGCTTTTGTACTTTCCACCACTTTCCGTCAATGTGGTATCTATTAATATGGGGCCAGTATGAAAAAAAAAAGGAAGTGCAAAGACATGATTCTCATGCAAGCTCTGCGTGAACTGAACATATTCAACTCTAGCATTAATCACAAGGGACATTATTTAATGAAAAACCTATAATAAGGATCATCGCCATCCATACATGTCTTCTCTGGAGCTCTCAGTTTTGGAGACTTCCGTTATTACTTTACAACTATTATGTGCTCATGTCTGATCTGCGCTCATGTTCAGATCGAATATCAGAACTGGGAACAAATAAAATCTCTGTGGCATGGCTGCTGGTGCCAGATGGGCTGGTCTGAGTATTTCAAAAACTGTTGATCTCCTGGGATTCTGATGCACGACAGTCTTTACACAGAATGGTGCAGAAAAAAACAAAACAAAAAATATCCAGTGAGCTGCAGTTCTACAGGTGGAAATGTATTGTTGAGGAGAGGTCAGAGGAGAATGGACAAGACTGGTTCAAGCTGACACGAAGTCTACAGGAACTCAAATAACCACTCTTTACAACCAGGGTGAGCAGAAAAGCATCTCAGAACACAAAGCACATCAAACATTTTCTACAGATGGGCTCCGTCAACAGAAGACCACATCAGGTTTCAGTATCATCAGCCAAGAACAGGAATCTCAGGCTATATTGGGTACAGATTCACCCATACTGGAGTTGAAGATCAGAAACACATTGCTAGTCTTCAACTGTGCAGTTTTGGAAAGGATTTAATTTTGTAGGCTTTTTTTTTTTTTTACTGCCACTTTCTTTGCGAACCTATGTATTGTGATATATATATTGTGTATCGTGCATAATATTTTGTCATATTTCCCAACTCTAAAAGAAACTAATGGACCACATACCAATGTCACTGTTTTTCAACCATACAACGATGTATGAGCTGCACAGTGGTCATTATGGTTTGTGGTTTTGATACTCTGTTACAGTTCATTATCTAGCTCCTCCGAACATAGTCTGACAGTGTGACAGAAGGGAATATTCAAGAAGTTAAAGCCATTTTCAGGAACAAAGCTCAAGATTTGAGCGAGAACACTGCATGGTCTTAAGGAAACCAACAATTAAGTGGTGTGCTTGTGTCAATGCATTGCCCATTAGTTCATTTTCTGCAGGCCTCATTCAAGTGTGCTTTCATGCTCCTGACGAATGAAAGGCTATTAACAAGGGCGAAAGAAGGCTCTCGTCGACTTCCATTCATGTTTGGTGGTGATTCAAGAATATTGACCTGAGTTACCTTCATCTTGTGTCCTTCAACACAGCCTTGAGTCACCGCTCTTTGACAGCAGAGAAAGGCTGAAATGCTCCACAAAAGACACATTTAGAAAAGTCCTGAGATGTATTCAGATGCATTCAAGTTCTTGGTCCAATTAATCCTGTCAAGAGCCGCGAGTAACAGACGCCGCTTCCGTCCCAACTGTTCCCTCTTTAGTCCATTTGTATTTGTTTTACAGTGGTGCTTGAAAGTTTGTGAATCCTTTAGAATTTTCTATATTTCTGCATAAATATGACCTAAAACATCATCAGATTTTCACACAAGTCCTAAAAGTAGATAAAGAGAACCCAGTTAAACAAATAAGACAAAAATATTATACTTAGTCATTTATTTATTGAGGAAAATGATCCAATATTACATATCTGTGAGTGGCAAAAAGTATGTGAACCTTTGCTTTCAGTATCTGGTGTGACCCCCTTGTGCAGCAATAACTGCAACTAAATGTTTCCGGTAACTGATGATCAGTCCTGCACACCGGCTTGGAGGAATTTTAGCCCGTTCCTCCGTACAGAACAGCTTCAACTCTGGAATGTTGGTGGGTTTCCTCACATGAACTGCTCGCTTCAGGTCCTTCCACAACATTTCCATTGGATTAAGGTCAGGACTTTGACTTGGCCATTCCAAAACATTAACTTTATTCTTCTTTAACCATTCTTTGGTTGAACAACTTGTGTGCTTGGGGTTGTTGTCTTGCTGCATGACCCACCTTCTCTTGAGATTCAGTTCATGGACAGATGTCCTGACATTTTCCTTTAGAATTCACTGGTATAATTCAGAATTCATTGTTCTATCAATGATGGCAAACTGTCCTGGCCCAGATGCAGCAAAACAGGCCCAAACCATGATACTACCACCACGTTTCACAGATGGGATGAGGTTCTTATGCTGGAATGCGGTGTTTTCCTATCTCCAAACATAACGCTTCTCATTTAAACCAAAATGTTCTATTTTGGTCTCATCCGTCCACAAAACATTTTTCCAATAGTCTTCTGGCTTGTCCACGTGATCTTTAACAAACTGCAGATGAGCAGCAATGTTCTTTTTGGAGAGCAGTGGCTTTCTCCTTGCAACCCTACCATGCACACCATTGTTGTTCAGTGTTCTCCTGATGGTGGACTCATGAACATTAACATTAGCCAATGTGAGAGAGGCCTTCAGTTGCTTAGAAGTTACCCTGGGGTCCTTTGTGACCTCGCTGACTATTATACGCCTTGCTCTTGGAGTGATCTTTGTTGGTCGACCACTCCTGGGGAGGGTAAAAATGGTCTTGATTTCCTCCATTTGTACACAATCTGTCTGACTGTGGATTGGTGGAGTCCAAACTCTTTAGAGATGGTTTTGTAACCTTTTCCAGCCTGATGAGCATCAACAACGCTTTTTCTGAGATCCTCAGAAATCTCCTTTGCTCGTGCCATGATACACTTCCACAAATGTGTTGTGAAGATCAGACTTTGATAGATCCCTGTTCTTTAAATAAAACAGGGTGCCCACTCACACCTGATTGTCATCCCATTGATTGAAAACACCTCACTCTAATTTCACCTTCAAATTAACTGCTAATCCGAGAGATTCACATACTTTTGCCACTCACAGATATGTCATATTGGATCATTTCCCTCAATAAATAAATGACCAAGTATAATATTTTTGTCTCATTTGTTTAACTGGGTTCTCTTTATCTACTTTTAGGACTTGTGTGAAAATCTGGTGATGTTTTAGGTCATATTTATGCAGAAATATAGAAAATTCTAACGGGTTCACAAACTTTCAAGCACCACTGTACATACAGTAGAAATCATCAATGACTTTAGAGGAAAAATATTTTGAGAAGATAATAACTAAGGAAGCATTAAAATGTCCCTGGTGGACTTGCAGTGAGGCTGTAAATTGTAAGCATCCCATAACTGTAATGGCCATCAAATGAGGTTTGTTATACAGCCAGTAAAAATATTTCATTGAGGGCTGCATGGGGCTCTTGTGCTTTGTTTGGAAAAATAATATTTAGCAAACAGTCTGATAATTAACAGTGAATCAAACAATTTAAAGTACTGCAGAGAAGGATATGACCAACTGTATTTGATTTGAACTTGTGCAAAACATCCTAAATGGAAATGTGTCGTAGCATGTGGTCAGAAAACGCTGCTAATTTTACAACAAATATTATGTCAAATAGGGAAGAAGTAACCCATTGTGACAGGTAACGATGTAATCGTCAAGGATATAGAGTGTGTTTTTATTTTATAAACCGTAAAGGCATACTGGCAATATAAACAAAATATACATTTTTATCCTGAACAATTATTCGCCGAAGGTGAAATGAATATCAATGAATAATAACTGAGATGAAGTCGAGGTTATTAATTCACCGATATTCACTGAACCTGAGGTGGATAAGTTTTAGTATAAATACACAGGTGATTATTTTTTTAAAAATTGTATTAAAAATAATTTATTTCAAACTTCAAAAGTGGCATGTAAATGTAATAAAGCTGCAATGCAGATTTGTGTCACTTATCTACATTGAGTCACATAAAATACTTGGTTTTGAAATCGATAAAACAAATCACAATTCCACCTTACCTTTGAATAGTTTTAGACCAAACTTCATAGCATCTTTAGTGCTTTTAGGAACAGCATTTTCTTTCATAATTTGTATTTCTTCCTCACTTACGGTGACAAAGTGATTGGCCGCCATTTTGCTGAGTCGCTCAAGGTGATTGGTCGAGAAATTCAGACTATTTCTCGATAATCACTGAGCACGATTTCCTATAAATCACCTGCATAGTTATGCTTACCCACTCAAATCGTAAGTGTGAAATCACACTTCTAGGTCGAGTAATTGGCACAAAGGCGTTTTGTTTTCAGTACTCCGAACATCAATACTTGAGAACGCATGAGAGATGAATTCATTGGGAGCTCGCTAGACAGTCCTCCTTGTGTTTTCTTTGGTCAAAAGAACGCTCGAAAACATGCAAGGAAGCACGTGTCAGCCTTTACACTCTCAAACTGGTGTATAATAACGAGGGCAAACTACTTGATAGTGAGCGGAAATTGCCAGCAAATAGCATTAGAACAACACTCGGTTTAAAAAAATGCGCAAACATATCTTTTGGTACTGCCCTGGGCCCTGTTTCCCAAAAGCACCATTGGGTAATTTCATGCCTGACATTATGAGTTTGACTTTGTTGGATTGTTGTTTCAGTTCCCATCCTGGAACGAACACCAAGAAACCCAGTGGGGTTTTTTCCCCCCCTCATAAAACTGGCAGCTACATGCACTGTATATTTCTTATAATCTGTATAATTTGCTTCAGCGAAGCCAAAAAAAAAAAGCATTAAATCTTTAAAGTAATATTCGCCTATGAAAAGTAGAAGAGCAGCTTGATTTGATTTATTTAACAGTATTACAGTGGCCTTAGCCAATAAGTTAATGTTTTAACGGCAGTCTGATCGTTGTTTAGAGCAGCCTTTCTCAACCGGGCTGCCGTCTGGCTTTGTTAGGGGTGCCGTCAAAAAATTATATATTCTAACATTGAAATAAATAAAATGAATTAAAATTCCAAAAAACGATAGTTACACTAATGCAGATCATCGCCGCCTCATACATCATCAAAATTTGTCTCACGGCCCCCTTTCCCATGTCACAACGTCACTGCCGGGGTCAGCATGACTGCGTATATTTTATATGGGGGTGCCTTGAGAATTTGCATACTTCTGAAGGGCGCCGTGACTGAAAAAAGGTTGAGAAATGCTGGTTTAGAGATCATCATGTAAATGTCTCACAGATTCCATCTGTTTGCAGTGTAAATATTAGCGCCTTGGAAGCTCTAATATCTAATATCGTTTGTAAAAGGATTGTCCCAGGTCCACAAAAGCAAATGCTCTGGAGTTTGTTCCTCTGAAGACTGTACAGACTGTATTATTAGAATGCCCTGTCGAACATTATAAAGTGATCTCATGTCTACAGCGCTTTGAGGTAACTCACCTGTCCTTGGTTAGTTATGGTCCGTGCTCACATACCCCTCTGGCAGTGTGTGCATACAAACCATAGGCTGATCTGTGCTGTTTCTTAACACAGGTTTGCAATGTTTCTTTAAGATGCACTTACGCAAATGAAAGAAATATGACTAGCCTTCTTAAAAAACAAAATTCTATCATTCACTGTCTGTGTGGAGTTTATCAGTGTCGTCACTGTTTTCATTTGGATTTCCTCCAGGGTTCTCTGGTTTCCTCCCACCTGCCAGTTTAGTTTACGTCCCTGTCTTGTGCCCAGGGATCCAGGCTCGATTTACGACCCTGACCAGGATAAAATAAAGCACTTACTGAAGATGAATGAATAAATAAATAACAACCATAATAATCTCAGGGATGCGCTTATAATACGTTACAGAACATATAAGCTTCGTTTATGGCCCTTTATTCATCAAAATGCCAAGTCTGACACCCCGGTCTTAGCCGTAACCTTTCAAAACCCGTTACCGTCTCTAGGGAGATGTATTTGCAGGAAATAAAATCAACTAGATGCATGACTCCACACAGGGTTAAACACTTCTATTGATATCCAGATACTGTGTATGACTGAGGTTATACAACATACTTTGTCTGTCAATCAATCTGAGGACAGAAAGAACCGCATTTTAAGCTTTATAACTTCCACATGTCGGCTGCCTTTAAACTGCAAGACGCCCATGTGATGTATCCAGTGTGCAGTTGCACAAATGTTGTCACTCAGCAGTGCATATCAGAAGGACAGGCACCGAGATGCTGGATACACACATTTATGAGCCACGAAGGACACAGCTGCGTTATTTTAAAAGAAGTAGAGCTCACGGTTTTACAGCATGTTGTTGGTTGATAAAAGCCCTTTAAACTCCAAACAAACATTCTGGAAAAATGCTGAACACTGAAATACTAATTTGTTTAAGACAGAAAGATCACAGTATATAACCTGAGATTACTTCGTTATGCAAAATCCCCTCTGCTCAATAAATATCCGGATTCATTATAAGACAGGTCAGTCTGTCCAGTAGGCACATGATGTTAAGAAAGAGAAGAACTCATAAGATGGACTTACCTGGTGGGCAAGAGCACTCTTGACTTACTTCCCTTGGTGTACGAAGTTTAGGCGCTTCCTCCGTAAGTCTCTGCAGCAATAATGACACATTTCCATAAAAAAAACCAAAAAAACTAGCTTTCATTTTTGTTTGTAAATTCAGTGTCTATCCTTTTTGTTACACTCTATAGCCAAAGGTTTGTGGAAACCTGACCATCACTCCAAAATGTGCTCCTTAGCCAAAGAGACTGCCACAAAGTTGGATGCACACAATTATAAATCTTTGTTTGACACAGAATTACAATTTCCTTTCACTTGAACTAAAAGGATCAAACCTTTTCCAGCATGACAATGCTCCTGTGCACAAAGCAAGTTCCATGAAGACATGATTTTCCAAAGCTGGAATGGAAAAACTCGAGTGTCCTGCACAGAAGCCTGACCTCAACCCCACTGAACACCTTTGGGATGAACTGGAATGCCGAATGCACCCCAGACCTCCTCACCTGATCTCACTAATGCTCCTGTGGCTGGATGATCAAATCCCCACAGCCACGCTCCAAAATCTAATGGAAAGCCTTTCTAGAAGAGTGAAGGTTATTATTAGAGCAAATCTTGAATGAGATGTTCAACAAGCACATATGAACATTATGGTCAGGTGTCCACAAACCACAGGTGTTTGACCATATAGTGTATATTCAGTGGTCATTTAATCAGGTAAACCTATAATATAGGGGACACTTATACAGGTATATAACTTATACAGGTATAATCACATGACTACTTCGCGGGCGGGGATTGGCTTAGCCTTTGGAGGTGATCGCTTCGTTATCACAAAGACATGCACACACGGTGATATCTCTGCAACAAGTCAGCAACTGGTGATTTTTTGTCGCAGAATATCAAGCGTGTTTGATACCTGCAATCTGTCATAAGCAACAACAACAACAACAAAAAAAATCGCAGTTGCAAATATCCGTACATGAAGCAATTTTTCGCTTGCGTCAAAAAGTTACACAACCAAGCGACGGAAAATCGCCCGTGTGCGCCGGGCTTTATAGAGTATTTGGAATCCTATTGCAATAAATAGAATTAGACCAGAATAAAATTCCTAGCATATAAAAAATTACATGCTTGAAATATTCAAATGTTTTTATTCCATTCAGAATTTAATTTTTTTTTGGTTTGTTGTAAATATCTACCACATGTTACAGTATCAGCAGACATTTTATATTTTGGTTCGAGGAATGACATGCAACCTTTGACCTGGATTTTCATGCGGTTACAATATCAATTGCCTATTGACATTTATTGGTAAACTACAAAACTAGAAATTAATGCAAACAACGACGAATGATTAACAAAATGTGATCTACGAAAATACTTAAAGTGGAACAAAAAGATTTTCTAACACAGGTTAAACATTATCAGTTCATTTGTTTACAAGCCTTGGAATTACTTCCTCATTTACATAAGCACCAACGTTGATATATTTATATAAAAGATATTTTGGATTAAATATAAGTCTATGTAAAACAAATTTTAAATAAAAACTATGTTTCATTAACTTAATACCACATACTGAATATTATTATTATTTAAATAAATAATCATCTGGGTGTCGATAATTGTGGAACGGTGTCGATAATTGTGGACAAAGGTGTCGATAATTGTGGAACGGTGTCGATAACTGTGGACAAAGCTGTCGATAATTGTGGAACGGTGTCGATAACTGTGGACAAAGGTGTCAATAATTGTGGAAGGTGTGTCGATAACTTTGGACAAAAGGTGTCAATAATTGTGGAAGGTGTATCGATAACTGTGGACAAAGGTGTCGATAATTGTGGAACAGTGTCGATAACTGTGGACAAAGGTGTCGATAATTGTGGAAGGTGTGTCGATAACTGTGGACAAATGTGTCGATAATTGTGGAACGGTGTCGATAACTGTGGACAAAGCTGTCGATAATTGTGGAACGGTGTCGATAACTGTGGACAAAGGTGTCAATAATTGTGGAAGGTGTGTCGATAACTTTGGACAAAAGGTGTCAATAATTGTGGAAGGTGTATCGATAACTGTGGACAAAGGTGTCGATAATTGTGGAACGGTGTCGATAACTGTGGACAAAGGTGTCGATAATTGTGGAACAGTGTCGATAACTGTGGACAAAGGTATCGATAATTGTGGAACAGTGTCGATAACTGTGGACAAAGGTGTCGATAACTGTGGACAAAGGTGTCGACAATTGTGGACAAAGGTGTCTTGTGATCTGATACGCCAAATAATCAGGAATCAACTCATTTTTTTCCCAGTGGAAGTTTGAGTAATTATTCATGCACAATTTATGTACTGAAAGTCTTTTCTACTTTTGCGATGGCCAAAAGATCGTTAAGGTGTCGATAATTGTAGCCGCTGCTCTGGTAGGATCTAAGACTAATGAGTGACAAATTGGACAGTATTTTTTCCTTGGGGTATATTTTCAGCATTTTAGGTCCCATTTCACAGAGAGAATACTGAAGAGGAATATAGTGTAATTCCAGTCCTGTATGTTCTTTAATTAAAGGTAGAGAATAAGATGTTCCTCTGAAGATACCACTCACCTCACCTCACCAAAAATACAGCAGGTCAAGCTCACCTTTAACACCCCTAAGCATCCATACAACACCTGAAGTTCTTCATCCCTGTGAAAAACATCAAGTTTAACTTTTCCACTCACCTTCTGGATGAGCTTTTCTATCGCATCCCACAGAGAGAGGTTCTCCTGCAGTGATGGAGGTGCCGAGCTCAGGACAGAAAAGCGCTCGCTTTCCAGAAACTGCATTCTGTGCTCCAGGTGAGACGTCCTTAAGGTTATGACGATACAAAATAGGACCAAAAACACCGACAAAACTAAACAAAGAAGATTCTGGAAAGAGTGGAAGGCGCTTCTGTGAGCGTTAACGGATGATGGGTTGACCATCTCCTTCGACAGAGCGCTCGCGCGCATCCTTGGTGACTTGGCAGAAGAAAAACCTCAAAAAATATCTCGGATATCTGAACAAACCTCGGGTTAGACGTTCCCCGGAACTCGTGCTGACAGGAAAGAGGCTGTTTAAAAGAAAATAAATGCAAATAAATCGACAGGAAAGATGAAAGACGGAGAAAAACACGGCGCTTTATCCGCCTCAGTGATATGAGCTGATAGTGCGCGAGCGCTGCTGAGACCTTTCCGCTCGCCAGGAGGGTCTCGTGCCAACACTTTGGGCAACGCACTTCCTGTCACTCTGAGCGCATTCAGCTCCAGCATGATCATCACCAGCTCCAGCATGATCACCACCAGCTCCAGCATGATCATCACCAGCTCCAGCATGATCATCACCAGCTCCAGCATGATCACCACCAGCTCCAGCATGATCATCACCAGCTCCAGCATGATCATCACCAGCTCCAGCATGATCACCACCAGCTCCAGCATGATCATCACCAGCTCCAGCATGATCACCACCAATATTCAGCTGCACATTTAGAAGGATGGAGTGATATATTGACTGAAAACTCTTGCTTTTTTTTGCATGACCACACACACCGGCCACTTTATTAGGAACACCTATCCACCTGCTGTTTTATGCAGTTCTCTAATCCAGTGATTCCCAACCACTGTGCCGTGGCACACGAGAGATCATCAGGTCTACCGTGGGAAATTATCCAATTTCACTTAATTGTTCCGAAAATCATTATTTACACTACCGTTCAAAAGTTTGGGGTCACTTTGAAATGTCCTTATTTTTGAAAGAAAAGCACTGTTCTTTTCAATGAAGATCACTTTAAACTAATCAGAAATACACTCTATACATTGCTAATGTGCTAAATGACTATTCTAGCTGGTTTTTGGTGCAATATCTCCATAGGTGTATAGAGGCCCATTTCCAGCAACTCTCACTCCAGTGTTCTAATGGTACAATGTGTTTGCTCATTGCCTCAGAAGGCTAATGGATGATTAGAAAACCCTTGTACAATCATGTTAGCACAGCTGAAAACAGTTGAGCTCTTTAGAGAAGCTATAAAACTGACCTTCCTTTGAGCAGATTGAGTTTCTGGAGCATCACATTTGTGGGGTCGATTAAATGCTCAAAATGGCCAGAAAAATGTCTTGACTATATTTTCTATTCATTTTACAACTTATGGTGGTAAATAAAAGTGTGACTTTTCATGGAAAACACTAAATTGTCTGGGTGACCCCAAACTTTTGAACGGTAGTGTATAGTGAGAGGCAGAACAATTAAATACTCTTCCACTAGATGGCAGCAGGTAGCTAATTAACCTGTGTATCTACCTGTTGCCATTCAAACAATAGAATTAGTAATGCTTCGGGTGTGACAGCGGTGATAGCGATGGATAAATATTTGAAAGAAAAAGTACACAATCCGGGCGGCATGGTGGTGTAGTGGTTAGTGCTGTCGCCTCATAGCAAGAAGGTCCGGGTTCAAGCCCCGTGGCCGGCGAGGGCCTTTCTGTGCAGAGTTTGCATGTTCTCCCCGTGTCCGCGTGGGTTTCCTCTGGGTGCTCCGGTTTCCCCCACAGTCCAAAGACATGCAGGTTAGGTTAACTGGTGACTCTAAATTGACCATAGGTGTGAATGTGAGTGTGAATGGTTGTCTGTGTCCATGTGTCAGCCCTGTGATGACCTGGCGACTTGTCCAGGGTGTACCCCGCCTTTCACCCGTAGTCAGCTGGGATAGGCTCCAGCTTGCCTGAGATGAGAAGTACACAATCCAAACTGGGTCCTGGAGAAAATTCTGACCCAGATGAAGGCCCTAGTATGAGTAGAGGTCAGAAGAAAGCAAAAAAAAAAAGTGATTTTCCACAACCTATCTATGCGAGCTGGGCTTTTCAAGCATGACTGCTATAAAAACTAAAAAAGGAGAGTGACTCAGAGCTGTTGAAGATCTTCGTGTGTTTTTCTTCAATTCCTGCAAGTATATCAGCTTTGTGTTCAACTAAACAGGCCCAGGTTTCACACTGAGTGAGTAAATTGACAATAGATGATCATTATATTTCATTATATATACTTTTAAGTGACATTTTTGTTTGGTGGTGTGCCATGGGATTTTTCAAATGTAAAATATGTGCCGTGGCTCAAGAAAGGTTGGGAAACACTGCTCTAATCTCCTGACAGCAACACCATCCCTTAGCAAAAAGTAGTATACTTAAAGTTCATTTTATTAGGTATGCTTCAGTACAAGTATAGCAAGTATACTACAGACCATGTACTTTTAGTGTACTAGAAAGTATACAAATTTAATACTTTTTCGGACTAAATTGGAACATTTCAAGTTTATAAAAGTATAAAGTTCATTTTAAGTTTGCAAAAGTACACTTTAAAGTATACAACAAGTACACTCATCTATATACTATCAATGTACTTGGTATATCTCTCTCGTATACTTAAAGTATACCACAAGTACACTTATCGATATACTACCATTGTACTAGTTATATACTTCGAGTCCCTATTTTTAGTTTATTATTGTATACTGTTATAAACGTTGGTTATTTCACTAGTTTACTTATTATACTTTAAGTTTGCTTGGCATATTACTTGTAGCTTACTATTTATATACTGGAAATATACTCCTTAAAGTATTCTTAAAGTTTACTCATACTGTATGTACACAAGAGTGTACATACAAAATCACAAGACAGAATGTTGAAAACAAGTTTGATATATTTTCAAACATTTCAAACACAAAGACCTATGAAATCAAGTCCTTCCTTACTGGAGAAAATGAAAGGAAAAAGTGCACATTTGCATGTAAAAATGTAAACATAATGGTCTCTTGATCAATAAAGTCAAGTCAAAAGTTTTTCTGGTTTTGTGTATGATTTTAAGGTACATAAAAGATAATGCAATTGAGCACACATACTATATACTGTAAAGTTTTAAACTCCAGCATTATATTATATTATATTAATATACAAATTAAATGTTAAGCATGAGTCAGTGACTTGACATTATTATGCACTTGGAGCAAGATATACTAAGTATTAGTACTTTGTGGCAGAAAAATGTAAAAAAGTATACTAAAGTATAAGTTTTAGTATTAAAGTATAAGCGTAAGTCTTAGTATTAATGTACAGTACTTAGTCTTAGACTTTTGTTTATACTTTTCAGTATAAGCCAACTGCTGATCTCCTGGGGTTTTCTTTCTCACACACACACACACAAAATAGTCTCTAGAGTTGACATAGAATGGTACGAAAAGCAAAAAACACTGAGTGAGTGACAGCTCTGTAAGGTCAAGTCAAGTCAAGCTTATTTGTATAGCGCTTTTAACAATAAACACTGTCGCAAAGCAGCTTTACAGAATTTGAACGACTTAAAACGTGCTAATTTTATCCCTAATCTATTCCCAATGAGCAAGCCTGTGGCGACGGTGGCAAGGAAAAACTCCCTCAGACGACATGAGGAAGAAACCTCGAGAGGAACCAGACTCAAAAGGGAACCCATCCTCATTTGGGCAACAACAGACAACATGACTAACATTAACAGTCCTAACATAAAGTCAGCCTCGTTGAAGCTATAAACTGCCCACCGATGGAAACCCGAACGCAAAACCGTTCACGACAACCGCAGTCCCAAAGTCAGCAAGTCAACTGCAGTCCCCAGCCACAAAAGCACCACTGCAAGA
Source organism: Neoarius graeffei (assembly GCF_027579695.1). Taxonomy (NCBI): domain Eukaryota; kingdom Metazoa; phylum Chordata; class Actinopteri; order Siluriformes; family Ariidae; genus Neoarius; species Neoarius graeffei. Next base: position 72,822,702 of record NC_083580.1, read on the forward strand.
GTCCAGAGCATCCTCCAGGAGATAAAGGTAGTATTTCACTGGGCTGCGACAGCCCGCGACTAGTTGGTGACACAACAATTGCGATAAAATATGCGAATTAGCGACAATTTTCACTTGGAATCACACTGAATTGATATTCACATATTTTACCGCAATTGTCGCGTCTCCAACTAGTCGCAGGCTGTCGCAGCCCGGCTTTCCCTCGGCAGGCAGGGAAGTAGACGAAGCCTCACGGAAACTGACTTCAGAAGGGTTCGCGACGGCTTTGCGACACCAGCGACGCATTTGCGGCTATTTTGAGAGAAATTTTGTCGCACTAATTTTTTAACATGTTCAAAATTTCAGCGATGAAAGAGCGACACTTTGCGACTCATGCGAGGAAATTGAGAAACCCCGCGAATGTTTCAAGACACTTTTGAAACTCTCTCCCGAATGACGTTTGCAATTTGTCACAAGCTGTCGCAGCCCAGTGAGATACTGGCTTAAGTGGAAACGTCTTCTTGATCAGAGAAGTCAGAAGGAAATGAACAGTTTGGTTTAGGAAGAGGGCGGCACGGTGGTGTAGTGGTTAGCACTGTCGCCTCACAGCAAGAAGGTTCTGGGTTCGCGGCCAGTGAGGGCCTTTCTGTGTGGAGTTTGCATGTTCTCCGCATGTCTGCATGGGTTTCCTCCAGGTGCTCTGGTTTCCCCCAAAGACATGCAGGTTAGGCTAATTGGTGGCTCTAAACTGACCGTGTGTGTGAATGGTTGTGTCTATGTGTCAGCCCTGTGATGACCTGGTGACTTGTCCAGGGTGTACCCCGCCTCTCGCCCATAGTCAGCTGGGATAGGCTCCAGCTCGCCTGCGACCCTTTAGAACAGGATAAGCGGCTACAGATAATGGATGGATGGTTTAGGAAGGATATAAATCACTCTTTACAACCGTGATGAGCAGAAAAGCATCTCAGCATGCAATAGCAGAAGACCACATTGGGTTTTACTCATGCCAGCCAACAACAGGACTCTTAGAATCAAGAACAAGTTCTTATTAAAGTGGCCAGTGAGTGTATACACGTGTACACCCACGTGCCGTCCACTTTAACAGGAACACCTGTACATCAGTGCAATTATCTAATCAGCCAATCATGTGGCAGTAGTGCAGTGCATAGTAAGATGATGTAGATGCGGGTCATGCTCCTCGGTTAATATTCACATCAAACATCAGAATGAAGAAAAAGCACGACTATAACCGTGGTATGGATGCTGGTACCAGAAGAGCTGGTTTGAGTATTTCAGAAACTGATGATCTCCTGGGGTTTTCACACACACAACAGTCTCTAGAATTTACATAGAATGGTGCGAAAAACAAAAAACACTGAGTGAGTGAGTCAGTGAGCGACAGCTCTGTAAGTGGAAACATCTTGTTGATCAGAGAAGTCAGAGGAAAACGAACAGTTTGGTTTAGGAAGGATATAGTAACTCATGTAATCACACTTTACAACCATGGTGAGCAGAAAAGCATCTCAGCATGCAACAGCAGAAGACCACATTGGGTTCCACTCCCGCCAGCCAAGAACAAGTTCCTATTAAAGTGGCCAGTCAGTGTATACACGCGTACACCCATGCGCCGTCCACTTTAATAGAAACACCTGCACATCAGTGCAATTATCCATCCATCCATTATCTGTAGCCTGTGATATCCCGAGAGGCTGCGTCGTCGAAGGGCACTACGTCACACGCAGATGGCTCCAACTTCTGGCAGCTATAACTCCATCTGGTGGTGAAGTTAGGAACTGCACCCCTCAGCACACAACCCAGCAGCACACCTGTGGCCAATGAGGGCCTAATGTGCAAGAGGGCTTTGTGAGAGCTCAAAAGCTCTCAGTGTGGAGGGGAGAGGTTCATGGACTCCCGTTGCTGAGTGGAACCTGCTGGGCAGAGTATTTGTTGGAAAGCTCACCTGGACTTCTTGCCTGAAGGATTTTGCACGGAAATACTTCCCTGTGTTACGGAAGCCTGCTACTGGGCTGCCACCGGGCTAAAGACTACCGGGATTGTTAACTGGACTCAAAGTAAGGCAGAAGATTTTGTTTGTTCTGGGAAAAGGATATTGGACTGAAGGAAACCTGCGTATAATTTCGTTGTTCTAAAGCCAGAGATATTATTTGATTTTGACTTTTGGGAATCCATTTTCGTTTGACCATTGGACTTTGAGATACCTTTCTGTTTAACTTCCTGGCATACCATTAAAAATCTTGATTTATTTTAACCTTTTGTGTCCTTGCACTGATTGAAGGGTCCCGCCGAGAGTCAGCCCGCCTCTCGTGATATCACAAGCCGCTTATCCTGTTCTACAGGATCACAGGCAAGCTGGAGTCTATCCCAGCTGACTATGGGCGAGAGGCAGGGTACACCCTGGACGAGTCGCCAGGTTATCACAGGGCTGCCACACAACCATTCACACTCACATTCACACCTACGGTCAATTTAGAGCCATCAATTAGCCTAACCTGCATGTCTTTGGACTGTGGGGGAAACCAGAGCACCCGGAGGAAACCCACACAGACACGGGGAGAACATGCAAACTCCACACAGAAAGGCCCTCGCTGGCCGCTTGGCTCGAACCCAGGACCTTCTTGCTGTGAGGTGACCGTGCTAACCACTACACCACCATGCCGCCAGTGCAATTATCTAATCAGCCAATCATGTGGCAGCAGCGCAGTGCATAGTAAGATGATGTAGATGCAGATCATGATCCTCGGTTAATATTCACATCAAACATCAGAATGAAGAAAAAGCACGACTATAACTGTGGCATGGATGCTGGTACCAGAAGAGCTGGTACGAGTATTTCAGAAACTGATGATCTCATGGGATTTTCACTCATAACATACTCTAGACTTTACTCAGAATGGTGCAATAAAAGAAAAAACTTCCAGTGAGTCACAGTTACGCAGATGGAAGCATCTTGTTGATGGGAGAGATCAATGGAGAATGGCCAGACTGGAAACCTTGATGTAGATCAGCTACAACCACGTCGTAAGACCACGTTGGGTTCCACTTCTGTCAGCCAAGAACAGAAATCTGAGGCTGCAGTGGGCACAGGATCGCCAACTCTGGACAGGTGAAGACAGGAAAACTGTAGCCTGGTCTGATGAATATTGATTTCTGCTGAGGTGCACAGATGGTAGGGTCAGAATCTGGTGCCAACAGCATGAATCCAGGCACAACCTGCCTTGTGTTAACAGTCCAGGTTGGTGGAGGTGGTGTAATGGTGTGGGGAATGTTTTCTTGGAACACATTGGGACTGTTAATACCAATCAATCATCGCTTGAATGCCACAGCCTATTTGAGTATTGCTGCTGAACATGTTCAGGGCTCCAATTTACCATCTTCTTATGACTACTTCCAGCATGAAGTAAGATGAAGCTAAATATACCATGTCACAAAGAAAAGTCATCTCAAACTGATTTCATGAACATGACAATGAGGTCAATATTCTTCTTATAGGTCTCACAGAGCCAGAATCACTTCATGGTAGACACCGGTAGATGATTTTGAGCCTTCTGGGGGTCAACCAGCACACGTTCCAGGACCTTCTACTGAAATAAGTGAGAGTCAGGGAACTACCTTGACGACCGGGAGGGCGTGGCTTCCATCCCTGGAAAGTTTCACTGTGTTGAAAATTGCCGTGGGTCAAGCGTCAGATGAATTCCTCTTTCGCAACCAGGAAGGCATCCGTGAGCATCCTTTAGGCATACCTGAGGCTTACGTGGAGTATCATGGGTTACCGTAGCATTCCGTCGTAACCATAGAGCTTGGAACAACATTCTGCAGAAAATGAAAAATTTGCCTCGTGGCTTATTTTGCCTTGCCGTGGCTATATCGTACTGCAGTCATGAAAACCGTACACACTGCCGTCATTGCCGTAAGGCCGTACATCAATATACGTTGCTTGGTTTTACCACCATCTTCCATCACTACTGTCGTGGCTACATTTACATATTTATTCCGCCCAAATTTATGCAATGGATCACCTCTAAAATCTGCCGGAATGGCTACGGTAGGCCCCAGCTACAGTTCTCATGGATCAACCGGCTATGTGTGACCTTAGCATTAGTCACCGGATTTGAATGCAGTCGAACACCTTTGGGACGTCGTAGAATAGGAGATTCACAGCATGAAAGTGCACCTGAAAAGTCTGCATGAATTGCATGATGCAGTCATGTCAACATGGATCAGGATCTCAAAGAAACGTTTCAAACATCTTGTGGAATACATGCCATGAAAATTTCAAGCTGTTTTGAGAGCAAAGTGAGACCCGACCCAGTATTAATATAGTGTTTCTAATAAAGTGTGTGTGAGCGAATCAAAAATGCATACATCTCACATCACGGCTCCTCAAACTGCAACCAGAAGCCACTTTATAAGCATAACATACGAACCGTTACATGATCTCATCTCATCTCATCATCTCTAGCCGCTTTATCCTGTTCTACAGGGTCGCAGGATAGCTGGAGCCTATCCCAGCTGACTACGGGCGAAAGACGGGGTACACCCTGGACAAGTCGCCAGGTCATCACAGGGCTGACACATAGACACAGACAACCATTCACATTCACATTCACACCTACGGTCAATTTAGAGTCACCAGTTAACCTAACCTGCATGTCTTTGGACTGTGGGGGAAACCGGAGCACCCGGAGGAAACCCACGCGGACACGGGGAGAACATGCAAACTCCACACAGAAAGGCCCTCGCCGGCCACGGGGCTCGAACCCGGACCTTCTTGCTGTGAGGCGACGGCGCTAACCACTACACCACCGTGCCGCCCCGTTACATGATACACTATGTAAAACACCATATGTCCAGGAGGCTGGGGTCAGTTGTAACAGCGTGTCATGTTTAGTCAATCTTTTGAGTAAAGTTGGTTTTACACTGTACAATATTCTGCAATACACCTCACCATACTCTGAAAAGGATGAGCTTTTTTTGATCGATTCAGATTTGAATTAGTTTATCAGGGGAACCAATTTGAAAATACAAGAAAAAGCAATAACCACAAAGTATGTATAAGAAGCATCCATTTTTTGTTTTGTGACTTGGGAGACTGAATAGATCAAGCATTCAAATATCTTTTTTTTTTTTTTCCCTAGCGTGCGGCAAAACCTATGTAGAAAATCACAGACGTTTCTACTAAAATTATCAGATGATCACTGAGTTTGGTGAAAAACTGTGGGTAGCTGATAATTTTCTCAGAGGAGGCCTGAGGAAAACATCAACACGGCCTATCTGGACACAGTCACAGAGGAGCACCTGTAAAAAAAATGAAACGACCCCAGGAGCCCATGTAAGACAGCACAGAATTACAGAAAACCCACAGGACAGGTACAAATATAAGTAGAGGTAATGCAAAACCTCAACAAAACATACAAGAATTAAAGGAAGAGCAGTTTGTTGAATTGCTGCAGCAGCAGACAGAATGTCTCTGTAAGATCTAATCGCAGGACAAAAAGCGACATGACACGGAAATAAACAAACAGAGGATTAATTACAGCTTGTAGGTGTGTAGTTAGCAAATTAGCACACAAACACTCGATTCATTGAGCTTGTTTACCATTATGAGAACGTAAAACTTTTTTTAAACCGGTGTTGCTTTGCTATGCACGCAGTAACGTAACTATTTTCATCGTATCATCTGACATGAAGAATATAACAGATGTTCAAGCATTCTTATTGGGATCGTCTTGTACAGTATGACAAGTAATAAATGTAAAAGACCTCTGGGATCATAGCGTAAAACTGGTCTAAAGCTCCAAGTTCTTGATACAAGACTGGTACGGTTCTCTGTTAGCTATTCATAAGGAACAAATACCATTTTCATGTTAATATCTGAAGATATACATATACAATTACATGGAAAGGACCAAATTACAACTGGCCCCATGTTGTGCAGTTGGTTGTACCATGATATGGGGCCAGTTGTTTACATTTTACATTTACGGCAGTTGGCAGATGGTCTTATCTAGAACAACTTATGGAAGTGCTTTGAAGTCCCTAATCAATAAACACATCCTGACACCGGGTCACTAGGTCAGGGAGTAGGAGTACGATCAGTCTCCAAACCCTGTTGGAGAGGTCAGTAGGGAGGTCAGCGCATTTCTTAAAAGACAAAACGCTAATTTAATTACTTGATGAAGAGGTAGGCCTTTAGCTGTCATTTGAAAACCATCATGAGAAGTTCATTTCACTATCAAGATAGAGAACCCATCATTGGTGCATGTCTTTCTTGTACCCTGAGACGGTTGGTCCAATCGAGACCAGATCACATGATGTATTTGTAACATCGAAGGCTCAATTCATTCCTGATGTAATTGTACAGTGTTTGCACCACATGAATCACTTTCTTTGCTAAAATGCATGCTTAAGTGGGTGCACAAATATTGGGCCCTGCATGGCACATCAGTCACATGAATTCACTAATTAACAAATTATTCGCATAAGGTAAAGTGAATATTGGTGAATAATAACTGAGACGAAGTTACCTAACCCTATTCACTGATATTCACGGAGCCTAAGGCGGATACACAGGTTTTAGTATAAATACACAGATGGTTATTTTAAAAAAATAAATAATTGTATTAACAAAATTAATCGTTCATTGAAAACTTCAAAAGCTTCATGCAAATGTAATAACGGTGCGGCGCAGACTTGTGTCACTTATCTACGCCGACTCACATAAAATACTTTGTTTTGAAATCGATAAAATAAATCACAATTCCATCTTACCTTTGAATAGTTTTAGACCACACTTCATAGCATCTTTAGTGCTTTTAGGAACAGTATTTTCTTTCATAATGTGTAATTCTTCCTCACTTACGCTGACAGTGATTGGCCATCATTTTACCGAGTCAGTTGAGGTGATTATCGAGAACTAGTCTGAATCTCTCGACCAATCAGAGCGCCCGATTTTCTATGATTACCTCCATATTTATACAAACAGCTGATAGGGTTGAGTCTTCAAGAAAGTATAATGGTTTTTGTGTTTTGGTAAATATATTAAACACTTTGGGATGAGTAACACTGTTACAATCACCTACAGTGCCAACCATCTGGGCATCTGACATACAATAGTTAACCAGCTTAGCATTGCCAACTCTCAATTATGCTAACAAGACAGTGAAACCAAAACCAAACTATTTTGAACAAACACACAATTCAAATTGTTCCCCCATGAGGAGAATTACTTTCTACAACATGTCATATTTCAAACTCTGACTTCTGCAGTTAAATTCTTCATAGCTGGGATGAAGTCACTTTTTTTTGCCAGCATGCAGAGGATGCTACGGATTATGATTAGAGTGTAACTGGTTGCTGAGATATATATTATATATATACACACACACACGACGGTGTAGTGGTTAACACTGTCGCCTCACAGCAAGGTTCTGGGTTCGAGCCCAGTGGCCGACAGGGGCCTTTCTGTATGGCGTTTGCATGTTCTCCCCGTGGGTTTCCTCCGGGTGCTCCGGTTTCCCCCACAGTCCAAAGACATGCAGGTTAGGTTAACTGGTGACTCTAAATTGACCGTAGGTGTGAATGTGAATGGTTGTCTGTGTCTATGTGTCAGCCCTGTGATGACCTGGCGACTTGTCCAGGGTGTACCCCGCCTCTCGCCCATAGTCAGCTGGGATAGGCTCCAGCTTGCCTGCGACCCTGTAGGACAGGATAAGCGGCTACAGAAAATGGATGGGGATATATACGTGTGTGTGTATATATATATATATATATATATATATATATATATATATATCCACACACTGTATATATTATATATATGAGCCATAAACTTTTTATCTCAGCTATAAAACCCAAACTACTTACACTATATGGAAATAATATTGCATATTACGAGTTATTACGATAAACAACACAAGTTTTAGTTATATTACAGTTACATTTAAGTTGATCTTATGTAAGTCTATGTACTTATTTTTAGGTTGAAATTTGGGTTAACTAATTTAGTTCAAGCGATAAATCAAATAACTAAATAATAACTATAGCAACTCAAATAATCAGTGATCATGATCTCTAAATCTGTGAACTCCATAAAGATCCTTGAGCTTTTTTTTTTTTTAATCATCTCATGTCAGAACCCATGAATAGTCTAAAAAGGTGAATGGTTCCTTATAAGGTTCCTAGTAGAACAATTATTTGAAGTTCGTACAGTTCATCTCTTCTACAATATGGCTAAATGGAAAAACATCAGGATCTGATCATTTTGTCCGTATTGAGTATTTTCTGGGTTTTTTTTGTGTAATTTCATTTTAAAAACTAAAACCCTTACTAGCCATCAACCAACCATCTAGTTATTGAGCTGCTTGCTCTGTATTACTCAGGGCATAATATGTTTTATTATCCCCCCCATCCTGACACCATATAGGCCAACTGGCTATATGCCAGGCTGTCTGTGTCTATCCAGAGCACATTTAATCTACCACCGGCTTGCTAGGCCCGTCACAGTTTCACAACCATTCTCACATACACAGTCAATTTAGAGCCACCAGTTAGCCTAACCGACATGTCTTTGGACTGTGGGGGAAACCTACACAGACACGGGGAGAACATGCAAACTCCACACGGAAAGGCCCATTGGCCACTGGGCTCGAACCCAGAACCTTCTTGCTATGAGGCGACAGCGTTAACCACAACACCACCGTGTCGGCCCTCTCAGGGCAGAATAAGTGTGGAAATCTTGACAGGTGTTAATTTTAGTAGACAGATTAATTATAACAAGTGAAAAGTAAAAGAAACCCCATGGAGCTAAAAAAAAAAAAGTGGAAAACTCATCCTCCTTGCTGATTAGAGGAGATGTGCAGGAAATTAAAATTTCCCACATTCATAAAGGACATCACACATGACCACTTGCAAAGAAGGTACCCAACATCTGAAACTCTGTCAGCTACCATACTAAAATCAGAGAAGAATAATTTATTGGGTTTGTAAAGAAGTGATGGTGATAGTGTGGTCACTCACAGGGAAAATTCATCGTGTTGTTTAAAAACCAGGAACTCGGATTATCTTCCCAACATCATATAAAGGGCGTCATAACTTTTGAAACTTTCTCTGCTGGTGGTGTGAAAAAGAGTAATTAATAATTGCTGACTTTTACACAGTAACATTCTTGCAAAATGAAATAACCCTTATCTAAAATAATAATAAAAATATTTTCAATAATCCAGTAATGCTCAAACCTTATAACTAATCTCAAACCTACACAGTGAGATTGATCAGGGTAGTTGTATATTTTGTGTTCAATCATAGAAGATAAACCTAGACTCTACCACGTTGATATCCAATTGTGGAACTATGGCGCCATCTACAGGACATATTTCAGGCTGAGCTTCTTTCCCCCTCTCTAATAATGTACAGCAGGGATGGAACTGAACACAAACACATTAATCAGATTGAACAGAGCTCTAAATTGATCCCAATCCACTAACAAGAGGTGTACTATGTATTTTCTTTTACTTATGCTCAGTTGAGAGTGACTAAGATCATCAATGAAGAGATAAAACGTCAACGAAACTGACTTCATGTTAAAACTGTTAGTCAATGTTGTCGCCCAAATGAGGATGGGTTCCCTTTTGAGTCTGGTTCCTCTCGAGGTTTCTTCCTCATGTCGTCTGAGGGAGTTTTTCCTTGCCACCGTCGCCACAGGCTTGCTCACTGGGGATAGATTAGGGATAAAATTAGCTCAAGTCATTCAAATTCTGTAAAGCTGCTTTGCGACAACGTTTATTGTTAAAAGCGCTATACAAATAAACTTGACTTGACGAAGAACTCGAGTGATGTAGCTGAGGTTGAGGAACTGTCAGAGATACAGATCTTTGCATACAATGCTGGTATTTCTTCCTCCAGTGTTTCTGTAATCGACCGCTAGTCTACAAAAGTAATAACACCCTTCAGAGTTGTAGGAAACTTTAAGGGGCAGGTCTAGTGTGTAGATTTCCAACGCGATCAAGAAGCACAGCCGATACAATAAATTAATTGCGGTAAGACAAATCCTACTCGTTACAAACGTTACTGCAAGGATGCAAATAAATCCTTTATTCCTGTCTTTTTTTTTAAACAACTCCAAGCCTTATAAAAAAAAAAAAAAAAAAAAAACCACACATAGTGATTCTGAAAATGTCGTAAAGTTTAATTAACACAAAAGTCTCACCTGAGAAATACGTTTTACGCATGAAACCATAAAATTAAGCAAGTAGGCAACCTTGAAGCAGAAAGTGAACAATATTCTTGTTCTTTAATCTGTACACCTAATACCGCCGGTCAATACACAGCTAAAATGAAGCACAGACATGCAGTTTGTAGCTGTATTCATTTTATTAACACAAAGCTTTTAGATCTATTGCTCCAGTAAAGCAGACTGATACAGTCAGCAGGAGTCTCCGTGGGAGGTGTAAAGGGGTGAAACAGGTGATCAGACGTTCACTTTTCACGCTCTTTCCAAAGTGGGGTGAAAAACGGGTGTTTGATGGCCTCCTCGAGGGTGATGCGCTTGGATACATCAAACTCCATCATTCTCTGAAGCAGGTCGAACAGCTGCTCATGTTCCGAGCCCTTGGAGGACATGTATTGCTGGAAGAACAATCGAGATAAACAACAAATCAAAAATGTTCACGCTTTATTTGCTCGCTGTCCTGCAGTCATCTTTAATTCAAAGTTGCAGAATTTTCTCTGTAAAAAGCAGTTACCTTGAGAGGCTTGCAGTGCTTCCTTACATATCTCCCTGATGAACTGGACTCATCCCAGTCCAGTTTGCCATGATGAACATAGTGCTGTTTCCTAAAAATCAAACCACAGCTCAACATGTTCCAAAGCATCATCAATCACTAGGATTATGAATCATAATAACGAATACCAGAACATCAAGGACGTAGCCGCTCATCCGGCCTGCCATCAAAACAACCATGACGACCGAAACCTCAAACAGAACTGAAATGTGACGACGTGAGAAAGGACCAACCTCCGTGACAAATTGTTTACAACGCAATGGGGGTGGGGGGTGGGGGGGGTGGGGGGGGGTTCAACAAAAGGAATAAATTTTGTTCCCAGAGTGAAGATCGACCCAAAACATGGATCAGAACTGAATTCGCATGACAAATAAGAGAAGAGATACAATTCTAGTCAGAGGAAAAATGTATTAAGTCGACCTAATTGCTAATTTGTTAGCAAAAAAAAAAAAAGACAATACAATGACCAAGTTTTGTGCAGAAGGTCGAGTTCTTTCAAATAAAACAAACAATCAGAACTGAAATCCATTGAGAAGTCAGGGAGGAGATATGATCTAACTGAAAATAAACAAATTGTTTACAACAAACAAATTCCCTCGTTCTTCAAGGGAAGATCTACCCAAAACGTCGATCAGAACTGGAATCGGATGAGAAATTAAGAGAGGAGATAAAATTCTAGTGAGAGGCCTGGAAAATTCGTTAATTTGGCTTAAATATAGTAATTCGTTAGCAAAAAATTTGACAAAACAACGACCAAGTTTTGCGCAGAGTGACGAGTTCTTTCGAACAAAAACAAGCAATCGGAACGGAAATCCGTGGAGAACTGACAGAGGACATATGATTTAACTGAATTGTGGATGACGGACACTACGCCATGGCAACAGCTCATCGACCTTATGGACAGATCAGCTAATTAGCTGACGACCCCCCACCCTATCTACACAACCCAGTAAATGTCCAATACTTTTCTGGCCGCGAGCTTCAGAATCTTAATAGTTTCCATCTGCTTTGCTTTCCACATACTGGCTTTTGATAAACTTTTTGGAGCAATACACTACACTTCCCGGACTGAACAAAGCACATGGCATCACATCTTTAACAGCTATTTTTCTGAACGTTGACTGTTCTTGGCCAGTGATTAAATAAACCAGAGTCTCTAGAGAAAACTTGAGGTCTGGCTTGCGAGACAACTTCACACTACCTTGTTTGCTGGAGCATGTGTGCTGGTATTGGTCCAAGAACCCTCTCCATCATGGCTAGATGCTCCCTGCTGTCATGAGTCTATAACAACAGTCACAGTATCACTAAAGGTTCTTTTACACTTGGTATGTTTTGCAGCAGAGTTAATTAACGTTGAGGATAAGCTGTTGTAGAGTTGTGTAGATTTCTGTCCCATCACTTACTTGAAACAGTGTTAATCCCAGATAGTACTCAATCAGAATGCAGCCCAAACTCCAAACGTCACATGCGTGGTTCCAGCCCAGCTCTGCCAATTTAAAAAAGTGTCCAATTGCACATTTGCATTCCTGCTCACGTTTCAAAGAAACTCAGTAACAGAAGGAGCGTCTTACCCAAGACAACCTCAGGCGCTCTGTAGTGACGTGTCGACACGACTGACGTATGGTGCTCGTGGTCATACGTAGCGTTACCAAAGTCCACAACCTTCACGTTGAGGTTCTTCAGCATTCTCTCATCCCATTTCTGTTGAAGGAAAAACTTTAGCCAGGCCTAAATCACCTAATTTCTGGAATTTACTGTTGATGAGCAAATGTTAAACATTTTAGTGCCAGTCAGCTTTACTCACCAACTTGGCACTGTATTCTACGTCACAGTCAGGATCCACAAAGAGAATGTTTTCGGGTTTCAAGTCAGTGTGTGTTAGTTTATTCTGATGAAGAACTTAAAAAAAAAAAAAAAAAAAAAAAAAAGACAGAGCATAATCAATGGTCATGTAATTAAATATTAAAACAGAGGGGGAGGAAAAGGAAAAAACAACAACAAAAAAACCCCACCCTCCATGAAAATTGGTACCTGGACGTATTGTTTTTACTGCAACAGTTCGTGAAAAGCTGATATTGTTAAGATACAAAACGATGGCATGTACTCACAGTTTACTGCTCTGAAGATCTGATCTGCCATGTGTCTGATCTGGTCAACAGTAAAGGGCGTGTAGTCATTCTCCTTCAGGAAGTCATATGTGCTCAGCCCCAACAACTCAAACATGATGCAGATGTGACCGTGGTAGTCGAACCAGTCCAGCATCCGTACACACGCACTAAAAGGTTTTACACACACACACACACACACACACACACACACACACACACACACACACACACACAAAATCAGCCATTCCATTAAAACCACTGACAGGTGAAGTGAATAACATTGTCATTACAGTGGCACCTGTCAAGGGGTGGGATATATTAAGCAGCAAGAGAACAGTCGAATTGTGATGACTGGGTTTGAGCATCTCCAAAATGCTCAAATGTGCCTGGCGATTCTTTCTGTGGAGGACATTGAAGATATCTACCTATTCGGAACCATGATTACAGGACTTTTGCTGATTGGATTAGGCATTGCCCTGGTATATCGAGGAAATCAGACAACGGTGACAGCTGTTCAAAGCCCCACAAAGCTGCCCGATATGATTGGAGTGGTGGGCAAAGCTGTTGGCACTTGAACTGTGGACATTCAGAACTTTAACCACAAAATGCTTGTTATCTCGGAGCAGCTTTCAGCTTTGCAAGGAATGCGTTTTTCGGAGATCAATTTCAAAAGAATGGACGGAATGGACAGATATGGACGTGTGGACGTGCAAAGACTGCGTCTGAAAAGACCAAAACAATTTATATCTTATCAACATTCGGCGCCCTGAGACAGAACCGGCCTTGGTTCAGGCCGTTGCTGAGAAACATTTCCCCCTGAAGGTCACTGCCGGGAGACACTCTCATTCCTCTCTAACTCTCCGCGGTCGCCATTTTTACCCCCAGTGTGACAAGCGGGTGCGTGACCAGCGCCTTCATGGCTGCAGGAGCGGACGGCTGCTTGCTTGCGCTGGATTACCTCCTCCCCCTCCCCCCCTCAAGTCCCGTGTTTAAAGTGTACTTGTTTTGTTGTGTGCTTATGCAAAGGTTTTTTAAATGTTCTCACACTGTACTCCTGACAGGAGCATAGTGGGGGTGGGGGGTTCTTTTTTCCTTATCTCTCCTCATGTTGTGTTTCCTTTTTATCTTTATCCCTGTCTTCCTGTCCTGTCTACCCTATGTCAATTGTATGTTGTATATGTACGGCTAATTGTACGGTAATATGTACGGCTAATTGTACAGTAATACGTACGGTTGACGGCTAATTTCGCTGGTACATGTGACTAGTGACAATAAAGGGCATCATCATCATCAAAATGGCATATCTTGTAGGGTGACATCTTTCTGTTTTCGCCAGCATTAACTTTTTCAGCAGTTTGTGCTCCAGTAGCTCTTCTGTGGGATTGGACCGTATGAGCTAGCCTTTATGCCCCATGCGAATCAAATCAATGAGCCTTCAACACCCATGAACCTGTCTCTGGTTCACAGGTTGTCCCTCCTTGGACTACTTTTGTTTGGTACTAACCACCGCATACCGGGAACACCTCACAAGACATGCCATTTTGAAGATGCTCAGACCCAGTCATCTTGCCATCACAATTTGGCCCTTGTCAAAGTCACTCGGATCCTTACGCTCGCCATTTTTCCTGCTTCCAACACGTCAACTTCAAGAACTGACTGTTCTCTTTCTTGCTGCCCAATATATCCCACCCCTTGAGATAATCAAATGTTATTCACTTCTTCACCTGTCAGTGTTTTTAATGTTATGGCTGAACAGTGTATGTTTATTCTCTACTACTAGGAAATCAGCTCATATACCGTGAAGTGTGGCGGCACGGTGGTGTAGTGGTTAGCACTGTCGCCTCACAGCAAGAAGGTCTGGGTTCGAGCCCCGTGGCCGGCGAGGGCCTTTCTGTGTGGAGTTTGCATGTTCTCCCCGTGTCCGCATGGGTTTCCTCCGGGTGCTCCGGTTTCCCCCGCAGTCCAAAGACATGCAGGTTAGGTTAACTGGTGACTCTAAATTGACCGTAGGTGTGAATGTGAGTGTGAATGGTTGTCTGTGTCTATGTGTCAGCCCTGTGATGACCTGGCGACTTGTCCAGGGTGTACCCCGCCTTTCGCCCGTAGTCAGCTGGGATAGGCTCCAGCTTGCCTGCGACCCTGTAGAACAGGATAAAGCGGCTAGAGATAATGAGATACCATGAAGTTGAGAAAAACAAAATGGTGGAGTGTTTTGCTGAACCAACCGAAGACGAAATAAAAACTCTACTTGAGACCCCCCCCCCATTTTTCACAAATTGCTCCTGTCATTTCGCCGGTTTGTTTACATTCTTCATCTTTAAGCATTGAAATTTGTTGAACATTTTTAGACTGGTTCAAAAGCCCAAAGTCGTCTGAAAATTACAGAACTGAAATGTCCAAGAAAGAATTAAATAAACGTCTAAAGCTATTCTATACTTCGGCATGACGGCACTTTCTATAAAAAAAAAACACTAAAATCAATTCGTGCAGCCATTGATAGGTTAACTCTTTACCCCTTAAAGTGCATATTCTGGACCAATTTCGTTTTTGTTTTTTTTTTATATGAAAGTATGTCCCTTTACACCAGGGGTGGGCAATTATTTTTTCCACGGGGCCACATTAGAAACAGAAAATTTTGTGGAGGGCCGGACCAAAAGGCTGAACTAAATTCTGCATAATATTAATTGTATTTCTTTATATAAAGCAGTAAATATCATTGTTTTTACAAGCTGCTAAGACTGGTAAGAGTATGGAAAAAACGAGGTTGCCTTACAAAAAATGTCATTTATTCAATCAAATTTCCCAAAACAATGCTTAACAAAATGTGAACGTTTGTACCATTTTTTTTTCAGTCACATTCACCCCAAAACACAATAAAGACATCACAATATTGTCTTTCTACTCCAAATATCAAACAAGATACATCATATTATAATAATGATGCCCACATTTGTAGTTTAATCACCTCATTTGGTGCTTTTCGCCGGAGATCGGCTCCGGCGCCTGCTGGTGACGTCACAATATGTGATTGGCTGGACCGTTTGAAGGATGACATACAAGTTTGTGGTTGGTCTGGACAAATTACGGAAGTAGTTATCGCGGGATTAGGTTTCGTGGGATTTCATGTCATGTTCACATCGCGCGCATTGTGTTTTTGTTGAACACAACTTCAAAATAAAAGCAATGCACATTCAGTCCATGCATGAGGTAAAATTAGAAAATACATTTATTTTGTAATTTCTAATTAACCTTACGCGGGCCGGTCAGAATGAACCAAAGGGCCGGATGCGGCCCGCGGGCCGGAAAATGCCCAGGTCTGCTTTACACACTCATCCAGAAGGGTAATTTTGCACAAGGCCATCTGTCTACAGCAGAAAAAAATAAAATAACAAAACGCATCTGGAAAAATCCCATGGAAGTCTGGAGCCAGATTTGTGACATTATCTGTGGAAGCGCCAGCAGGCTGCGAGAGCTTTGCACGGTTTCAGTGCACAGCCTGTGTAGACCAAGCACTACCATTTCTCTCTCGTTGTCCGGTCTTTTGGGAAACTATGAGTACTAATCCCATCATGATTGGTGTTGCTACACCCTCCTATGATACATCTGTTAACCATTTTAATAATTACGCGATAACGTTGAAGAAATTTGCAGAAAACCACCAGGTCGTTTTCTCATAAACAAACCAGCGCTGACGTAGGATTCAGAAGGAGGTGTCCCGCACACGACGTCACGAAAATCAATGTTTGCCGGGAAATCCAAATGCCAAGATTTTTCAGAGGCGGACCAATTCGCCTCAAATTACTTGATTTCAACTGAATTTTTCTGGTATTGCACAAGGTAAAAAAAAAATTGCACAAAATGCAAAATGTGACAGATATTTGACCAAAGTTTAATATCAAATAGGAGAATTACATTGATCTGGCTCCTGAATTTACCCGTGATATGCACTTTAATGTCGTCGCTACAGCCACCCTCAGTATATTTATATACTGTTCCCCCTTAGAACATCTCATCATCTCTAGCCGCTTTATCCTGTTCTACAGGGTCGCAGGCAAGCTGGAGCCTATCCCAGCTGACTACGGGCGAAAGGCGGGGTACACCCTGGACAAGTCGCCAGGTCATCACAGGGCTGACACATAGACACAGACAACCATTCACACCTACGGTCAATTTAGAGTCACCAGTTAACCTAACCTGCATGTCTTTGGACTGTGGGGGAAACCGGAGCACCCGGAGGAAACCCACACGGACACGGGGAGAACATGCAAACTCCGCACAGAAAGGCCCTCGCCGGCCACGGGGCTCGAACCCGGACCTTCTTGCCGTGAGGCGACAGCGCTAACCACTACACCACCGTGCCGCCCAGAAGGCGTCATATGTCGTCATTAAGGGGTAAAGTGTCGTCCACCTAAGCGGAAATGATTTTTTGTATGAAGTTTTTATTTATTGAATTTGCAAAAAAAAAAAAAAAAAGCTCAGTTTCTCAAACTCCAGTGAATGTGGATAGAATAAACCAGTTATTTCACTCACTCAATCTCGTCGCACACGGCTTATAGCCAACTCAGACCTCATGTACTGTACGACTTGATTTCATGTCATAATTATTAAATAGTTCTCGAATGATTGATTATAAACTATTTTTATTATTCAAACAACAGCTCATAAAACAACTTACAAACAATTTTCAGCGTCCAACATGTTCATCTGTTTCAGCACCTCCACTTCGATCAGAGCTGCCTCGCGATAGCGCTCCTGGTTTTTGATGATCTTCAGGGCCACCCTGATACCATCTCTGCCAAACAGCCGTAAAAGAGGAGTGAAACCAGACAGCATCGTGTTTGTGCGCATGTTGTGTTCCAGTCATATGGAATGAAACCATCATGTTTTCTGATCATACACTTAAGTGAGAAAGAGCTTACTTTGTGTGGTCAATACACTCCACTACTTTTCCAAAGGCTCCTTCACCGACAGTGCTTACAATCTCATCTAAAAAAAAAAATTAGAATAAAAAGAGAGCAGTCAGCAGAGCTTATTGATAATATGGGGGAAAAAAGACGCTTGAAGAAGACCTAGAGATGCTGAGCATACACTACATGACTATATTTGAAGACGTGAACTCTTGCACCTAAGGTCAGCTTTTGTGTTACAAGATCAAGGTCTAGAAATCAATCAGAACGGCAAATGTTACCAAATTTACCCTCTTACCCAGATGATATGATCGTTTAGTTCCGATTAAGCTTAAAACTTCACATAAATTTGCTTCCATTGTGGAATATTTTCAGAAAGGGCAAGTCAGGGATGAAACAAAGCTAAAATCCTGTAGTGCATGCCTGCTATAAGCGACAATACATTTTTATTACAGTTTATACTTTGAGAACTGTTTTAACACCCAACGTAGTACCTCATACGTTAGCTTTAAAAAAAAAAAAATTCCCCATACCCATCTCCCAAACACTAGACACAGAACAGACAGAGAAAGATACGTGTTCTGTACATCTTGCTCTTAGCACTTGTCCATTGTGATAGATCAGGTGACCCTCGTCATCATCCTCAAAACTCCTGCTTCTTTTCCTGCGATGACTTTTCTGGAACGGGGGAGGGACATGACGTTCATGGACACCAGCATCATCACCACCACCACCACCACCATCATCATCATCATACACCAGTCAGAACGTGCCATTCATTTATTCATTCAGGAAGGAGGGTTGGTGAAGGTGAGGGAGGGAACGGGACACGTTTGGAAGCCCACAGCGGCAGCAGCAGGAATTTCAAATTCAGTCCCGAGAAAACGGCACAGGGCCAACATAGTGTGTGTTACAGAAGAAACACATGGCAACATTTTCAGACAAGAGACTTGGAGTAATAAAACAACAGACATTGGACCACAGTACTCTAAATTTATCGAGTTCCCCAAAAGCGACATGCCCTTTTAGGAACCTGGACCCAAAGCAGCATACTTAACCCTAGGATACTCACTATTTTTTAAAAATATATATATTATTAAAATACACGACCCATTCTATAATTGCGGGTACATTCCAAGTGTTGATTGTTAGTCATTGTCAACTCCGTTAACAGAACTGGCGATAACAGAGTTGACATTTCCCACCATTTTGTCTCTTAACTCCATATGCTAACCTTACACTAGCTACCACATGGCATGTATAAAAACAGAAATTTTATGGATTTTAAATCAATTTTCTTTTTTTTTTTTTTTAAAAAGAGTGAGAGATTCACTCCAATATCGCAATAACAGAGTTGACGAATCATTAATCTACTGTTGGTGTAAAATCCTCAACATTTTGTTCAAATTAACGAGAGGAAAAAAAAAAAAAAAAAAACATAACGGACTTCACTGCCTTTCTGAACTTTCCCACCAGAGGAACTGACATCACTCAGCCCATGTTTACATTAGACCGTATCAGCGGATCATCAGATTAACGTTTTTAAAACGATTAGCGTGCACACAGCAACACCAATACACGATTCGCGTGCACACAACAATACCAATACGCGGATACGCTCGGCTCCGCAGGCATCCTGCGCTCCAAATCACTCCGCCCTGAACAGCGAGTGCCCTCTGGAGGGTGCGCACTCCGGCCCTGCGCAGCTCACAGTGTGTGCGAGTGAAGTGCACAAGCAGTGATTCGGGACTGAGCCGCTGTGTGTGTGATCCCAGCGCATATCACTTAACACTTGCAAGTGGAAGGATGGCAAGCCTAAAGACAATCATAACTACACAATGGGCAGTATTTGCATCAGTATTTGCAGTATTTTCATACTCTTTAATGAAAGGTGATACAAGGCGGAAGTCCGCGCCGTTTTTCAGCAGTCGCGTCACATGACCAACGCCAGCTAGAGCTCAGCACAGCGTATTCGCGTATCTCAATGTTTACACAGCACCGGACCAGATACGATCTAGATTGAATACGTGGACGCTGGCGGATTCCCGTTTCCCGGCGTTTCCAGGTGGTTTAATGTAAACGGACAGTGCATCCGCGAAGAAAACGAGACAGATACGGTCTAATGTAAACGTAACCTCAGTGCAAGTGTCATGCGTATTATTAAAAGTCTTTGTGGATTTTACAACAGGACAAATAAAAAAAAAATGACTGAAATTTTGCATAATACAGAAAATAGACTTTCTGTGCAATTGATTTTATAAGAGTTAATAGAATAAGCCCCAAAAAACAGATTGTTAGACTGAATCACTTCACGTTTATTCGAGTTGAATGGATGAATCAGGAGTCAAAGACAGCAAATAATGTGGGGGATGGGGTGGGAGTCATTTAGTTCATGTTTTATGGATAAATTGGGTCTAAAATGTACATCAAGCATTGGTGTTGGTGAAAGTGTGTCATAATTTGCATTTTTGTTCAAAACTGATTCAATCAACATTTTTGTGGAAAATAAATACGAGGTTTATCTCAGAGACGCGAAATGTACCCTGAATTCTAGAATGACCCATATATTCTGTATTATACGGAAAACTTTACAATTGCATTTTGATTTTAAATTAATAAATAAATATCCAGGACTGTGAATTAAGTCTACCTTCACATCAGGCCAAGGTAACCTTCCTAAAATACAAATCATAGGACAGAAAAGACTCACTGTATTAGAGGTTTAATGAGCGTTTACCGAGTGTGAATGGCCGTTGTGGTGTTTAGAGCGCTGCTGCTCTCTGCTACTGCATCGAGCCAAGGATTTGCTGTAGTGGTGCCAATGCCTATCCCGGCCCTGCTCCTTCTCAGGAACGGCTCGGCCAGCCGCTCTCGTCTCATGGCCCCACGGCTTCAGCCCGGGCTCTGTTGCCTTGCGTTCTGTGTCCTCCAGCCCCCTTGAACTTTTCTTACACCTGCACAGACACCACAATCCACAGTCACGGAAATAATACAAAACACGCGATACCTTCTTCTCCTGGACGACCTGCAAAGCTGCCATCTGCGAAAAGGACATGTCTCCGATTTTATCTCTACCTCGACACACAAGCGCACGTCTCTCCGTTTTGTTTAATTAATTACTTCTTTCAGCAAGCGCGTGAGGAACGCACCATCTTGCCCTGCCCCGACGTCAAAAAGCATCGAGTGTCTTTCCAGGAGGGAGGGATCCTAAACGGAGGCTAAACTTAGAGCAAGCCCTAGAAACACCTCCCCTTTTACACATAGCTTCAGGAAAGCCATGTTTTAACCTGTCAAACGTTGTAACAGTAAAACCTTAAACACAGGATGCCTTGGATCTCGTTACTCGACAGCAGCATGCATGGCATTCTGCTCACTGAATTTATCTGTCTAACCTACAAGACGGGTTGAGCCTCCAAGTGTCTTAGAATGGCAGGATTTGATTGACTTTCCAAAATCAGTACAAAGTGTGTTTATATGCACATTAATAATACCTGTTTTCAAAAAAAGTTTAAAAAGTGACTCAAGCAAACAGCTGATATTTTAAATCGGACAAAGCCATTTCACGATGAAAATTCAATAAAATGCAACGAAGACTCAGGTTTTAATCCAATAATCTGATTATGTAGTGAACGGAAAATGTTAATCTAATGCCTCGATCAAATTAACTCGGACTTGGGAAATCTAAACTCGGAATTACATCATTTTAGAGTTTGGAACATTCGAGGGAATAAAATGTACACATTTAACATGCATTTTATTTGCAACAAGCTACTTACCTTCTCAAAACAGTGACTTGTACAGCGAGTGTTAGGGATTCAACCAACAAATGTGTCGTGTTGATTGATCTAGAATAAAATACGACTATGAACTCATTTACATTAGTGAAGAGAATTCTTAATTGTGGTTGACGGTGTGGATACGAGAGGCCACGCTGATTTGTCGTCATATACTGAACTCAGGATTGAAGAGACCTTGATTTATTGAGAAGGAATTCCAAGCTCCCAGCACACAGTCTTTTGTTTTTCCTCTAGTCAAAGTATGAAAATTCCAAGTTACGAGCTCTAGCAGCAAAATATGCTTTGATATTCTATCCACACTCACTGGATATGAGCAATCATGCACTCTGGCTACCACTAGGCTATCCGCTCATACACTGGTGCTTGAAAGCTTGTGAACTCTTTAGAATTTTCTATATTTCTACATAAATATGACCTAAAACATCATCAGATTTTCACACAAGTCCTAAAAGTAGATAAAGAGAACCCAGTTAAACAAATGAAACAAAATTATAATACTTGGTCATTTATTTATTGAGGAAAATGATCCAATATTATATCTGTGAGTGGCAAAAGTACGTGAACCTCTAGGATGAGCAGTTAATTTGAAGGTGAAATTAGAGTCAGGTGTTTTCAATCAATGGGATGACAATCAGGTGTGAGTGGGCACCCTGTTTTATTTAAAGAACAGGGATCTATCAAAGTCTGATCTTCACAATACATGTTTGTGGAAGTGTATCATGGCACAAACAAAGGAGATTTCTGAGTGGTCGACCAACAAAGATCACTCCAAGAGCAAGGCGTGTAATAGTCGGCGAGGTCACAAAGGACCCCAGGGTAACTTCTAAGCAACTGAAGGCCTCTCTGACATTGGCTAATGTTAATGTTCATGAGTCCACCATCAGGAGAACACTGAACAACAGTGGTGTGCATGGCAGGGTTGCAAGGAGAAAGCCACTGCTCTCCAAAAAGAGCATTGCTAAAGATCACGTGGACAAGCCAGAAGACTATTGGAAAAAATGTTTTGTGGACG
Organism: Neoarius graeffei; assembly: GCF_027579695.1. Lineage (NCBI taxonomy): Eukaryota > Metazoa > Chordata > Actinopteri > Siluriformes > Ariidae > Neoarius > Neoarius graeffei. Next base: position 72,845,304 of record NC_083580.1, read on the forward strand.
GATGAGACCAAAATAGAACTTTTTGGTTTAAATGAGAAGTGTTATGTTTGGAGAAAGGAAAACACTGCATTCCAGCATAAGAACCTCATCCCATCTGTGAAACATGGTGGTAGTAGTATCGTGGTTTGGGCCTGTTTTGCTGCATCTGTGCCAGGACGGCTTGCCTTCGTTGACGGAACAATGCATTCTGAATTATACCAGCGAATTCTAAAGGAAAATGTCAGGACATCTGTCCATGAACTGAATCTCAAGAGAAGGTGGCTCATGCAGCAAGACAACGACCCTAAGCACACAAGTCGTTCTACCAAAGAATGGTTAAAGAAGAATAAAGTTAATGTTTTGGAATGGCCGAGTCAAAGTCCTGACCTTAATCCAATGGAAATGTTGTGGAAGGACCTGAAGCGAGCAGTTCATGTGAGGAAACCCACCAACATCCCAGAGTTGAAGCTGTTCTGTACGGAGGAATGGGCTAAAATTCCTCCAAGCCGGTGTGCAGGACTGATCAACAGTTACCGCAAACATTTAGTTGCAGTCATTGCTGCACAAGGGGGTCACACCAGATACTGAAAGCAAAGGTTCACATACTTTTGCCACTCACAGATATGTAATATTGGATCATTTTCCTCAATAAATAAATGATCAAGTATAATATTTTTGTCTCATTTGTTTAACTGGGTTCTCTTTATCCAGTTTTAGGACTTGTGTGAAAATCTGATGATGTTTTAGGTCATATTTATGCAGAAATATAGAAAATTCTAAAGGGTTCACAAACTTTCAAGTACCACTGTATTCCGTGAGTAGAAAAAACAAAATGGCGGAGCATTTTGCTGAAGGGCAATTCCATGTAAATGTCAACCTCACCATGCAAAAATAAGGCAACATGTAATACATCAAAACCACTCCCAGAGATATCACCTAGGCCTGTATTTTACAGATGTGAATAAGTTGAACCAATTTGTAACCAACCTAATGTGTCACTGTCAGTCTTTCTTTCTTATAATGTAAAACCCAAGCTAAAATCAACTTTGATCATGTACAATTCTATATTATTGCCACAAGCCAGAGAAATGTATGCTAAAATCCACAAAACAGCAAAACAATAGCCATCCTAAATATTATTTAAGAACTTTGATAGTTTTAGCTGATATTTAGAGAGTTTTTCAAAGGGTTATGGTGGTTAAACTGCTGATTTTCTAAACATATGCCATGTCTATTTCAGATGCGTCACATCCATAACGGAATTTCGTCACATCCATAACGCTGACTTTTCCTTCCGAAACTCTGCATGAAACACAAAATATTTTAAACAAAGATTTTTTAATATTCACCTTGGACCCCTCTATCAAATGGATATCTCCATTTCGACATTAGGTTTACAATTTCACAGAGTTTGATAAAAATGTACAGTCACCCAAGAAAAGTGATATTTTTTCTGTCACATCCATAACGCATCTTTTATTGGCGTTTTCTGGCATGCCCTAGATGTACTATGGGAATTGTTCTTGTTCTATCACTTCTCCAGTATGGTACAGCCTTAAAATATGCAACACCTGTTTAAATACTGGGAGACAATAAAACATGCACTGGGTCATTTGTTGCCATTTTGAGTTCAAGTGTCACGTCCATAACGCTGGAATTGCTCTGAACCAACTGAGGATGAAATAAAACCTCTACTCAAAAAACCAAACCACCAAAAAATACAAAAAAAAAAAAGGGAACAAAATATGGAAAGAAAGTGTTTGTTGGTAAGAACAATTTTTTTTTCTTTTCCAAGAATTATTATTGCATTTTTCACAAATTGCTCCTAGGTCATTTCGTCAGTTTGTTTACATTCATCTTTAAGCATTAAAACTTGCTGAATTTTTTTAAACTGGTTAAAAAGCTCAAAGAAGTTTGAAAATTGCATCACTGAAATGTCCAACGAAGAATTAAATAAATGTCTAAAGCTATTCTATACCTCAGCATGACAGCACTTTCTACCAAAAAACCCAAAACAAACAAACAAAAAAAACCCCACCCCACTAAAAAGTCAATTCGTGCAGCCATTGATAGTTTAAGAAGTCTGCCTACGCAGAAATGATTTGTCGGACATTTTGTAGAAAGTTATCAAATTTGCAAAAAATGAAAATAAAAATGCCCCGTTTCTCAAAATCCAGTGAATGTGGATAGAATAAAAGTTATATCTCGTCATACGTGGCTTATAGCCAACTTGGTGCTACTGTTTGAAATCAAACAGTAAACAATAATAAATCTACTAAATAAATAAATAGCCCTATTCCACACCACAACTGTAGTACTCCATATTATGTCAAGAACTGTTCAACTACCGTATTTATCCTAATAAACGCACCCGGGCGCGATGCAAAACATGAAGGGGGAGCGTCAATTTCGACCCTTAAATGACAAAAATCGAACATGACAAAATCATCGGAATTTAAAACATTTATTTTGAAACACATGAAAATACAGTTAAATGTCCAAAAAGTCAATTAAACAATGTTCAGCTCGCTTATAAGGATAACATTGGTAAGTAAACTATTTGTAGTGACGTCACAATTCACGTCATCGTCGATGTTTATGAGCTCACAAAACAAAATGTCGTCCTCAAAACGATCCTTCACCGCTAGTTTTAAGTTAAAGGTTGTAGAACTGGCAGAGCAGAAAGGCAAACACTTAGCTGCAAAAACATTTAATCTTCACCGTAAACGTGTACAAGAGTGGTGCAAACAAAAGGTACGTCTCCACCCGTATTGATATCCACAGCAGAGTGAATGTCCGTATTTTATACTGTCCATGTTTACTAACGCGATTTCCGGTAAAAAAAATCAGCGGTGAAATTGAACGTCTCTGTTGTGGTTTGTTGGATTTAAAGTTTGTTAAATGAAGAAAATGGTTGGTAAATACTATTCTAGCTCTGAAAATCGTGGAGGCGTGTCAAATAGGGAGGGCGCTTCTATAAGGATAAATACGGTAAGTAAAGAGAAACGACATCCATCATTACTTCAAGACATGAAGTGACTTAATTCATAAAAATAAAGAAAACACATTGAACTAGAAAGGTGTCCAAACTTTCGACTGGTCCTGTAAATCCAAACCGAAGATAACATAACATTTCAGTCTGGGAAACTAATCAGCAGATGAACGATCGCTCATTCACAGGATTCTCTGAACTGTCAGCACGAGTTAATTTTGGCTAAAGCTTAATTACATAGACAGTATTTCTTTTTTTTTTTAAGTATCAGAGTCGACGCCAAAGTATTTACAACATGTATTAAAACAAAACTAAAGATACAAGATGCAAGATTACAAGCAGAGCTCTACATTTTCTCCTTGTTAACAGGCTATAAATAAAGTAAGGAATAAAACACATCAGGGAAGATGATCAGTGACGAAGTGATGACGTGTCCCCTTTAGTAAAGTCCAGATGTGTTTTATTCCTCTTAGACCACAGCAATTTGGCAAAACCATCAATGTTTTTTTTTTTTTTTTGGGGGGGGGGGGGGGGGGGGGGGCCCACCCTGACACTTTGTGCTATTTATCCATTTATAGATACATTTAATGATGTTGAACGTCAGAGAAACAAGTTAGCTCCTGTTATCACTTAAGCTTTAGCAGCCATCTACAGTCATCTAGCTACTCACCAGCCTCTTTTTTACTCTTTTGAAGTTAAGACGACAAAAAAAAAAGTTTGCAATGTTATTGAGGGAGGGGAAAAAAAAAAAAAGTCATGCATCCAAAAGCCTTTCCTGTGGGGGAAAATTTAAAGAAACATGTTTGTTGAAGGCAGTGAGACACAGACTGCATTCTTCATAACTGTTTAAAAATCAAACAACAGATACAGTACAGGCAGAAGAACAGTTATAGATAACATAAAAAAAAAAATCAATCAATCTGTTCTTCAGCTGAAATTGTATGAAGCGCCCATCATACAGTCTTAGTGAAGGAGTTGTTCAACACCCCCACAAAAAAAATATAATAGAATGATTGCATTAATACAAACGTGTGATTTGCTTTCGAGCCAGCACTGCTGTCAGAGCTTCAGGTACAGAGAACTAATCAACACACCCTTTTATCAATTAGATTCAAGTCCGCTTCAGGAATCTGGGGGGTGAGGACACGACACCAAACCCACCCCACCCCACCCCACACAAGGGTGTGTGTGCGCTGTTAAAGGAAAATAATCAAAAACAGGACGGTGCGACTTTTTTTTTTCTTAACAGAAGTGATTCTAGGGCCTGATAAGAGCCATCAAACTAGATGAAAAGCGACCCATCACACAAGGCACATGACTATTACATCACAAATAAGCAATAATGACTAATTAATTTGACAACAACAACATTATTATTTAACAAGTGCTGCCAGGCAAAACAAACCTCATCCGGTACCACTTATGATGAATATGAAGGAAGATCTCTCATCTCATCTCATTATCTCTAGCCGCTTTATCCTTCTACAGGGTCGCAGGCAAGCTGGAGCCTATCCCAGCTAACTACGGGCGAAAGGCGGGGTACACCCTGGACAAGTCGCCAGGTCATCACAGGGCTGACACATAGACACAGACAACCATTCACACTCACATTCACACCTACGGTCAATTTAGAGTCACCAGTTAACCTAACCTGCATGTCTTTGGACTGTGGGGGAAACCGGAGCACCCGGAGGAAACCCACGCGGACACGGGGAGAACATGCAAACTCCGCACAGAAAGGCCCTCGCCGGCCCCGGGGCTCGAACCCAGGACCTTCTTGCTGTGAGGCGACAGCGCTAACCACTACACCACCGTGCCGCCCATGAAGGAAGATATTGTGAAAAAAAAAAAAAAAGGTACACTATGGGCCCATGTGGCCACTGTTTATAAATAAAATAGTTTTCTGATCCCATGTCCATACAGTAAATATAGCATATATATTTACTCTATGAGCCAGTAGCCACAAAAATGAAGCGTAATCCAAAAGTGAACAATTTAAAAAAAATCACAGAAGTAAAATATGCCAAGCGTCTGTACTTTATATTATTCTACTCTTACCTCTTATAGTTTTCAAAACTGAAACCTCTGAACCGAGGCTGACATACACACGCTGTCGCCATGACCCAAACTCTTATTTCCCGGAAATGGCCCGGCGCTAGAGCTCAGTGGAACGCACTTTCCCTCTGTAATAAGCATAAACATGTCTGAAAGCGATTTCTTTAGTCTCGTCCATTTATTTCGAATGATAAACCAAATTGTATACGCGCACCGGCCATTTTAATCGGAACACGTGTATGCGTATGCGCAGTGCGCGACTCTTACAGCATGATGACGTAGTGGCTAGTGCCTCTATATGAGGCAGCAGACACAACTAAAATGATTTTGACCTTTTTGGTGACCTTGACCGGATGACCCTCAAAATGTTGGAGGTTCTATTTGAGACCAATGCCCATCTATCCTGAAAGTTTCATGAAGATTGATCCAGCTGTTTTCCCTTATCGTTAGCAAAAAAACAATCCCGACTGCAAACGATACCTCGCCCAGCTTACTCCGTAGCGGGCGAGGTAATAATTATGTCCAAAAAATATGCATTAGTAGCTGTCTTAAATGCATCCATATTTGGAGCAGTGGAAATGTAAAAACAGAGACTCTGACATCCTGAAGTTGATTGCTTTCCAAGAACAGCATGTCTCGAAGTGTTTAATTCTTCTTATACTACAGCAACTGCCCAACAGTTACAATTGTTAATTTGTTAATGAACAAATCATCATGTGTTTTAAGTATTTATAGTTTAATGGAATGTCCTCATCCTCACAACAACTTGGTTCCTGTTATCACTTACATTAAGCCTAGGTCACAACCGGATGTACGATTTTTTTGGCCATGCGATTTTTGGCGTTTCCCAAATCACTGCGTTTTTTTTTTTTTTGTTCATGGAGAAAGACGCATGTTGGCCGTAAGTTTGCCTTGCAACCTGAAAAAACGTAAGCGCCCGTAGAGTTTGTTTGACATAATAATATAATAATAAGTTCAACTTATATAGCGCCTTTCAAGAAACCCAAGGACGCTTTACAATTATAGACAAAGAAAAAAAAAAGAACAATAAAAAATAATAAATAAATAAATGAATAAATAAATAATAAAAAATAAAAGTAAAAAGTCCACCAAGTAGGGGTCAGGATGTAATTCCAGTGGTGTAGCAGCCACAGTCCCACCAAAAGGCGCATGAAAACGAGTCCCACATCTCCAGCACAGCCGCCGTGACGCTGTCAGCCACATCGCTCAAACACCACGCTGTGGATCCACAAAGCCAGCACAGAAGCTCCGCCACGCAGAGCGCTGGTGTGTCCCAAACCGCCTGCACGTCACCGAGCAACATCGCTCGGAACATCACGCCAAGCATTAAAGCGCAGAGCGCTGGACAACCACGAATGTTAAATGAGCAGCGAGCTCACTGCAGTCCACAGCTGGGAGCGCAGGCATCACCCACAGCGAACCAAGGCCTGGAGGGAACCAACGCCCAAAACTGGGTCCAGAGCTACACCACAACCGGCGGACAAAACACTCAAACAAACATCAAACTACACAAACACACACAAAAAATAAATAAATAAAATGAAAAATGACATGACAAAGAACCTCTGTGGCCGGTCTGCGGCCAGTCTACGGCTCGAAAATCAGCACGTCACACGCGCGCCCTCCGTGCGTTTCTTGCACGTAGACCGGCCATAGGAGCACGAATGGCCGGTTGTGACCTAGGCTTTATAGCAGCTATAAACAGTCATTCCCTCACCAGCCTCAACTTATTCTTTTTTCACATTAAGACTTAAAGATCTGAAAATACAACAGTCCTGAAGACGCCCCTGTTCCAGGAGTACTTCCTACTGACTGTTACACAGCACTCACACTGGAGACTCCTTCCTTAAAATGTTAAACATCTCCTCACATAAACCTTCAACATCGTAACATGTTTTCAACACACTTTTTATCCATTTATTACTAAACCTCCAAACCCCTTTGAACGAGTTGCTGCAATAGGGACGATAACGTATTCGAATGAGTGCATTAATTGTAATTCCTACACCTGTGATTTGATTACAGCTAAAATTAAATCAACACCTTCTGACTAAAGCAGATTTTCAAGGTTTTTAAGGTTTAAACCTCACAAATAAATAAACAGACACACAATTCCCTTTAAACCAGCCCAACATGTGTATACTTTATACTGAACCTTATAAACTCTTATTCTCTCGCTGAATGCAAGGAGGAAAAACATGACTAAGCACAATGAGAAGTAGCCCAGTGTATACTGTTCTATGTTCGAAGTACCTTTCGTACGTTCTGTAGTGGTGGAACTGTCCTGGTCTCCTGTCTCTCTCACTGCTGCACGAGTTCCTCTTTGGACGCTTGTGAACCTCCACACTCCTGCCTTCTTCTTCCTCCTCTTCCCATCTCCACCTCTCCGTCCTCTGTCCATCAGGACAGCGCATTTGCTTAGAGCGCCACATGTGTCCTGCCAAAATAGGTAGAGAAATATAGAAGAAGATGTAGTCATAAAAACGTTTTACAACAAGGAACTCGACACCAAAGCCACTCCTTGTCCCTAGCAAGGCTGTAAAATCCCCACACCAACTGATCACTGTCTGATATTAAGTGCCAAGAGCTGACTGATGACCTGAAGGTTACAGGTCACAGTCCTGACCTGCTCTTCTTAACCTGATTAAATAAAACTATTGAGCAATACTTAACTCAATAAACTGATTGATATTTATAAGCAAAGATTTCAGTTTAAAAAAAAAAACTATTTCTCAGTTCAATTAGTTTACTTAAAAAAAAATTTGAAAGAAGAGAAATAATAAAAAAAGTCTTCATAATTACACACAATCAGTGACACCTACATATCACTTCCGGTGTGTGTATCATTCATTTTTAATTATTTCCTGTATCACACGTTATCAGGATTCGACTTAGCAAACAATAAACTTAGCCAAGCATACTAGATATCTATTAAAAGTGACAACTTGACTTTATAAAACTACACACTCACTTTAATTATGTTAACACACAAAAAAATGCTCATTTTAACTCTAATCTAGTTAGAAATTTGACATTAGCTTACTTAGCTTAAGTCTGAAACAGACGTAGAACTTGCTAGCCGGTTAGCTTTAGCGCCCTGGTTTACTCCCAGAGCTAATGAGTAAACAAACGTATAAAATAAAATATAAAGTTACCTCAACTTAAAATATCCTCATCCCAAACAAGAATTTATAACAAGTCGTGAAAGGAGACACTGCACTTTCCACAACGAACCGCAAGCGTTTACAGCTAGCTCAGGAAAGACTTTGGGTGAACTCCAAATAGCGCGCCATGACAGTATGGAGTGCACTAGGTAGGGTGCATAAGCCTTGATTTCCAACTCCACGTAGTGCACGTATATAGGGCGGGTAAGGTGATTGTGTAAACAGCCTTGGTTTGACTTTTGTTATATTACAAATAAATGAAAATCACCAGCAGATTCAGATAGCTTTACTGTCATGGTATTGGAGTCAGACAGCACTCCCTGAGGTACAAACAGAACAGTTAAAAACAAAAATAATTCCTCAACAAAACAAACAATTCAGAACATAAATATTAAACCCAGAGAGCAGTAAGGTGCTATGTGTAATTAGCATACAATACAACCCCAATTCCAAAAACGTCGGGACAAAGTACAAATTGTAAAAACTGATATTGTATTCACAATAGAACATAGACAACATATCAAATGTCGAAAGTGAGACATTTTTAAATTTCGAGACAGCAACACATCTCAAAAAAGTTGGGACAGGGGCAATAAGAGGCTGGAAAAGTTAAAGGTACAAAAAAGGAACAGCTGGAGGACCAAATTGCAACTCATTAGGTCAATTGGCAATAGGTCATTAACATGACTGGGTATAAAAAGAGCATCTTGGAGTGGCAGCGGCTCTCAGAAGTAAAGATGGGAAGAGGATCACCAATCCCCCTAATTCTGCGCCGACAAATAGTGGAGCAATATCAGAAAGGAGTTCAACAGTGTAAAACTGCAAAGAGTTTGAACATATCATCTACAGTGCATAATATCATCAAAAGATTCAGAGAATCTGGAAGAATCTCTGTGCGTAAGGGTCAAGGCCGGAAAACCATACTGGGTGCCCGTGATCTTCAGGCCCTTAGACGGCACTGCATCACATACGGGCATGCTTCTGTATTGGAAATCACAAAATGGGCTCAGGAATATTTCCAGAGAACATTATCTGTGAACACAATTCACCGTGCCATCCGCAGTCGCCAGCTAAAACTCTATAGTTCAAAGAAGAAGCCGTATCTAAACATGATCCAGAAGCGCAGACGTCTTCTCCGGGCCAAGGCTCGTTTAAAATGGACTGTGGCAAAGTGGAAAACTGTTCTGTGGTCAGACGAATCAAAATTTGAAGTTCTTTATGGAAATCAGGGACGCCGTGTCATTCGGACTAAAGAGGAGAAGGACAACCCAAGTTGTTATCAGCGCTCAGTTCAGAAGCCTGCATCTCTGATGGTATTGGGGTTGCATTAGTGCGTGTGGCATGGGCAGCTTACACATCTGGAAAAACACCACCAATGCTGAAAGGTATATCCAGGTTCTAGAGCAACATATGCTCCCATCCAGACGACGTCTCTTTCAGGGAAGACCTTGCATTTTCCAACATGACAATGCCAAACCACATACCGCATCAATTACAGCATCATGGCTGCGTAGAAGAAGGGTCCGGGTACTGAACTGGCCAGCCTGCAGTCCAGATCTTTCACCCATAGAAAACATTTGGCGCATCATAAAACGGAAGATACGACAAAAAAGACCTAAGACAGTTGAGCAACTAGAATCCTACATTAGACAAGAATGGGTTAACATTCCTATCCCTAAACTTGAGCAGCTTGTCTCCTCAGTCCCCAGATGTTTACAGACTGTTGTAAAGAGAAAAGGGGATGTCTCACAGTGGTAAACATGGCCTTGTCCCAACTTTTTTGAGATGTGGTGGTCATGAAATTTAAAAAATCATCTAATTTTTCTCTTTAAATGATACATTTTCTCAGTTTAAACATTTGATATGTCATCTATGTTCTATTCTGAATAAAATATGGAATTTTGAAACTTCCACATCATTGCATTCCGTTTTTATTTACAATTTGTACTTTGTCCCAACTTTTTTGGAATCGGAGTTATAAATAGATAAATCAATAAATAAAGTGCAATGAGCCAGGCAGCAAGAGTATGTAAACAAACAGTAAATAAACTTCAACAATTAAGTCTGTGTGCTGATGTGTATAAGAAGAAGCCTTTATTTGTCACATGCATGCTCACGCACACAATCATCCTCTGCATTTAACCCATCTGAAGCAGTGAACACACACACAGCCAGAGCAGCCATACTACAGCGCCCAGGGAGCACTTGGGGGTTAGGCATGAATGGCCTGGTTGAGCTGCTATGGAATGTCTGGTTTTGTGAGCTCTTGTATACTCCCTTTGATGCTTGTCTTCAATTGCAGACACCGAGCTTTTAACTATGCTTCGCCATGTTTCTCTATCCAAGGCATCCCCTTCCCACGTCTGATCGATAGCTCCAGGATTTTTCATGTTCCTCTTCAAAATGTCTTTGTATCTCAGTTTCGGTCCTCCTTGTCCTTGCTTCCTAGTCTCAGTCCTCTGTAGAAAATGGCTTTGGGTAGTCGCATGTCAGGCATGGGAAATTTGGCAATCAGGTTCAGAAATTTAGTCCTGGACTAAACAGACCAGGACTGGACTGTGCTCTGGCCTGTACAGACCATTCAACCACAATGCGTGTTAGCCTGCTAGATTAGTGTTTATCAGCCAGGGCAGTCTTACTAAACCCTGCCTGTGTGGCTACAATGCTATCATACATAAAATGCGTCAAAACAGATTGAGTATTATCTGGGTAAACACCAGTAACAAGTGTTGGCTCATGATTTAGATAAGTGTTCATCTGACTGTTTCCTTTGTCTGTGTTGCAAACCGAATGCTACTGTACTAAATAGGGTGTAAGTAGAATATGGCACCTACTCATGGTTGAAGACGGTTTGGGATGCAGCCACAGATGGAGCTTTTGTGTAGCGCTGAAACACTAACAGTTTCAGCTCACAGTTTGTGCTGAATAGTAGTAGATATCCAGAATATGTGGTTCAACCTGCACTGGTGCATCAGCAGACCTATGACACCATCACATCATCAACCAATCAGATGCCACGTATGAAGGAAGAATGTATGAACATGACTGCACAAACATCTGGAGATACTGTTCCAGTTGTAGACAGTTTTCCATCGAAAGAAAGTGGCCCAGTTGGAGACACAGTTCCAACTCTAGAAGATTGTAGTGTCCTAGTTCTAGTTCCAGCTGCAGATGAGATTCCTGCTCCACCTCAAGCTCCAGATGAAATGCTTCCTACATCTCTGACTGCAGTGTGTAATAATAATTTTGAGTTGTAATAATAATAATAATAATAATCCAATGTTCACAGGATGTACTCACACATTCACCAGTTGGGAAGTGTCTATCTGTATGTTGGAGTCCAGTTTGGTAGATGACCAGATCCAGACGGTGCAAGAGTCTCACACTCATGTATACACACAACTTTTTATTACACCCCCCTGAGCCAGTAGGGTTAAGGGCCCCAATAGTGGCAGCTTGGCAGTGCTGGGGCTCAAACCCCTGACTCTCTGCAAACTCCATGCACTTTATTTTTGCGTTTTGGGAAGTGATTCCTTGGATATACTGAAAACTTCTACAAGCACCTATTTTCAACTGGAGGTCCAGCTGTTGCAGGGTTTTCAGTGTGAACTGCTCTGCTCCAGTGAGGAACACATCTCACTGGTATTGTTCAACTTGATTGCAAAGGCCCTGGTCACACTCCAGCTTGCAATGGGTTTGCGAATACCTGGTGATGAAAAATTGATAGCATTGCCACCCATTGTGTAATGCACAGTCAGTATTCTCAGATTTTTCCAGTTGTTTTTTGGTGCGTCTCTGCCTCATGAGTGGCCAAAAACATTGCAAAAAATTTCAATGCATGAATTGAAATTTGGTGGTGATGTTTTTGTCAGCAAACTACGCAGATGGGTTTAAGCTCAGGGAACCTTCGCCAAGCTTCTTGAGATGTATTTGTCTCAAATCCATATCCCCGACGCTCACGAGAGCCTCAGCGACACAGCGGCTCAGCATAGCCTAACCTTCACTGAGACTTGGAAAGTGCATTCACATTCGGCGAGCCTTCGCTGAGGTTCATAATCGGTCGGATCAAGGGTTTGTAAATATTCGGTAAATGTTTGGCGACGGTTAGACGATGCATTTGTGATCGTCAATGTGTGATTGGTTGGCGCTGATGTCACGCATTGTTGAAATCTAATGAGCAAGGCATCGGCAATCATTCTCCTGCCAGACACCGATACGTACAAAACCCTCAGACATGCCTCCTCGGAAAAATACCAGGTTTCCTCAAAAGAAAAGGGCCAAGTGTTTGCCTGCTGTGACCACAACTTTTAGCTCACCTGTACAAAGTACACATCGCCATGCATCACCATCAAAATGCTTCATTTTCATCGATAACCCATCGCAAAGCATCGCGAGCTATAGTGTGACCGTAGCCTTAGGCTTCGTCAGAAAAATATAAATATTTGGAAATATTTTTCAAATGATGTTTTGATAAATCTCAGAATAAGTTCTCGAATTGATCAGACAAATGAGATAATCATGAACCTTAAATCTCAGCCTTTTTTATTTTTTTAAAATCACACATCTTCCAAAGCCAGGAGTGTCCAAACGCAGCCCATGGACAAATGTTAACTGGTCCGTGGTTTCTCAATGAGAATGGATGACGAGGAGCCCACAGGCCAACATGTTGCAATTTTTCCTTCCACCTGATGGTGGCAGCAGAGTGCATTAATACACACACACACACACACACACATCACATTATCTCTAGCCGCTTTATCCTTCTACAGGGTCGCAGGCAAGCTGGAGCCTATCCCAGCTGACTACGGGCGAAAGGCGGGGTACACCCTGGACAAGTCTCCAGGTCATCACAGGGCTGACACATAGACACAGACAACCATTCACACTCACATTCGCACCTACGGTCAATTTAGAGTCACCAGTTAGCCTAACCTGCATGTCTTTGGACTGTGGGGGAAACCGGAGCACCCGGAGGAAACCCACGCGGACACGGGGAGAACATGCAAACTCCGCACAGAAAGGCCCTCGCCGGCCCCGGGGCTCGAACCCAGGACCTTCTTGCTGTGAGGCGACAGCGCTAACCACTACACCACCGTGCCGCCCTGCATTAATACATTTAGCTAAAATTCAAGAGCCTTTGTTTCTCTAACGACACCTGAAAATTTATTTGCGAGATGATACTTAGTCATGGCTTCAGACAAAATGTACAAAGTTAACAGTGAGAAGGAGAGATTTCAAAAGGGCTGAAAACAAGAAATCCTTCAACAACCACGAACATTCACGCAGGAAATGCAGTTCCGAACACATGGCTGGTATCATTTTCTAGAATTCATCATCATCATCTCCCTTGTCCATTGTCCAGCACTGTTGCCAGGTCGGGGTCCATGTGGACCCAATTGATCCATGTCATACAGTGGTGCTTGAAGGTTTGTGAACCCTTTAGAATTTTCTATATTTCTGCATAAATATGACCTAAAACAACATCAGATTTTCACACAAGTCCTAACAGTAAAGAGAACCCAGTTAAACAAATGAGACAAAAATATTATAATTGATCATTTATTTATTGAAGAAAATGATCCAATATTATAGATCTGTGAGTGGCAAAAGTACAGTATGTGAACCTCTAGGATTAGCAGTTAATTTGAAGGTGAAATTAGAGTCAGGTGTTTTCAATCAATGGGATGGCAATCAGGTGTGAGTGGGCACCCTGTTTTATTTAAAGAACAGGGATCTATCAAAGTCTGATCTTCACAACACATGTTTGTGGAAGTGCATCATGGCACGAACAACGGAGATTTCTGAGGACCTCAGAAAAAGCGTTGTTGATGCTCATCAGGCTGGAAAAGGTTACAAAACCATCTCTAAAGAGTTTGGACTCCACCAAGCCACAGTCAGACAGATTGTGTACAAATGGAAGAAATTCAACACCATCGTTACCCTCCCCAGGAGTGGTCGACCAACAAAGATCACTCCAAGAGCAAGGCGTTTAATAGTCGGCAAGGTCACAAAGGACCCCAGAGTAACTTCTAAACAACTGAAGGCATCTCTCACATTAGCCAATGTTCATGAGTCCACCATCAGGAGCACACTGAACAACAATGGTGTGCATGGCAGGGTTGCAAGGAGAAAGCCACTGTTCTCCAAAAAGAGCATTGCTGCTTGTCTGCAGCTTGCTAAAGATCACGTGGACAAGCTAGAAGGCTACTGGAAAAACATTTTGTGGACGGATGAGACCAAAATAGAACTTTTTGGTTTAAATGAGAAGCGTTATGTTTGAAAAAAGGAAAACACCGCATTCCAGCATAAGAACCTTATCCCATCTGTGAGACACGGTGATGGTGGTATCATGGTTTGGGCCTGTTTTGCTGCATCTGCGCCAGGACGGCTTGCCATCATTGATGGAACAATGAATTCTGAATTATACCAGCGAATTCTAAAGGAAAATGTCAGGACATCTGTCCATGAACTGAATCTCAAGAGAAGGTGGGTCATGCAGCAAGACAACAACCCTAAGCACACAAGTCGTTCTGCCAAAGAATGGTTAAAGAAGAATAAAGAATGTTTTGGAATGGCCAAGTCAAAGTCCTGACCTTAAAGTGCTGATGACACGTTTTTGACATCTTTGGCGATGTTTTATAACATAAGTAATTCCCGATGATCCATATATTAATTCACGAAGGCGCCTATTTTACAAGTTATGATGATAAACGCGGCTATTTGGGCAAATTTGATGGGGCTGCAGCACCCAGGAGACGAAAGAGGAGGAGGAGCTATATGACGTCAGTGAAAGAACCTTCCTCCTAACTTACCAGTTTGTTGTTGATGCGACAGGTGTTCAGTTTATCATTATTAGTATTTTTATTAGACATTATTATATATATAGTTATTATGCCTTCGCGTTGTGTTGCCGGCTTTTGCTCCAAAACCCACAAGGATGGGGTAAGTTTATTCAAGTTTCCCAGAGATCCCAAGCTGCATGCGAAGTGGGTGAAGCAAGTCAGGCGCACTCGTGACAAGTGGGAGCCCTCACCAACATCCGTCCTGTGCTCTGAACACTTCGATTTGGATTGTTTTGACACCCTTCCCAGCTTAAAAGAATCTCTTGGGTGTTCAGTTCAGCACAAACGTGTGTTACTACCATCAGCAGTGCCTACACAGTGTTGCCAGATTGGGAGGTTTCCCGCCCAGTTGGGCAGTTTCAAGTGCATTTTGGTGGGTTTTGAACATATTTTGGGCTGGAAAACGTCAGCAGTATCTGGCAACAGATACTGCTGACGTTTTCCAGCCCAAAATATGTTCAAAACCCACCAAAATGCACTTGAAACCGCCCAACTGGGCGGGAAACCTCCCAATCTGGCAACACTGCCAGTATTCCGGAGGGGGTCTACTAGTAGCTATGCCAGATCCAAAGACAGTCCTCCTGTCAGAACATGTGTTGTGAAATGACACAAGATAAAGGTACATAGAGCTATAGATTCTACATGATAATCATAAATGTAATCATAAAGTCGGCGTGATATCAGTCATGTATTTGCTTGTGAAAGCTTGCGGCTTTCATGTAACTGCCGCCTAGCAACGAGAGGCAAAGGGTAAAGAGGGTAGACTATCATAGATTCTATTCGGAAGAGATCAACACAATTCTAGACTCCCAGAAGAGGAAGAGCTAGCACTAGAGAGTTCACCGGCGTTTTCATGCGCCATTTCCATTGAGTAGAACCAGAGTAGAACAGCCAGTGAACCGCAGCGTGTTCTCCCGCTGACGTCACAACATGGCCGCGAGCCACGGATCCAGTTTTCTTGCGCTGTGCAATTAAAAGTTGGATATTTGCATAACAACAGCTTCTTTTCATGTAATTATAACAGAAATCTAACATGTTTGCCATGTTGTATAGTTTATTTAAGAAATTGCATAGAGTCATGTTCGTGTCATCAGCCCTTTAATCCAATGGAAATGTCGTGGAAGGACCTGAAGCGAGCAGTTCATGTGAGGAAACCCACCAACATCCCAGAGTTGAAGCTGTTCTGTATGGAGGAATGGGCTAAAATTCCTCCAAGCCGGTGTGCAGGACTGATCAACAGTTACCGGAAACGTTTAGTTGCAGTTATTGCTGCACAAGGGGGTCACACCAGATACTGAAAGCAAAGTTTCACATACTTTTGCCACTCATAGATATGTCATATTGGATCATTTTCCTCAATAAATAAATGATCAAGTATAATATTTTTGTCTTATTTGTTTAACTGGGTTCTCTTTATCTACTTTCAGGACTTGTGTGAAAATCTGATGTTGTTTTAGGTCATATTTATGCAGAAATATAGAAAATTCTAAAGGGTTCACAAACTTTCAAGCACCACTGTTAGACTGGTACCAAAATTCAAAAAAGTGCTTATTTAAGGAGTTAAAGGCATTTTTGAGACAAAGTCGGCAAACAGTCTTATTTTGTCAATTTGGGTGTGCCGAATTCAAATCTGCAATATGCCGAGCTCTATCTGACCTCTGTTGACCTCTAGAGGTCACTGAACTTTGGGCCTGTAAACGTCTCAGCTGAACCCAGTTCCTCAGCTTTCTAAGGAATGAAATGTACTAAAATGATTAATGAAGTTTAGCAAATGGCCTTGTTTGTTAAAATGTTTGGGTGCTGAATTCATTTTTCATTTGTAAAATGACATATGACCTCTGATAACCTCAAGGTCATTAAACTTGGCCTCTAGGCCTATGCATTTAACGGCATTTTTAAACTGACTTTACTCCCCCAAAAAGAATATGAACAGACAAAAAACAAATAGAAAGGAACAAATGCAACATTAAATGCCAGTCCATGTACATGTGACTTACTTTTCACAATGAGAATGCCGAGGCGATCACCTTACATAACATTGCATTACATTTAGCGGTTATTGTTTATACAAAGCTACTGAAAAAAGGACAGATTCAGCAGCATACAAAATGTGGGGGCATACAGGTTAATCAGGGTTAGTATATATGAGAGTTTTTTTCTTTGTTGTTTGTTTTTTGTAAAGGCTTTACCCCGTTTAAAACAAAAAAAAAACAAACAACAAAGAAAAAAAAACTCTCATATATACTAACCAGGGCTTTGAACCGGTTCAAGGAACGAAAACGAAAACCGGGAACTTTTTCTATTTCACATGGAACAGAAACGAAACCAGAAACTTTATTATTTTTTATGTTCCGGAACAGAAACGCTTATTAAAAATAATGGTAAACGGTTAATACCGGTTTTTATTTCGTTCCCCAAAGTTTTCGTAGCCTACAAATAAAAAAAGTTATTCTTCTCCTGCGCAAGTTTCTATGACCCGCTGGGGTTCACTTCCTGTGTGACGTTCACTAGACGTTCGCTGACTGAATGGAGAGAGCGGGAGGGTGGACTACTATCACGTCTCCACATCTTAAATAAGAGGTAAATACTGCAGTCTATCATTATTCAAAAACGTCAATTTCAAACACGATATCAATACATTTGTCCACGTTAATGAGAGGCTCGCGAACATTAAATGACGTTAACCTCTGTTAGCCTATCAATGCATAGGGCCTGACTAGCCTTTGGTAACACACTAAACGAATTATCTTTCATTTTTGGCACTTTTTCTGTTTATGTAGATGGGAAGACATACTGAGAATCCAAATCGCCAACATTTGAAATAATAATTGTTTTGAATTATTTCTTGTCTTACTGAATGAAGGTTGTAATAGAATTAGCCTACATTTGGCTTAAGCTGGATGAGACAGAGACATAATTTTATAGCCATTTGTTAAACAGCTGACAGGGAACGTAATTAACCGTTCCGGGAACGAAATTTTTTTGTTCTAACCGGTTCGGGAACGTCTATTTAATGGTGGAACCCAAAACCGGAAACGTTAAAATTCCGTTTCTGTTCGGAACGAACCAATAGGAAAAAAATTCTGGTTCAAAGCCCTGATACTAACCCTGATTAACCTGTATACCCTGTATACCCCCACATTTTGTATGCTGCTGAATCTGTCCTTTTTTCAGTAGCTTTGTATAAACAATAACCGCTAAATGTAATGCAATGTTATGTAAGGTGATCGCCTAGGCATTCTCATTGTGAAAAGTAAGTCACCATGTACATGGACTGGCATTTAATGTTGTATTTGTTCCTTTCTATTTGTTTTTTGTCTGTTCATATTCTTTTTGGGGGAGTAAAGTCAGTTTAAAAAATGCCGTTAAATGCATAGGCCTAGAGGCCAAGTTTAATGACCTTGAGGTTATCAGAGGTCATGTCGTTTTACAAATGAAAAATGAATTCAGCACCCAAACATTTAACAAACAAGGCCATTTGCTAACTTCATTAATCATTTTAGTACATTTCATTCCTTAGAAAGCTGAGAAACTGGGTTCAGCTGAGATGTTTACAGGCCCAAAGTTCAATGACCTCTAGAGGTCAACAGAGGTCAAATAGAGCTCGGCATATTGCAGATTTGAATTCGGCACACCCAAATTGACAAAATAAGACCGTTTGCCGACTTTGTCTCAAAAATGCCTTTGGGTGTCACAATTCTGGATTTTGGTACCAGTCTATGTATATTAATTGGAGCATAGTTTTACACCAGATGTCCTTCCTGCAGCAATGCTCCCATTTCTGGCCTTGGAAAGCAACCATTCATCCTCTATTCTTGGGTTTCACGTGACGTCACATCCGCCTCATTAGTTATTCAAAACTTTAGCTGGTGGTCAACCAAAGCTCAGTTGACAAAACGTTTGTACAGAGAAGGTGCATTGCTCGCATGAAAAATGACTTACGCTTGCGTTGTTTTAGGTCGTTTGATCAAACTGTGAAACTGATAAAAGTTTTTTCAGGGTTCCTTGTGAACTAATAAAAAAGGGTGAACGAACACAGGATTTGACAAAAAGACGTCAAGAAAGGTGGCTTTTGAACCTCTCACTGAAATCGAAGACAGCATAGTCAAAGCATGCTCGAGTTTGCAACAACAGTTTTTTCACTGAGGCAGCACCCTCTAAGTATTTGTACCATTTATATACTGCTTGGGAACATACAAGTACCTTTTTGACCATAAAAAGGTGCACATATTTACCTTGAAGTCCAATAATGAGCCCTAGGGGGTACATTAGTGTAGACTGCACCTTGGGGGACAGAAATGGACTCCTACTGTACCCCTATTTATGACAATGTTGCAGTGAGGAAGGACATGAACTAGAGTACTCATGTCTGAAATAAAAGTTCTTCTATTACATGAGAACATCAAACTAGCTTGTTATGCTGTCATTCAGGCTGTAGAGGGCAGAAGCAGTTTGTTGCTTTGTGTAAGAGAGGAAACAGTTTAATATCTGTCGTAGGATTCAGATGTGCTTCCAAAATTCCTTTACAGGTCGTTGTTTCATTAGAGAAAAGTGAAGCAAAGCCTGAATTCACACCACCAGTCTTCAACAGTGGCACTTTCAATTTCTGAGACTGACATGTCAAGGAAAAGGAGGCATGATGAAGTGTGTGGGTGTGTGTTTCCTAGAAAATTAGCTGGCCAACGTGTGTGTGTGTAAGTGGTTTCATTTTCTGAAGAGCCTCAGCCTGAGCACATGAATGGCATGAGTCAGGCATATTGACACAATGGAAGATGAAAGCTTTCAGTATTAATTGAAATGGCTTCCATAGTGGACGCTGGAGTGATTCTCTCTCTCTCTCTCTCTCTCTCTCTCTCTCACGCACACACTGAGCAGAGAGCTACAGGACACACTATCCTCAAGTCGCACTTTGCACTGACACTCCATCAGTATCTCGACAGGTGATTTGACTGTACACTTTGTACAGGTAAACAGGAGGTACATGCTCGGTTTTGAGCTGGCTGTGATGGAGTGTGTCACCATCTTACTCATGGTGTATCTTGGTGAAATCGGCGCCAAATCTGATATGATGAGTTTTGCATTCGAGAAATATCCATCCATTCATCCATTATAGTGTTTATCCGTCAGGGTTGTGGACAAAGAAGAAGCCTTTATTTGTCACATGTACACTCAAGCACAGTGACCTTCCTCCTCTGATTTAACCCATCTCACCAAGCAATGAACACACACACACACCCAGAGCAGTGGGCAGCTATGCTGCAGCACCCGGGGAGCAGTTGGGGGTTAGGTGCCTTGCTCAAGGGCACTACAGCCATGATACAGAGGGAGGGGGAAGTGCTGTTCATTCATTCCCAGGAATCGAACCGGCGACCCTTTGGGTGACCCTTCTCTAACATTCAGGCCATGGCTACCTCCAAGCTGGAGCCAATCCTGGCTGACTTCGGGGGAGAGGTGGGGTACATCCTGGGTATGTTGCCAATCTATCACAGGGTGAACACAGAACTAACACAGCTATGGGCAATTTAGAGAAGCCAGCTGACCAAATCTGTATGTCTTTGGATCGCTGGAGGAAACCAGAGCACCTAGAGAAATCCTACCCAAGCATGGGGGGGGAACAAAGTTCGAACCCAGAACCTAACTACTGCAACACCGTGCTGCCCATTAGAGAAATATAAAGACTGAAATCTTAAACCTCTTGCTACTTGTTCTTCAAGTACCTTGAATATATTGATAGGCCGCATGGTGGTGCAGAAGGTAGAGTTTCGGTCAGGGTCTTTGGTTCGATCCTGAGCTTGAGTTACCATCTTTTGCTTGCATGGGCTTCTTTCGGATTCTCCAAGTTCCTCCCATTGTCCATAAACATACAGGTTGGTAGACTGGATTTGGTAAATTGCCCTGCATACTACAGCGCCCAGGGAGCAGTTGGGGGTTAGGTACCTCGCTCAAGGGCAATTCAGCCCAAGGCTGCCCCATGTTAACCTAACCTTCATGCCTTTGAACTGTGGGGGGAAAACTGGAGCATCCGGAGGAAACTCACGCAGACACAGGGCGAACACGCAAACTCCACACAGAAAGGCCCCTGTTGGCTGCTGGGCTCAAACCCAGAACCTTCTCGCTGTGAGGTGACAGTGCTAACCACTACACCACCATGCCACCCTTGCAACGGACTGGCCTCCCAGCCAGGCTGAATTCCCCTGCCAAATATTTTCAGGATTGGTTCTGAATCCATGGCAACACTGACCAGGATAAAGCATGAAAGGATGAATGAATATTGATGGGTATTACTAACAAGCCTTTTATTATATAATGTCATCTTTAAGAGAAGAACACGTATGTCGCTTCATAAAGGTGTCCATTTCCCTTCTTTGACTTCTTTAGAAAAGACACATCAGTGAACCTGTGGATGTTAGCCGTGAAAAGTACAGTGGCATTCACGACAAATCAGTCCAACTAAACGCCTAGATTTGATGGCACGTGTAAAGTCTAGTCAGTCAGACTATTCCTTCTTCTAAATGAAGTGAGCCTCTTTCATCAGGATCAATACATCCACAACATCCCTGCCATGCCAGGGAACATAAATCTCATCTATGAACAGAGAGGGAGAGAGAAGGAGGGAGCGAGAGAGAGATAGGCAGGATGGAAAACAGTCAGGAGAAGGAGAGCAAGAGAGGAGAAAGAGTGTCTCCTTTTAGCATAATGGAGAACGGTTCAAAAGTTTAACGCGCCGGCCACCCGCTCCTGTCTTTATAACCTCTTTGAGTCATTGCGTGCGGGTGAGGGCCGATCATGTCGATGGCCATTAAACCAAATGCTGGGTGGCGGCTCGGGGAGGGGAGGGGGGGTTGCAGGGAGGTGGATGCATTAGGGAAATTGGTCCTGCTCGCCTGAAATGCCGTACTGTACCAAAGTAATTATAGTTGCTGAAGGGATGCTGAGGCCAGACTTTGGCTTAAGGAGTGTGTGCGCGTACGTATGCTGCAGAGACAGCGCCCACCCCACCCTCATATCTCCCCAGCACAGACTGCAAAAGGGGTAGAGCTGGATCTTTATTGATGGGATGGATGGGGAGGGAGATGTGGGGAATTAGACGGATGGAGCGGCGGTTGAGCCGAACCATGGCAGTGCTGGACAGACAGTGCTCAGGAACGCCGCCGGTGTGGCCAGCCTCTGTTCACCAACAACTCCATTGCTGACATGTAGAGAATGATAAATGCCAAGCGAGGACTAGAGATCTGGCAAAGCTAGGGCGCTGCATGAGAAAGACACCTGCAGCATGGGACTCACCTGTTTCAAGTCTTGGAAGTTTAACAGCGTCACACAGAAAGGTGAGTGCGTCGACTTCATGCACCTTCTGGGGCATCCGTCATGCAATAGCTGGCTGGATTACAATGGATAGTCGTGGTGACCTTGAGCATAGAAAGGCATGTTGTCTTTGAGAGGTCACGGCTGCTCAAACAGGCCTTATTGCATTAGGTTACATTTACGCTAGCTACCTAAATAATAGCGCTTCAGCAGTTTGATAAAGAAACTCGGTTCAATACCTACGAAGCTTGGACACGGTGTGAGCTTTGACCTATTAATTTGGTTTGCATAATATAATAACATTGCAGAGCACTTCTGTAGCGACTTGTCCGTCACTTTAAGTGGTCTTATCAGTTCAGTCTTGATCAGTATTGGCAGCGTCGGAGACACTAGAGTTATTTGGCTGGAGACCTTGATTCTGATTCCGTCTGACGGCTCACAGACACGAACGCCAATGAAGAAGAATCCAAAATGGCGTTAACAGTTCAGTGATTTGTGGTTTTATGGATACCTAAGGGACGGCTGTAGTGTTGCTGAAGACGCCACTTAATATAATGAACTGGAGGACGCTTGGCAAATACGATACATTACAGCACTCTATAGCAGTACGCAGAAGAGAAAGTGAGGTGTTTTATTAATAAAGGTCTTTAAATAAAGGTATTTCACTTTCTTTCTAAATATTAAGATGGATTGGTTCCATCCAGTAATGTTGTGAAACTTTGTAACGTGGTTAACATTATTGCTTTAACTGAGACACTTTTCAGAATTGGTGCTACAGTTAAATCAACACTAAACAACGATACTTGTGATGTTCTTGAGATAATCATCACACAATAAAAAAAATTCCTGTGATTTTTTTTCCCCCAATAATAACTTCCCAGTGGTGTATCAAAAAGCAAATGTAGTGATGTTAATGTTCAGGTGAAGGATAAATATAAAATATAGCATTCATCAGAAATATATTAGAAATCAGTGACATGCTTCAAGTTAACGCAACTTAATATATTAAAAATAAACACACGTCAATTCTGTTTAAAAACAATTACAATTAAGTAAATAACTCTTCGATCCTTTTTGTTTGTGTTAATTTCAAAAATGCCAGTAGATGAACACTAAATTTGAACTAAACAATTAAATAACATTTCTGGCGATGAGCCACACCCATGTAAACACACTGTCTCTACGTCAGTCTATCAGAGCTTGACTTCTCTCACCAATTAACACCACCATGATCATCATGCCTACTCATGAGTTACTGGACTCGTTACAGCCCACATTGAGTTTCCATCCACGTTTCATGTTTTATCAGGTAAACTCCCCATATAGTAAGTAGCAATGCACACGTGCACAATCCAGAGCCAGTCTGTTCTCTGCATCCCATTCCATCCCATCCAGTCCATCAGTGGAGACCAGAGGAGATGTACACTTACCATTCTGTTCCAAGTGCCCAATCAGAGACAGCTCATTTTATTGTCCAAGCTCAAACTATGTTTATCAAGCTCGAGCCCTTGATCAGCAGCGATTTCTGACTGACGTTTTTGGATAGCCATTTTTAGTCACCTGACTGGTCTCTACAACAATCCTGCCTCTGATACACTCAGACCAGGGTCACTAGTGTGCCCAGAGAGATTCATGACTCAATATCTACATAGCAGTGGTGCTCTCTCATTTACTGGCACAGTCACAATTGATTAGTCATATTTGGTAATTATGTAGCTATAAAATGCACCTACATGGTAGATTTAACTAATAAACTGGCAACTTAGCCAGTCAAACTTAACCAGTATAGCCAGGTTCAGCCAGCAACTCAGCCATCGAATGTTCATCATCAGTGGCGTGCACAGACATTTTGGGGGGCAAGTGCTCTGGGGGAAAAAAGGGCACTTTTTTGCGCATGTGGAACACCTTATTATAAAAGTCTGAGATTTAACCCTCCTCTTGTGTTCGGGTCGCCACTGACCCGTTTTAGTTTTTAAAAGGTGTAAAACAACCACTTAATGTTAATTTAGTACACCAAGGCTTTTTGGCTTTGCCAGGAATCTCTAGTTGAACAAAATAGAAAAAGAAATTTTTGTTTTCCTAAATCTGAAAATGGTCTAGCAAAAAATATAATACTTATGTGCAGTTGTTTCTGTATGCGACGGGCTACTTCACGACAAAATAATTACAGCTTGGGCTTAGAGGGCAAACAATACATTTTCACTCGATTCATGTGTTGCCTGGCTGGTGGGGCAGGGGAAGAGCTGACTGACTGCCCGATGTGTTGTCTGCGCTACGACAAGGCCGTGGCTTCCAGGACGCTATGCTGCTGCAACCTCACATTGAATGCACTGCACGCTTGTTCACGTGACAGAGCGAGAGAGACAGAGGTCCGGTGTGTGTGCGGAGGGGGCACACATCGGGACAGTATTTTCACACACGCTTTTAATGCCGCGGCTTTTCTAAACGATCATGTCGACATTGGCCTCAGTAAACTGTAAAAAAAAAAAAAAATTTAAAAAGGGCACTTTTTTGGACAGAGGGGCAGGTGCTTGAGCACCACCTCGTGTCTATCTGTGCACGCCACTGTTCATCATACAGTGTCGTTACAGGAAGCTTCCCAGTTCAATTTTTTTTTATCACTTTTAATTCACAAGTCAGAAGATGTTTTGTACTCTTACAAGGAACATGTAGAAAAATTACACACACGTGTCAGTCCACCAGATTTTCATACCAGATGCTCAGATGATGGGTTTTGAGTTCTACCTGCTGCAAGCCTCCATATGCAGGAAATACAAACCTAAGTGAAACTGGACCGAGAGAAGTTACTGTAAATCGGACATGAAATCAACTCAAAATGGTCCATTTTCAAGGCACTGACTCCAGATGATACAGAACCTTGTGAATCTTGACTGTAGATTATTGGCGAATTTCCCAGATTTGTTGAGCAACAGACCACGAAATGCTGCTCGGAAGGTCAAGAAAACACGTGGTGATCTATTAGCGCCACCAAGCGAATGTTACGTGAAAACTGCGCTCGCATGATCGACGCATTTTTGCTACAAATCAAAATGTCATTCGCTGATTTTTATGGCAGAAGGAAGATCTATACTTGTCTCAGCCGTGGGTGATGTTAAAAGTGGTAAATGTATCCCGTAGGGGTGCTATTTTGCATTCAAGTTTCCATCAATGAAGCGTTATAACATCAACGAAACTGACTGCATGTTAAAACTGTTAATGTTATAGTCATGTTGTCTGTTGTTGTCCAGGTGAGGATGGGTTCCCTTTTGGGTCTGGTTCCTCTCGAGGTTTCTTCCTCATGTCATCTGGGGGAGTTTTTCCTTGCCACCGTCACCACAGGCTTGCTCATTGGGGATAGATTAGGGATAAAATTGGCTCGTGTCTTGGGTCATTCAGATTCTGTAAAGCTGCTTTGGGACAATGTCTATTGTTAAAAGCGCAATACAAACAAACTTGACTTGACTATTGAGGCGATTATTCGTTGATAGTTAGTGGATCAGCCTATTATGTGTAGCATTCTAATTTAAAGATATAAAACTGTGTTGGAAGACTTTAGCTTGGGGCGGCACAGTGGTGTAGTGGTTAGCGTTAGCGCTGTCACCTCATAGCAAGAAGGTCCGGGTTCGAGCCCCGTGGCCGGCGAGGGACTTTCTGTATGGAGTTTGTATGTTCTCCCCGTGTCCGTGTGGGTTTCCTCCGGGTGCTCCGGTTTCCCCCACAGTCCAAAGACATGCAGGTTAGGTTAACTGGTGACTCTAAATTGAGCGTAGGTGTGAATGTGAGTGTGAATGGTTGTCTGTGTCTATGTGTCAGCCCTGTGATGAGCTGGCGACTTGTCCAGGGTGTACCCCGCCTTTCGCCCGTAGTCAGCTGGGATAGGCTCCAGCTTGCCTGCGACCCTGTAGAACAGGATAAAGCGGCTAGAGATGATGAGATGAGACTTTAGCTTTTTTTTCCACACATAATAATGTGTAGTTTTAAAATGAACACAACCTATGAATTTGTTCACAACATTCAACACAATATGTGTACAACACTGATCTGCTCTACACAAACTCAGTGTCAAGTTTTTTTTAACGCATGAACTGTTTGATTTCGCTGAACAGCAGCCGCCCGAAGTCTGACAAGGAAGGACATCGACTCGGCATTTCATTTTACTGTATACTGTTGTACATAATGCTTGATGGGCCGGGGAAGTTCAACAGAGGGGTAAATAGTATATTGTGTAAATAGTTGACTGAAAACGTACCTAAGGTGATCTTTAAACTGGGGTTCTTGGGATAGTGTTATGTATACCGTATATTTATTGTGAAGTAGAAATTCTGCTAAAAAGGGGGTATTTTTGGGAAAAAAAAGTGGTGCACTTATTCTTGACTGCATAAAGCATCAATGTTAAATGCTTGTAAATTTACTCCTGTAATTAAGAATTAGTTTCGAGTAAATGATGACCCCGTGACTCCACTAGGGGTCCCCGTGTTGTTGTTCTGCTATTTTGTTTTGCAGGTTCCAGGTCGTGGAAGGGTTGTCTTCGTTATGAGACACACCTGGGCCTTACACTATCATTCGGTCTCCCATTTTTGCCACAGTCTATATCCCGGCGCACACGGGCAATTTTCCGTTGCAAGCGTATTACGATTTTTGGACGCAATTTTCCCCTCTCGTGTGCATGTTATCTCTGACCAGTGGGCGATTTGGCGAGGGGGATGCAAGTCACGTGGAAATCACATGACTACTTTGCGGGCGGGGATTAGCTTAGCCTTTGAAGGTGATCGCTTTGTTATCGCAAAGACACGCACACGCGGTGATATCTCTGCAACAAGTCAGCGACTGGCGATTTTTTTTGTCGCAGAATATCAAGCATGTTTGATGCCTGCGATCTGTCACAAGCCCAAAAAAAAAAATCGCTGTCACAAATATCCACACACGAAGTGATTTTTCGCTTGCGTCAAAAAGTTGCACGACCAAGCGACAGAAAATCGCCCATGTGCGCCGGGTTTAACAGTCTAATATCTCATCTCATCATCTCTAGCCGCTTTATCCTGTTCTACAGGGTCGCAGGCAAGCTGGAGCCTATCCCAGCTGACTACGGGCGAAAGGCGGGGTACACCCTGGACAAGTCGCCAGGTCATCACAGGGCTGACACATAGACACAGACAACCATTCACACTCACATTCACACCTACGCTCAATTTAGAGTCACCAGTTAACCTAACCTGCATGTCTTTGGACTGTGGGGGAAACCGGAGCACCCGGAGGAAACCCATGCGGACACGGGGAGAACATGCAAACTCCGCACAGAAAGGCCCTCGCCGGCCACAGGGCTCGAACCCGGACCTTCTTGCTGTGAGGCGACAGCGCTAACCACTACACCACCGTGCCGCCCCAGTTTAATATCATATTTCATATTTAACAATTATTGGTCGAAGGTGAAGTGAATATTCACTGAGCCTGAGGCGGATAATTGTTTTAGTATAAATACACAGGTGATTATTTATTTTTTTAAAAATGCATTTTAAAAAATTTATTTCAAACTTCAAAAGCGGCATGCAAACGTAATAAAGGTGCAGTGGAGACCTGTGTCACTTATCTATGCCGAGTCACACAAAATATTTTGTTTTGAAATTAATAAAATAAATCACAATTCCACCTTACCTTTGAATAGTTTCAGAC
This sequence comes from Neoarius graeffei, assembly GCF_027579695.1. NCBI lineage: Eukaryota > Metazoa > Chordata > Actinopteri > Siluriformes > Ariidae > Neoarius > Neoarius graeffei. The sequence goes on from NC_083580.1 coordinate 72,873,329, forward strand.
CGAACTTTGTAGCATCTTTAGTGCTTTTAGGAACAGCATTTTCTTTCATCATTTGTAATTCTTCCTCACTTACGGTGATGAAGCGATTGGCCGCCATTTTGCCGAATCACTCGAGGTGATTATAGAAAAAAAAATAGTCAGAATTTCTCGACCAATCAGTGCGCAATTTTCTATAATCGCCTCCATATTTATATTAATATGGCATCATCATTTTACAATGTGACTCACTTAAAAAAAAAAATCCGCAGATCAGTCAGTGGTCATTGAACATCCTCTTCGTTTCTCAGAGACGATGTAAACAACGCTGTTAACGCCAAACATTTAGAAGTGAGTCAATACTTACAATGCAAATAGTAGGGAATACACCGGCTCTTTGTGGATAAGATTGAAGACCCCCTGCTTACATCATTTTTCCCTTGATACAGGGATTAAACAGTCTCTCAATGGCTGCCCACCAACATCCTCTCCTTCAGGCTGTTGGTTCCCATGGGGGGGTCAACTACTCTGGTCAGTGTATGCAACCTCTTTCTGTCGTGTGTGTCTTGCGCAGAAATCCCTTTTTCTTGCATGTCCTTCTTCACACAGTCACTCCACCCAAGACCCTTTGGAAACCCATCGAATGGTAGTAACCAAGGTGAAGGATTTCAGTGAGGAAATTTTAACTAATGGCATTACTCAAGTAGTGTTACATTAACGCTCGCTCTCTCTCCAGCTTGAATAATTTACCTTGCGACTTGTTTTTAAAACCTATATTCAATATGCTCTTGAAGCTGCTAAAGGCTGTTTAATGTTGTAGTTATAGCTGGATTTAATAGTTTTGTTTGGCAAGTGTGTGTTTTGTACGTAGTGTCACGGGGTAATGCTAACTTCCAGTGACTTTGGCTGCCATTTTGATGGGGAGAGGATTCTCACCAGTGACAGCTAAAGCAAAATTCTTGAGGTAAGTTGTCCTTGAAATAGTTTCTTAACTTTTTTTTTTTTTTTAAACATGCAAAAACGCAGAGGTGGACAAAGTACCCAACTTCATTACTTAAGTCCAAGTACAGATACCACTTATCAAATGCTACTCCAATACACTACCGTTCAAAAGTTTGGGGTCACTTTGAAATGTCCTTATTTTTGAAAGAAAAGCACTGTTCTTTTCAATGAAGATCACTTTAAACTAATCAGAAATACACTCTATACATTGCTAATGTGGTAAATGACTATTCTAGCTGCAAATGTCTGGTTTTTGGTGCAATATCTCCATAGGTGTATAGAGGCCCATTTCCAGCAACTCTCACTCCAGTGTTCTAATGGTACAATGTGTTTGCTCATTGCCTCAGAAGGCTAATGGATGATTAGAAAACCCTTGTACAATCATGTTAGCACAGCTGAAAACAGTTGAGCTCTTTAGAGAAGCTATAAAACTGACCTTCCTTTGAGCAGATTGAGTTTCTGGAGCGTCACATTTGTGGGGTCGATTAAATGCTCAAAATGGCCAGAAAAATGTCTTGACTATATTTTCTATTCATTTTACAACTTATGGTGGGAAATAAAAGTGTGACTTTTCATGGAAAACACAAAATTGTCTGGGTGACCCCAAACTTTTGAACGGTAGTGTACATGCGAAAGTTGTACAGTCAAATATTTACTTATGTACTGAAGTACTTGCTTTTAAAAATGCTTAAGTATTAAAAGTACATTTTCTGTCAACGCATTGTTGCATTATTGCCACAACGCTTACAAAACCTAATGCCTCTGAAGCAACCGACTGGATTTACTGACTAGCTTGTAGAAAGCTCCACCTGACATGCTAGCAAACTCTTTTCAAACGCGAAATCATCTTGAATAGCCAACGTTACTAGAAAAGAAAGATTTCTACATTCTGTTTATTTGGCAAGATTATGCTAAAACATATTTCTGAAAGGACTTCAGATAAGTTAACGTTATTCATGTTAGTGTAACTCCGTTTTTACATGCTAACTAACAGTGTCCAAGTTAACTAGCTATGTGTTAACATCAGCCGAGGACAAGGCTACGGCAACTTGGCGGGCAAATCCATAGAAAGTCATTTGACTAACCAGATTGCATAGCTATGTTTGCAATGTTATCGCTAGCTCTAAAAGCACAGACAGCTTCATTGCGAGCTTTCTCTTGAAATAAAACGTTTACATACATCAATATGCTTCTACAGATTGGACAGCAAGTTTTTGTAGGCTGCGATGGGGTTCGTTTTAGGCAAACAAAGCAAACATTTAAAACGAGATGAATCTTTAATCCTTTCAGAAAACTGAAACATGGGTTCTAGCTATAGCCATGAGTGCGTGCGTTCCTCAGAAGAACCGTCTCCTTTCATTCTGCCATCAACTGATCGTGGTCAAATAATGCTGTTGAGAAATAACTGAACTTGATTTTATACAGTCTATGGATGTGACGTGACCCGAGTGATTACTGATAGGCTGTCTCAGTGTCACCTGCGAAAAAACCTATCAAGTTTTAGAAAAGAAAAAAAAAATCCATTTTCAAAGCCCTTCATAGTAATGAGTAACGAGGACCTTGATAGAAATGTAGTGGCGTGAAAAGTACGATACTTGTCTTTCAAATGTAGTGAAGTCAAAGTCATAAGTTTCCAAAAAAAAATACTACTCAAGTAAAGTACAGATACTCAAAAAGTGTACTTTAAGGAGAGCTGAAGGCAAATTTTTATCATCAAAATTCTCTTTCTCTCATTTTATTAAATATCGGAATGCATTTTTGATCGCTATTTCGTCGCTGCTAGAGCAAGTTATGAGTGTTTGAAATATGCTCTGTAATATATCAGTCCATATGTCAAAGCGACGGCCGTAAACGAGATTCGTCGAGACCTGTGCGAGACATCGCAGGACGGAAGTAAAACGTACAGCGGAAATCAAAGTGACCGACATCTGCTAACGTTGTCAAAAGATGTGAACGCTGATGTAATCAAGCTGGAAGTTTTGTTTGTTTTGATAGCGATCAGGAAAGTTTGAAAAAAGTAGGCAGTAATCGTCATTTAAACTCGTTTTTGTGCAACATTTCGTTTGGAAAACAGCTTTCAAAATGGCGGCACTGACACTTCACATTTCAAAGTCTCGCACGGATAAGCGACGCCTGCCGTGGACCAAACGAACTAAATTCAACACGGCTAAAAACTGAATAGGCCGATAAGTATAATATTTAATTGCAATTAGTTGCCAATACGAGCCATGATTTAAGGTTACTAAAACCGAAAATGTAATTGAATAACACGTTAATTAAGAAATAAAGCAAGTTTAAAAATTACTTCAGTTCTCCTTTAAGTACAGTACTCAAGTAAATGTACTTCGTTACTGTCCAGTTCTGCAAAAACGACATCATCTGCTGCTGTTATTTTTAATCCTGGTTAAGTTCGATTTCTAACAGAACTGTTAGACCGTGTACTCTATACTCGATATTAATCTTTATTCTATATTAACTTTCGACGTTTAGACAAATTTGCTAACTTTAATGTCAAAATGGTACAAACACAAACAGCAGGAAGATTCTTTTTTTTTTTTTTTTTTAAGTATTGTTGCTCAGCTTGTAAGCTGGAAATTTAACTTGTGAGATGTTTTCTGTAATTGTGTGCCATTTTCATTCACATTTAGTTAGTACTTGGTATAATTAAAAAGCCTGACTAGAACTATAAGTTCTACTGATTATTCAGTATCATGAGCTGGGAATAAATTTTTAGCTCACCAGCCATAAGATGATGAGCTACTGCCATCATGCGGCGTCCATCTGTCTGTCCGTTCATCCGTCTACAATTCACAAAAAAAAAAAAAGCTAATCCTCCCCAAGTTTCCAATGGATTTTGATTGATTGTTTTGTTTGGAAGATCTAATCAGTCTGCACAAAAGATACTCCCTGGTTTTGTGATTTCTCATTAACGAGTTGCTAATTAGGCCGGTTAACAAACTTTCAGGAAAATCGCTACTCCTCCGTGCGTTTTCAATGGATTTTGATTTGTTTTGTTCAGAAGATCTGATTGTTCTCATGAAGAGCAACTTGGCTAATTATAAACGAGTCTGATTTCTCATGTTGCAGCCGTACAGGTATGAGCTACTGCGGCGCTGACGCTTCTTGCGAACTATCTAAATCTTCTATTTAGCTAACTACGATGTCACTCATATAGCCATGGCTAGCTTAATCCAATTATTTCCCATGATTGCAATCCTTTTAATAGAAATACATTTAGGAAAATATAGTCCAGACCTGTAAGTATGTTGGTGTATGAATGTGTCGCTGCAGCTTTGTGTTACTTAAAATTAAGTGTATAGATTTTATGTTTGGGGAGGGGGGCAAGGAAACAAGCTATGATATCAGCTCATGCTTTGTGTAAAAATATACTGCATTAAAAAAAAGTGAATGCTGTATTGTGTGTACATGTTAACATTTATTTAATTAATTAATTACATTTATTTATTTATTTATTATGCAGCAAATGGACCAATCTGAAGCTGATCCTTGACCAGCGATTCCTGAGAGTCCTTGAATGATCAGATCTCCGTCAATCCAGGATACAAAGTTTTGAAACAAGTGAAATATAGGTTTGGTTTTGTGTCATGTCGCTTCATGAAACTGTAAAAAAAAAAATTGTGTAGTATTGGACATTTTCTTTATTACTGCTGAAATTCTATATGCTGAGGTTTGATTTATTCGAATCTGATTGTTAATACTTCATGATAATAAACGTGTTGACATCGTAAATAGTGTCTTATTGTCATGAACTAATTTTGTGTCAAATAACACTTTTTGCACAGCGTGTTTTTTTTTTTTTTAAACAGTGTGTGTGTGTATATCCAAGGACCGAACATAATGTGTTAATATTACACACGTTTACACATGTTCGTCTTCACCTTCCTGACATGTTCACCGTGTTAAAATCATTGACACAGCGAAGGTATCAAAATTAACACAACAGGTTAACAATTAACACATCACCCACTGATGTGTAAGAACTGAACACAGTTTGAGAGTTTTAACACGTCCTTTCGAAGCGTGTGTAATATTCTGCTCATTTCTCTGCTTTTAATAAAGCTCCCGAAAGGTAAAAAGTTATAGAAAACTTTCTATGTGGTACCATAGGTTTTGTAAAATAAAGAAAAACATGATGTTGACCAGGGCGGCACGGTGGTGTAGTGGTTAGCGCTGTCGCCTCACAGCAAGAAGGTCCGGGTTCGAGCCCCGTGGCCGGCGAGGGCCTGTCTGTGCGGAGTTTGCATGTTCTCCCCGTGTCCGCGTGGGTTTCCTCCGGGTGCTCCGGTTTCCCCCACAGTCCAAAGACATGCAGGTTAGGTTAACTGGTGACTCTAAATTGACCGTAGGTGTGAGTGACCTGGTGACTTGTCCAGGCTGTACCCCGCCTTTCGCCCGTAGTCAGCTGGGATAGGCTCCAGCTTGCCTGCGACCCTGTAGAACAGGATAAAGCAGCTAGAGATAATGGATGGATGGATGAACAAAACCCTACCTCTCTGTGCGTCTCTTACGGTTCAGTGAACACAAGTCTACTTTCAATAGGGTCTATACTCACCGGTAACTTTATTAGGAACACCCAGACATCCACCTGCTGTTTTATGCCATTCTCTAATCAGTCAAATCCCTTGACAGCAGCACAAGGCCTGAAATCATGCAGATACAAATCAAGAGCTTCAGTTAATGTTCAGTCATTAGAATGGGAAAAATTGTGATCTGAAAAAGTCTGACTTTCTTTCACTGTGGCATGGGTGTTGGTTTGAGCCAGATGGACTGCTGGTTTGAGTATTTCAGAAACTGCTGAGCTCCTTCCTGGGGTTTTCACACACAACAGTCTGGAGAGTTTACACAGAATGGTGCGAAAAACAAAAAACACTGAGTGAGTGACAGTTCTGTGGGTAGAAACAAACGCCTTGTTGATACGAGACGCCAGAGGAAAATGGCCAGATTGTGTCGAGCTTTTTCGCCAGGAAGGATATAGTAAGTCATATAATCACTCTTTACAACCGTAGTGAGCAGAAAAGCATTTCAGCATGCAACAGCAGAACAGAACAGAAGACCACACTGGGTTCCACTCCTGCAGCCAAGAACAGGGATCTTAGACTCAAGAACAAGTTCCTATTAAAGTGGCCAGTGAGTGTATATTCAGGTTTAATGCTTAAAGTGATATTTAGTCTGTATAAAGCACGAATAAAGTGTTCCAAGTATTTACACCACAGTGCTGTTGAAGTCTCGATTTCTGATCAGTCAGTAAGTGTTGATTAATTTTCTTTAACGGGAGCTTGGACGAATATGTCGTTCTGACTATAAATCATATCACAGATTTATATTAATATTCTCATTCTAATATTGTATCATTTCGATCGTAACATCTCATTCATCGGGACTTGTATGGCAGACTCCCCACAATGTAAAACAAACAGAACTTTCAAAATGTGATTGAACAAAAATTGTTTCCTCATAGATGGTTTATTTAAAGGAGAACTGAAGTCAAATTTTTTATCATCAAAATTCTATTTCTCATTTTATTAAATATCGGAATGCATTTTTGATCGCTATTTCGTCGCTGCTATAGCGAGTTATGAGTGTTTGAAATATGCTCCGTAATATATCAGTCCTTATGTCAAAGCGACGGCCGTAAACGAGATTCGTTGAAACCTGTGCGAGACATCGTAGGACGGAAGTAAAACGTACAGCGGAGATCAAAGCGACCGACGTCTGCCAACGTTGTCAAAAGATGCGCGCGCCTTCTTTCGAACGCTGATGTGATCAAGCCGGAAGTTTTGTTTGTTTTGATAGCGATCAGGAAAGTTTGAAAAAAGTAGGCAGTAATCGTCATTTAAACTCGTTCTTGTGCAATATTTAGTTTGGAAAACAGTTTTCAAAATGGCGGCACTGACACCTGGCTGACACTTCACGTTTCAAAAGTCTCGCACAAGTCTTGTGAAGATCGTGCGGATAAGCGACGCCTGCCGTGGACCAAACGAACTAAATTCAAACACGGTTAAAAACCGAATAGGCCGATAAGTATAATGTTTAATTGCAATTAGTTGCCAATACGAGTCACGATATAAGGTTACTAAAACCGAAAACGTAATTGAATAACACGTTAATTAAGACTACGTTCAGACTGCACCCTGAAACGACCCATATCCGATTTTTTTGCCCATATGCGACCTGTATCCGATTTGTTATTGACAATCTGAACGACACAGATCCGATTTTTTTCACATGCGACCCAGGCCGCTTGGATATGTGGTCCTAAATCTGATGCATATCCGATATTTTCACATGCGACTGCAGTCTGACCGGACAGGTCGCATTCATGCGACCCACACGTCATCAACAAGAGACAAACGTCATTATTCTGCATTGGCTAATCCCGCCTCTTTGGTGGAAAACAACAACATTTGTACAGTTTTCAGAATTTAAATAGACTTTTATAGAATTGATCAAGCTAATGGTGGATTTGGTAGGGACCTGGATGTTGATCTGTTAGCCTGATTAAATAAAACAGTTTCTATAACTGATTTATAACTTAAACCATCCTGTATTACAAGATTATAAGATTGTTCTGGAAATTTCCAGTAATTTGACACCTTCGGTCTCAGTCTGCTTAATCAGATTATTGTGTGAGTTCCGCCGCCGCCACAAAAACCACACCGCCAGGTCTCGCCTCATCTCCATAGCAAACTGCACTGGTGTTTATGCACCTTGAGCCAGCGCTGAGAGAAGTTGCAGAATTCAGCTGGCTATAAACAATCTAAATAAATATTTATAAAAATGTAGAAAAAGTTTATTAATATGACGAAATAAATATGTGCAAATTATTAAGCCTGAATTAAGAGTTTGGTAATACAGCGGCCGTATCCCAAATGACTGCCTACTGAAGCTCGAGTGCACTATATAGAGTTTAAAAATCCATTACTTCCTAGTAACATGTAGTGCACTTGTATAGAAATTAGAGAGACATTTAGGAGTCAACCCTCGTTACCAGGCTACACGTTTTCATTTCAGTTCAGAAACAAAAACACACGAGACCTCACACTTTAACACTAACCAGATAATTAAACAAATAAACAAAGAAATCATTAAACTTGAAGAGTGCGCTTTTTTTTGCTTATGTATTATGTAGATGTGCTTATTACGTGTCAATTTGCGCATGCGGGACACTTTTGGGTCGTTTTCCGTTCATATTGGAGATCGCATACAAGTCTCATATAATTGGTAATGTGAACGGCCTAACAAAAAAAAATCGGATTTCACAACAAATCGGATATGGGTCGTTTCAGGTTGCAGTCTGAACGTAGTGTAAGAAATAAAGCAAGTTTAAAAATGACTTCAGGTCTCCTTTAACATATTTTGAACAAGCCTCCAGTCTCAGGATTTTGAGCTAAAGCTCTTCCCAAAGTGTAAGGAAGGAGGAATACATGTTTCATGGTGTTTCTGTAACCAGGTACATTCTTTGTCTTATTAACTTCAAAAGAAAATGAGGGAATGACTGTTTATAGCTGGGATGATAACACGAACTCAATTGTTTTGTGGCTGTTCCATAGTTATAAGTGAATAAAAAGTATATGTTGTTCTTTAATAAATTAAAAATGGTTAGTGATGTCAAATCGAAGTAGTATAACAGGGATAAAGCACTACGGGATGTGCTGTTATTGGAAAATACTTCGCTTCAATGTGGTAAAGGCTCTTCTTTGTGTAAAATTATTTTCTCCCATAACGCTTATTGAAGAAGAAGGCGGTGGCTTTATTTGTCACATGTACTCAAGCACAGTAAAATTCCTCCTCTGGATTTAACCCATCTGAAGCAGTGAACACACACATACCCAGAGCAGTGGGCAGCTATGCTACAGCATCTTGCTCAAGGGCACTTCAGCCATGATACAGAGGAATGGAAAAGTGCTGTTCATTCACTCAACTCCCCTCACATTTTTCCTGCCCGTCCCAGAATCAAACTGGTGACCCTTTGGGCCCAAGGCTGTTTCTCTAACCTTCAGGTCATGGCTGCCCCCAATACTTCAGTAAAGCTTTGCAAAAATGATATACACAACACAGGACTTTCCCCAAAGAGCAGATACATGGCACTACGCTGCGCTGTGCGACATCAGCGCCGCACCGTCACTTGCACACAAAAAAAACCCAATACCCTAAATTAAACATGACAGAGTATTTCCTGCACTTAAAATATCTCCTATTCCCCTCTGAAAATGAGTAATACCGATATAAATAGGAAGATACTGTAATATATAGATCTAGACTATCCTGGTACCCAACCCAGAAGTGAAAACAAAGGGTTTCACTGCGTGCCCTGACTGCCATTCGCAACCACACATACAGTGGTGCTTGAAAGTTTGTGAACCTTTTAGAATTTTCTATATTTTTGCATAAATATGATCTAAAACATCAACAGATTTTCACACAAGTCCTAAAAGTAGATAAAGAGAACCCAGTTAAACAAATGAGACAAAAATATTATACTTGGTCATTTATTTATTGAGGAAAATGATCCAATATGACATATCTGTGAGTGGCAAAAGTATGTGAACCTCTCGGATTAGCAGTTAATTTGAAGGTGAAATTAGAGTCAGGTGTTTTCAATCAATGGGATGACAATCAGGTGTGAGTGGGCACCCTGTTTTATTTAAAGAACAGGGATCTATCAAAGTCTGGTCTTCACAACACATGTTTGTGGAAGTGTATCATGGCACGAACAAAGGAGATTTCTGAGGACCTCAGAAAAAGCGTTGTTGATGCTCATTAGGCTGGAAAAGGTTACAAAACCATCTCTAAAGAGTTTGGACTCCACCAATCCACAGTCAGACAGATTGTGTACAAATGGAGGAAATTCAAGACCATCGTTACCCTCCCCAGGAGTGGTCGACCAACAAAGATCACTCCAAGAGCAAGGCGTGTAATAGTCGGCGAGGTCACAAAGGACCCCAGGGTAACTTCTAAGCAACTGAAGGCCTCTCTCACTTTGGCTAATGTTAAATGTTCATGAGTCCACCATCAGGAGAACACTGAACAACAATGGTGTGAATGGCAGGGTTGCAAGGAGAAAGCCACTGCTCTCCAAAAAGAACATTGCTGCTCATCTGCAGTTTGCTAAAGATCACATGGACAAGCCAGAAGGCTATTGGAAAAATGTTTTGTGGATGGATGAAACCAAAATAGAACATTTTGGTTTAAATGAGAAGCGTTATGTTTGTAGAAAGGAAAACACTGCATTCCAGCATAAGAACCTTATCCCATCTGTGAAACATGGTGGTGGTAGTATCATGGTTTGGGCCTGTTTTGCTGCATCTGGGCCAGGATGGCTTGCCATCATTGATGGAACAATGCATTCTGAATTATACCAGCGAATTCTAAAGGAAAATGTCAGGACATCTGTCCATGAACTGAATCTCAAGAGAAGGTGGGTCATGCAGCAAGACAATGACCCCAAGCACACAAGTCGTTCTACCAAAAAACGGTTAAAGAAGAATAAAGTTAATGTTTTGGAATGGCCAAGTCAAAGTCCTGACCTTAATCCAATCAAAATGTTGTGGAAGGACCTGAAGTGAGCAGTTCATGTGAGGAAACCCACCAACATCCCAGAGTTGAAGCTGTTCTGTATGGAGGAATGGGCTAAAATTCCTCCAAGCCGGTGTGCAGGACTGATCAACAGTTACCGCAAACGTTTAGTTGCAGTTATTGCTGCACAAGGGGGTCACACCAGATACTGAAAGCAAAGGCTCACATACTTTTTCCACTCACAGATATGTAATATTGGATCATTTTCCTCAATAAATAAATTACCAAGTATAACATTTTTGTCTCATGCGTTTAACTGGGTTCTCTTTATCTACTTTTAGGACTTGTGTGAAAATCTGATGTTTTAGGTCATATTTATGCAGAAATATAGAAAATTCTAAATGGTTCACAAACTTTCAAGCACCACTGTAAAACCACATTCTAGGTGCTGGTTGCTAGATGGCACTGTTGCATGATTTTACCTCAGTTCTGTTCCTGGCATCCTGGAATTGGAAAAAGAAGAGGCATGCTACAAATTGTTCATTTCAAATCTAAAATTTTGCACCTTGCATATTTGACAAGGTAAAAAACAGCAAATTTAATAATGTCGAATTGTGCCTAAATCAGCCCTAGATGCCACCAGAATGCATCCTTTGAAGTCTCTAATTTCAAATTTTCCAGGAAAACGTGCCCCCAGACCCCCCAGCAGCCTTCAGAGCCCTCCTGGCTGGGCCAGCCCTTACGCTCCAGATCAGTAGCACCACTCTGATACGTTATTAAAAAAAAAAAAAAAAAAAAATGTTAAATAGTACTACAGTTGTAAAAATTATATAATAACTTTATTGATTCCAAAGGGAATTCTTGTGGTGGTGTTACTTTACTAATCGCTCTCTTTACCGTGCAAGCAAAGGGGAGTTCCATATACGATTCGTACATTGGGGGAGTGCCTGTTAGAGAGCGCACTTGTCCTGGGCCATCGGCATAGTGAGGTAGGGTGGCCAGTTCCTTTCCTCGCCGCCTTTAACTTCCCCAGTGTTTCCACCAGGTCCCCATTCACTGCTGGGTGGACAGGGAGCGAGCCCCAGATCCCCGTCGAGCCGAGGCTCAAACCAGGGACCGTTCGCTTAGCGGTCAAGCGCTCTAACCACTTGGCCACCTGCGCTCCCTTTACCGTGCATTAGCATTTCAATTCATAAATTATATGTGGGTCTTATACTGTACAATGGCAGTTATACTAAATACAATCTCTCCAAGCTTAATTAGTTCAACTCGTTAATGTTTGAGGGAGAAAGAATCATGTTCAGCTTCCCTTTAGCAGACACTCTTATCCAGAGCAACATACAACAGTCGGGGGTTAGGTGCCTTGCTCAAGGGCACTTCAGCCAGGGAATCAAACCAGCAACCTTTTGGTCACAAAGCTGCTTCTCTAACCATTAGGCCATGGCTTCGATGGATATATGGATGGATGGATCAATATATTTGCTGTCAATTATCTTAAGTTTGTATTCCTTATTACTCCCGAGTTCATTAAGCCCTTTATATCTAACCCATCCATTTTCAAAGTGTAGTCTGGACAAATTCTCTTCCACTACTCTAATCTATTCAAGTTAGATTTCCTAACCAGCATGTCTATGCTCTCTTGGCAGAGCAACTGATAAAGAATTTGGGACTTTGTTTAAAGAATGAGTGGGGTGGGTGGGGAACTAATGCCACTGAGAGAGCTACAAATGTTCACTTCTATTAAACTCAATTTAAGCTTGTTGCCCAGTGCAGCAGTCACTCCCTTCAGCCTTTAGGGATGTTCTCTATCTCCTTTTAATATCATTAGGCTACGGTAGGGCTTACTATCCATGCTTGGAACAAAAGAGGTATTGATAAACCACTTAGCTGGTTTTTACCGTTCTCTGTAGGTGAAAGAAAGAGTCTCGCTCAAATTAATTACCACGCTCTCTCAGCAAATGTGAGTGGAATGTAGAGTGCAGTGTAATTGTGGGCAAGACCCATTCTGTGATTAATAATCTCCTCCAAGGAGCATATGGTAAGGGGAGGGGCAGAGAAAAAGCAAGATTTTTAAAAATTAAATTATAAAAATCAATGCTGTGCTCTTCCGCTTTTGAACTCTCGTCGTACTTAAGTATAAGAAATGGTCACCCAATTGTCCTCAGGCCATTATCTTGATACGAGGCTGGGCGAAAGGACAATTTGACCATCACTCCGAGAGGATCTTCTTAATTTAGCTCATTTAACCTGGACTGAGAGAGTTCACGTCTGATTTTCAGCTTTGGAAAACAGATCCTTTATGGCTCTACTATCCATCCATCCATCATCTGTAGCTGCTTATCCTGTCCTACAGGGTCGCAGGCAAGCTGGAGCCTATCCCAGCTGACTATGGGCGAGAGGTGGGGTACACCCTGGACAAGTCACCAGGTCATCGCAGGGCTGACACGTAGACACAGACAACCATTCACACTCACGGTCAATTTTAGAGCCACCAGTTAGCCTAACCTGCATGCCTTCTACTAGTGCATCTCAAAATATTGGAATGTCATGAAAAAGTTCATCCATCCGTTATCCGTAACCACTTATCCTGTGCAGGGTCATGGGTAAGCTGGAGTCTATCCCAGCTGACTATGGGCGAGAGGCAGGGTACACCCTGGACAAGTGGCCAGATCATCGCAGGGCGGACACATAGAAACAAACAACCATTCACGCTTACGGTCACTTTAAAACCACCACTTACCTAACCTGCATGTCTTTAGACTGTAGGGGAAACCAGAGCACCCAGAGGAAACCCACACAGATGCAGGGAGAACACGTAAACTCCATACAGAAAGGCCCCCTGTCAGCCACTGGGCTCAAACCAAGAACCTTCTTACTGTGAGGCAACAGTGCTAACCACTACACCACCTATGAAAAAGTTCTTTTTTTTTTTTTCATAATTTCGTTCCAGCTGGAAGATCCAGTGGTGACCTAGTTTTAGTTTCCTGACAGAAGCAGCCAGATTTTGATTTAAAAGGTCCTGGTATTTCATGGAGTCCATGATGCCATGTACCTTAACAAGGTTTCAAAACATCAAGCCCCAAAACATCACTGAACTTCAACCATATTTTACAGTCGGGATTGGGTTCTTTTCATTATGGCCATCCTTCTCTTTACACCAAACCCACCTTGAGTGTTTATTGCCAAAAAGCTCCATTTTTGTTACATCAGACGATAGAACACGGTTCCAGTCCAAGTTGTAGTAATGTTTCGCAAACTTCAGGCGCTTTCATTTGTGGTTAACTGACGGAAAAGTTTTTTTTTTTTTCTGACAGACCTTCCAAATAATCTGTTGGCATGGAGGTGGAGTCTGATGGTGGTTTTGGAGACTTGGAAACCCCAGGAGTTTACTTTTTCTTGTAATTCACCAGCAGCGATCCTTGGGGATGGTTGGTTTTTTTCCCCTCTTACCATCCTCCTCACTGTACGTGGGGGCAAAATAAACTTGAGGCAAGTTTGTAACAGTTCCAGTTGGTGTCCACTTTTTTATTATTGCCCTAACAGTAGAAATGGGCAATTTCAAGTGAGTAGTTATTGACTTATGAAGGTCCACACACTTCTCCCTCATTTGGTTTGTGTGTTCTCTTATCTTTCCCATGTTGATGCATGACAAAAGAAATTTGGCCTCTGTGCCACCTCATTTTTGTCCCCGGTTAATCAGGAAGTCATGGATTACAGCTTGAAAAGTTCCTACACACTCCAATCAACTCAAAAATACTGTACAATTTAAACAGGAAACATGTTTCAGTTACATTGTGTTCACGATAATTTCCAGGGGTGCTAATGATAGTGGCACGTCTCATCTCATCTCATTATCTGTAGCCGCTTTATCCTGTTCTACAGGGTCGCAGGCAAGCTGGAGCCTATCCCAGCTGACTACGGGCGAAAGGCGGGGTACACCCTGGACAAGTCGCCAGGTCATCACAGGACTGACACATAGACACAGACAACCATTCACACTCACACCTACGGTCAATATAGAGTCACCAGTTAACCTAACCTGCATGTCTTTGGACTGTGGGGGAAACCGGAGCACCCGGAGGAAACCCACGCGGACACGGGGAGAACATGCAAACTCCGCACAGAAAGGCCCTCGCCAGCCCCGGGGCTCGAACCCGGACCTTCTTGCTGTGAGGCGACAGTGCTAACCACTACACCACCGATAGTGGCACGTGTTTTTGTTTAACATAATTACTTCTTGAAGAGAGAGTCATTTTTCTCTGAATAAATTTATTTCAATTAAAAGTTGGATTTCTCCTCATTTTTTCAGTGTGAGATGAAGCGACTTCACCAGTAGGTGGATTTTTTCCCCCTAAGCTTCGCAAGGGGTGCCAATAATTGTGGAGGCCTCCATGTCCACTGTATTTATAATCATGATTCCCTTCCCTCATAGTCATATTCACTTAAATAAATGAACTGAAACTGACAAATCAAGTCTATTTTCATGTCCCCCAGACCACAGGAATAGTGGTCCTTACATCATATGGAGGGTTGGGACAGTTCAGGCGTGGAAAGCCGAGACATTTATGAGTGTGTGGATTTGTCATGTCTGGCTGGTGGGCTGGTATGGTGTGACTACAGGGGGAAAGTTCTAAGCTTAGAGCCTCTTTTTTCTTTTGCTCTCGAAATTAATAAAAGATTTAAAAAAAAAAACAGCTTGCTATGTTACCAAGAAACCGCAAAGTCCTCCATCCTGAACATTCCAGTGTCAGAAACCTTAAAGTTACAGCTCTGTATCTCTGTTCCATGGTGTTGACACTGAAGACTCCTAAAAAAATTTAAAAAATGCTCAATAAACTTCTCCTCACAGAAAACTATTACATGTTTATGAAATCTGTTTAGGTAGCGCATCCCCCAAACAAGCTCTTGGGAAAGTTGTTACTATAGAAACGATTGAACCGAGTGTATTATCTATCCGTGCTTGACAGACTTCCCAGGCAAAGTCCAAAACTTAAAAAAAAAAAAAGATTTGTGCAAAGTTTCAAGTGGTCTGAAATGTTATGCTGAGCTCCACTGAACATCATGATGAAGTTCACTGGAGACTGTTCAAAAGCTCTCACGATCCCCTTGAGCTAAAACATCAACCTCAAGATGCTTCCTCTTGATTAGTTTCCAATTTGGTCAAGCCAAATTTCTGATCATGATAATAAAGGTTAAATTGTCTAATACACCTCATGAGAAAATGTTATACATGTCTTCCATCGGCGATGACCACCCTACCTTTCTCTCTAACAGGAAACAGAGACGTGTTAGTAAGCCCAGGATCATACTTCTTCCTGTCTAACAGCTGTGGCCAAGGAGAGGAATGGCTGAAGAGTCTCAACAAAGGAGTCTGGATACCTTTTACAGGTAATCGTATACATTCGGACACGGACATGTCTCTGGAAAATCCTGCAGGTGGTTCCCTGAATGCATAGTTGATAAAAACATAATGATAAGTGTGTTTGGACTAACACACACATGCACGCTACACAGTGTGAGAGGATTCAAGTCATAACACATTCCACACCAAAAGACACTCATCTCCTGACACAATAACCATATTACGACCGTTTCCCAGACATTTCTGTTGCGTTACACAAATCAGTGACTGTCCTTTGTTTACCACTTCCTATCGCAAAACTCTTACAATTCCAAAAACAGAATTCTGGTCATCTTTATTTGCGGCAACAAGCATAAAAGTATCTGAACTGGAAGAGGCGGGGAAAGTCCGAGCATTGCCACTTAGGTGAATATAGACTTCACACACTTGAAGCCTCTCACTGTTCGCCAGATATAAACCTCCTGGTATAAACAGATGATTCTGGATTGCAGCTCCTCCGCATGCCCTTCATGAACTATTTCGGCTCAAGCTCAATCCAGGCAGATCAGAGAACAAAATCCTTGTCTGACCTCCTGGCTTGGGGTGGTGGTGAGGGGGAGATCTTTCAGGAAGCAGTTCAATTTGGCAAACTGCCCAATTCCACCATAGTTACAGCACATCTTGCGTCTCTCAAGTGGTCGATCAGCTTACTGTCGTTCTCTACCACAGTACTACTACACAGTTCGCCACTGAAGAGTTGCACACAACAGTAGTATCAATGTACCAGTCCAGAATGAACCCCAACACAAAGGTTTGCCAATTTCGTCTGGGCCTATTCATAGATTGAGCAATGCCTGGGGGAGCTGTTTAAAGACTGCTGTGCTGCGATTGTAAGCGCTGATCTCACACTCCCGTGTCCTCATCGCTCATTTCCCAGGAGAGATTAACATTCCCAATGAATTCCCCACATGACCTCCTAGCCATAACTACTCACCAGCCTGGGGCACCTACACAGAGAAAGATTTCTCTAAAAGATAACACTCACACTCGAGTTCCTTACATGCTAGGTCAGTGTCTTAGGAGCCATTTTGGATTCATCATCAGGGGCCAAGTTACCCAAACCGGATACGAGCATTAAAAGGAAATGAGGGAGTGCCCACTGTGGGCCAATGGAAAGTGATTGGAGACGGATAACTATGTAAAGTTAGTAAGCATGGGTGCAGGGATGGGGGTCATGGGATAAGGTGACAAACAGAGAAGAGAGAGGTAAAAATACCTGACAGAAAGAGTGAGAGAGGGTGGGTAAGCAGCTACATGTTCTAGTTCATTTATTTTAGTCAATCTGTGACAGTGGTGTTCAGTGTTAATGATTCATGGAGAGACGAGAAGGATAAGGGAAGAGGGAGTCTGCGCCACTTGGCCTTGCTCCAAAGAGCCTTCAGTGGGGTAGTTTGATATAGGGGGTGAGGAAGGGACGGAGATAGAAGAGAGAGAGAGAGAGAGAGAGAGAGAGAGAGAGTGCAAAGGAAAAGGAAACTATATGAAGACAGGTAAGGCAAAAGAAAAAGAGCAGAAAGCTGTGAACATGATGTGGGGGAGCTGAGAAATTCCAAAGGTATTCTATGAAGGAGCAGCCTTGAATAATTCTGACAGAAACGTTAAGGAGGTGCTGGTTTGCGTCACTGGAAACTCCTTAAGACAATTAATACTTCTCATCAAAGAAAAAAAAACAGGCACTGAATTATTACAGACCAAGCTCCATGACCTAGATGTGTGAAAGTGGCTTCAAGGAAACTTCAACTGAAACATCAAAAAAAAAAAAAAAAAACATGGATGGCTGGCCCCTTCCCCAAAGCTGATTGGAGTTCAGAGGACATGCACTGAAGAGAGGAGGTGCTGGACGCTCCGAGAGGACTGGACAAGTCTGAGCTGGTGGGACATTCGTAAAGAGCCGAAACAGAAACTGAAGCTTTATATATCTTTTGTTCTATTCCAGAACAGAAACATTCATCCGAGACTTGGATTTTGGTTCCATATTCTTCTTCTTCGACAACTTTTATTGACATTGAAACAGCTCAGCTAGTTTATTAAAACCTATGTGCACTGGAACAATGTTTGCTCTTAAAGGATGAGATTTGTCACCACCATCGGAATGTTGATATATCTGATTAGCCTGCATATTTGAGCCTGAGGGTCACTGCACATAAACAGGACAAGACAAGGACTGCCTCTTCTCAGCTCCAAGGCTAACAGAGCACTGGGGTTTACCCATTTACCTGCACACACAAGAAAGAGGGACACAAGGAAGTAAATGGAGTGAGTGAGTGAGAGAGAGAGAGAGAGAGAGAGAGAGAGAGAGAGAGAGAGGGAGGCAGCACTCACTATATAAAACAAAAATTGCTCAGAAAAAAACGAGCAAGAGGCATATTTTTTTAATTACCTTTGTGCAGCCCTTTGCTCCATTCTGGGATACTAAGTAATTTGGAGACGCTGTGATTTTAAAACTGTGCGAGGGTGTGCATCTGAGACACGAAGACCAGCAAGGAGGAGAGAGAAAGATGCCCGAGAGCAAGCAGGCAGTCCACCGAACAGGAAGCTACCTCTCGAACTCTGCTTACAGAAAAATTAAAAGGGTGCTGAGCTTTAGAAGGCGTGAGTATTTCAAGCTTTTTTTTTTTTTTTTCCCAGAGACCATTTTGCTGCAGTGCTGCAGCATCTTACATGACATTCAATTTATGATTTCTCTGAACCACATGCTGATCTTGCATGCTACAGTATATTTTCTGAAATGATGACTGCATCATAACCCTTTGAGATCATTTTAAGGGCAGGTCAGAACCCAGGGTTTGATCTGATCAATTACACCCTTGCCTCCCCCCCTCAAAAAAAAAAGGTGTGTTTGGGCAGCGGTTGGAGGAGACGGTGCTGTATGAGCGTCGGTATGGAGACCACATGGCTCCTCTTGTGGTGGAGCAGTGTGTGGACTTCATCAGGGAGCAGGGGTTGATGGAAGTCGGGCTCTTCAGGCAACCTGGCCAGGCAACACTCGTCAAAGAGCTACAAGAGGCTTTTGATGCTGGTGAAAAGCCGTCCTTTGATAGGTAAGTGTTAGAACACTAAGAACATCTGTTACGGGTTTTTAAGACATGCCCTTTTGGTGATATGATATATCGGCTGCATTACTCACACCACAGCATGCCAAAGGATCAAAGACTTTTAGCTACAAAGGCAGCTATGTCGACAAGATGTAGCACAAAATGTCAGTATTCTTTGTGTGTCTGTGTGGTTTTTCCCCCCTATCTCAGCAACACAGATGTCCACACAGTGGCCTCTCTGCTGAAACTGTACCTCAGAGAGTTGCCTGAACCATTAGTACCCTTCTCTCGTTATCAAGAGTTTCTCATATGTGGCAAAAAAATCCCCTCGGACAGGGAACAGGTAATCAGTTCATCTTCTATTCTGTTAAACTATAATATATTGAATAGGATCCGTTCGTATGGACTTTACCTTAGGTACATATTCGCACTGTTTAAAACAAACAAAATAAAAAACCATTAACGCTGCACCTGTAGAAGCACTTCTCTTCTCTGAAGTTAAGGTCTCTTGATAATACATACGATTTTGTATAACCTTCTTGTGGTCTGGCTTCAGGGATTGCTGGAATTAAGAAACCTTCTTCACGAACTCCCGGTAGCGAATTTTAAACTGCTGAAGTACATCTGTCAGTAAGTGCTTCGTTTTCATATTGTAAGAATAGTTGCTATGAATTCATTAAACTTCTGCATCTCTACCATGGACAAATATTCATTATTATTTTATCCACATTCACTGGATATGAGCAATCGCGCGCTCTGATTGGCTATTCTACTACTAGGATATCAGCTCATATACCGTGAGTAGAGCAAAACAAAACGGCGGCGCGTGTTGCCGAACCAACCGAGGACGAATTAAAAACTACTCGAAAACAAAATCCCAAAAATTATCACGTATTTAAAAGAAACAGAAATAATTAAAAGAATAGCTTTGTTTCCCCCTACCAAATATCACCTGCTCCACACTCCAGCCCAGTCGGTGGTGGTAAAGCACCTTTAAGGTGGTTTGCCAACTACAAAAAAAAAACAAAAAACCTAAAGAAGAAAAAAAAAATCCCCCCCCAAAAAAGTTTTTATTTATCGAATTTGCAGAAAATAAAAATGCTCCCTTTCTCAAAATCCGGTGAATGTGGATAGAATAAAACAGTTATTCCACTCAATCTCGTTGTACATGGCTTATAACCAACTCGGCGCTACGCACCTCGTTGACTATCAGCTCATGTACGACTCGATTTTGTGGAATAACTTAAATATACATAGATAGTGATGGACAAGTTCTCTTATTGCAGGTTCTTAAATGAGGTCCAGTCCTTCTCTAGCACCAATAAGATGAGTATCCAAAACCTAGCAACTGTTTTTGGGCCAAACATTCTTCGACCTAAAGCTGAAGACCCTGAAAGTATAATTGGGGGTAAGACCCTTAAATAACTGCATGTTTAAAAAAAGAGAGCAAGACATAAATTATGAAAAAAGATGGGGAAGTACTAGTCAAACTTGACTAGACCAACCTTAGACCTCAACTATCAGAGATCTGATGTTTTTTGAAGTACTTTAGCCTTAGAATCTTAATTAGCAGGTCACCAGGGTTAGCAAGAGATTAGCAAGTTGACCAAATTAGCTAAATAAAATGGCTTGACTTGCACTACATCATGCTTCATTAATTATTGCAGTCTGCTAGATATTTTTTGTTTAAAATGGATTTGAGAGTAGTGGATTGCCTGTGGTGGTGCCGGCGGCAAAGATCTCTTGTCCGAGACCATAACCTGAGAACAAGACCCTGAATAAGAACTCATAAGCTTAGATACACTGATATCAAGACTCTGGCTTGATAACCATTCTTTAGAGAACATTAGTACTCGGTGGCATAAATGTTTTCAAAAAAAAAAATCTAGTACCTTTAGGTCAGACCACTCATTCTTGACTAACCCTTCTTTCTAGGTGCAGCTGTAGTGCAACATCTCATGTCCGAGCTGATCAGAGAGCACAGTGTGCTCTTCTCAAGAGAAAACAATCGCAAGGTACCAGGAACCTCCATATCAGCTTTTGCTTCCACACATAGACAAGGCAGCAAGGTAGACTGGGTGTACACCAAGACTACTGCTCCTCGAAGAGAGCCTCAGCTAGGATTGAACAATGATCATGTGCCCCAACCAGCTCAGACGATCAAGCCATTTTCCCGGAAATTCTCTCTACCTCTTATGAACGAACGGAGATTTTCTTCCCAAAGTTCTCACACGCCGCATCACCTACCCGAGATCCAGCAGCAAAAAATGGAAGTCTCTTCTCAGGCAAGCTCAGCTCTTCTTTATGAAAACCACAGTCCATCCCCTTCAGCACAGGAGTCTTCTCACTCTGGACTTGTGCCTCCCCCTACCACACCACCTACTGCCTCCTCCTCCTCAACAATTACAGTGGCAGAAGTTGGGCACGAGGGCTGTTTGGAGTCTACAAGCTGGCCTCGTCTGGGGCAATGCACCTGGGAGACGGAGGGAGCTCTAGGGGACAGCAGTAGGAGTAGTGAAGCCCAGGAGAGCACATTATCTGTGTACGACAACATGGTAACTGGGGTGCAGCTGGATTACCGTGTAGAAGACGGGGAAGCTGGCACTGGGATAGTAGACTTGGAGGGTGGTACTGCTAGAATGGCCGACAGCACCAGTTCTTTGTCCTCCTGTGAAATCCTGCTTGGGGATGGGGGCTCTGGTAGTGGTGGAACTGCTAGCCCTTGCCACAGCTCTGTATGTTTCCCTTCTTTCAGGTCAGACCTTGGGGAATGTGACTTGTACCCAAACTCCCCTGCTTCTTCTACTGCCCCCACTGATGCCCCATTGAGTACAGGTAGCAGTGAGGTCTTTCTTCCAAATGGTCCTTCAGATTCACAAGACCCTCCAGCCTCTCAAGCAATACAGTGCCTCGTGGTTGGCTTACGGCAGCAAATGGCCAGGCAGAAAGCAGAATATGAAGCCAAGATCAACAGGTAAAAATACCCTCATCAGTGCTCCAACACTCCTAGTACAATGAACATGAAACTCTGGTGCTGTTTTTAAGCTCTCCATAATAATATACAGGCAGCACGGTGGCGTAGTGGTTAGCACTGTCGCCTCATGGCAAAAGGTTCTGGGTTTGAGCCCAGTGGCTGATGGGGGCCTTTCTGTGTGGAGTTTGCATGTTATGTCTGTGTGGGTTTCCTCCAGGTGCTCCAGTTTCCCCCACAGTCCAAAGACATGCAGGTTAGGTTAATTGGTGACTCTAAATTGACTGTAGGTGTGAATGTGAATGGTTGTCTGTGTCTATGTGTCAGCCCTGCGATGATCTGGCGACTTGTCCAGGGTGTACCCCGCCTTTCGCCCGTAGTCAGCTGGGATAAGCTCCAGCTTGCCTGTGACCCTGTACAGGATAACCAGTTAGGGATACTGGATGGATGGATAATAATATACATACAGGACATACATATAGTGCTCAGCATAAATGAGTACACCCCCTTTGAAAAGTAACATTTTAAACAATATCTCAGTGAACACAATTTCCAAAATGTTGACAAGACAAAAGTTTAATATAACATCTGTTTAAATTATAACATGAAAGTAAGGTTAATAATATAACTTGGATTACACATTTTTCAGTTTTACTCAAATTAGGGTGGTGCAAAAATGAGTACACCCCACAACAAAAACTACTACATCTAGTACTTTGTATGGCCTCCATGATTTTTAATGACAGCACCAAGTCTTCTAGGCATGGAATGAACAAGTTGGCGACATTTTGCAACATCAATCTTTTTCCATTCTTCAACAATGACCTCCTTTAATGACTGGATGCTGGATGGAGAGTGATGCTCAACTTGTCTCTTCAGAATTCCCCAAAGAAAATCATTTCTTTACACCACAAAGGTGAAGGCTACAAGAAGATCAGCAAAGCTTTACTTATCAGTCAGAATACTGTAGCAAAAGTGGTACAAAAATTTAAGAAAGATGGAACTGCAACCATCTCACAGAGACGTCCAGGTCGTCCACGGAAGTTAACACCTCGACAGGAGCGTCTTCTGATGAGAAGGGTTGAAGAAAATCGGCATGCGAGTTCACTGCAGTTATCTAAAGAAGTAGAAAGCCAAACTGGGGTGACTATTTCCCGTGACACAATACGGCGTACACTGCAGAGGAATGGCATGCATGTATGCCGTCCACGAAAGAAGCCTCTCCTAAAGCCCAGGCACAAAAAAGCCTGCCTAGAGTTTGCCAGGGCCCATGCTGACAAAGATGAAGACTACTGGGACTCTATACTCTGGAATGATGAGAGCAAGATAAACGTTTTTGGAACTGATGGGTTCAAAACTG